>NW_012267311.1:4423804-4590416 GCF_000151885.1 Dipodomys ordii
GAAGAAGAAAAGAAGCAGCAGCAGCAGCAGCAGCAGCAGCCAGGCACCAGTGGCTTGCATATGTAACCTAGGTACTCAGAAGGCTGAGATCAGAGGATTGTGAGTTAAAATCAATTCAGGCAGACAACTCCACAAGACTCTGTCTGCAAAATAACCAGCAAAAAGCTGGTCTGTAGGCATGGATCAATTGATAGAGCTCAACCAAACTGAGCATGAGTGTGAGGCTCTAAATTTGCCATGGCATTTACAAATTCTCTCTCTCTCTTTCTGGCAAGCTCTATGTAGCCCAGGCTGACCTTGAACTCATGGTTTTGCTGTCTCTGCCTCCAAAATCTTACATCTGAAGTATCCCAACTTCCAGGGGCCAGTGGGACTTGAACCCATGATCAGTGAAAGGATTCACCAACATTCAATCAATTGGACTAAGAATCTTTATTAGCCACAGCAACTGCTACCCACTATATCAGGACAATGAAAAACAGCAATAAAGTCAAATAGTTCAGAGTATTTAAAGGCAAGATCTATGTGGGGGAGGTGGGGATACTCGAAAGTGGTCAGCAAGTTACAGAAGCAGAGCTAGCAGTTAGTGATTACAGATGGTGATTACAACTCCAGTAACCAAGGCAATAAGTCATCAAGGCTAAGTTCTTATCCCAGTTCTTCCCTTTGTTCAGTTCCTGGTTTTGGGTTTAACTGATATTGACCAGAACACATTCCAACTTCTTATTTATCACACCCAAAATCAAACCACCTTCCAGGTTTTCTGGCTCTTTCTGAGTTTCACTGTTATTTACTGAATTCCAGTAACCTAGTGTTTAACCCCCTAATTTACCCAGGCCCTTTATCTCTGGACTTTTCCTTTTAATGACTAGACTGGAGTTTTTCTATATAGGGAGATCCCGCCTTTCAAGTTTGTCCTATTCTTACTCACTTTGCAAATTTTAGTAAATGCTAGGCCAGAGTGTTCCATTTCGAGGGTCTGTACTTATGTTTCTCAGGTTACCTGAGAAACTGTTTGTCCCAATTAAATTTCATTTTTCCTTTATCTAATTTATACTCTATTTGTTTAATTTAACCTGGTTCTAACTGGTTCTAACAAGGTTCTAAATGTCTTTAGCTAAGCCTCCAATATTCTCAGAAATTTAGTATACTCACAACCATTTCTCTTGTCCAAAGCCTTCAGTGAGCATCTCAATTGACTAGTATTTTTATCTGTGCGAGCAAGACTATGTCCGGTCCACTTTTACCGAGCACATGCATTTAGTACACTGCCACACTAATGTGCTCATTTCCATTTGCTTAGATGTTCCTGCTTTCCAAGGCCTTTATAATTTGCTTCACTTCAGTGGTAGTTCAAATTGCACAGGATGACCTTTCCTTTGTCCTTCTCCGTAATAAGCCAAAGACAATCCAACATTATTCATAGGCATCCTTTCATTCAAAAATATATGTTGAGAGCTTTGCATTGGGCACCCACCCTATGTCACCAGTAGACAGGACAGGTGAAGTCCCTTGTCTCTGAGAGTGTGTGCTGGGGAGGTAGTCAACAGCAAATAAGAGACTGTAAGTTATAATAAAGAGTGCAGCTGTAGGGAAGGCAAAGCAATGGGAAGTGCTGTAAGGTCCTCCCAGGAAAAATGGCTCCTTCCCCATGGTTCTTCTTTGGCCCCTTCCCTAGAAGCCCCCACCCTAACCTGGTGCACCTGGCAGTAGTGGGAGGTTCCCAGGCTCTGAGTCATGTTGCATTCACCATGGCCACTCCTCCTTCTTGCCTCCTCCCTACATTAACCCCAGTCTTTCCATGCGTTGGCCTCTCCACCATGTGTAGGATGGCAGTTCAGATACATCTAATAAACTCTTTTCTGCTTGAATGATCATGTGGTAGTCTCCTTTTTAGCCTAACCTTACATAATGGTGCCAACACCCGGGAGGGGTTAATGTTAGAAGCTTCCTCTTCTCTTTCTTCTGAGGGTAAATTCCCATCCTGGCCACCCCTCCACATACCCGAACTGCTAAAGGAGCACCACACCAGATTTCTTGCCTTTACCATTGCTGGCCACACATCCACCATACTGTCTACTGTCTATGTCTGCCGAGTGACTCCCATCTACTTTCTATGTCCTCAGGGACTTTTCTCTTCTACATCATCACCAGGCACGCTCTAAAGGACTCCATAAAGCCCAAACACCTTATTTTTGCCACAGTTTCTGCTAACATAGTGGTAAATGGGCAGAGGTCCTATACATTCAGGCTCTCCTTGCTCATCCTTGTCTCTGTCTTGACTGACTCCTGTCTCATAAGCCTCCCAGCTACCTCCTGTAGAAACTTTCCTTGTCTTGTAATTCACTCTCCTCTCCCCTTCTCTCTCTCTCTCTCTCTGTGTCTCTAAAACTGTCTGTCTCTCTCTGTGACTCTCCTCAGGAGCACACTCTGTTGCTGTGTGTCCCTGCCTTTCTGTGTGTCTGTCTGCTTGTCTGCTTGCTTGCTTACTTAATAAAGCTCCACTAAGTTTTCTTACCATCCTGTTTTTACCCATCTTGGCCATGTGATAGGTTTTCTTGCAATCCCCATCCTTCTAACAAGTGTTCAAAGGTCAATTTGTATGCCAATCCAGAAATTCCCTATCTTGGCCACATGGTGGGTTTTCATGTGACCCTTCACCTGTCTAGCAAGTGTTCAACGGATGATTAGAAAATGTAAAGAAAGAGAAAGGAATTGAGGAAACAAAACTGGTTTCTTTGGATAAGAAAGGATTTGGAAAATAAGAATTGTCTTAAATGTTTGTTCCAAAATGGAAAAAGGGATAAAATTAAGACAAACCTTGGAAGGTTTGTAAGTAGAGAATAGTATGAGTATGTCTTGAAAATATAAGATAAAGCTTAGGAGTAAAATTTATAAAGTTGGTATGTAATTAAATTATCTGTGATTTAAACAGGGTCAAGATGAATACACTGATGTAAAATCAGCATCTCATTCCTTATGTCCATCTATGAAAATAATTGTTTGTGCACTGTTAAATTTGTCAAGTTTTTAATATGTGTTTCCTAGGGAGGTGAGCTGTCTTGGACACAGAGTCATTCAGTTAAAAATTAACTAGATTGTTTTAAAACTCTCATCATGTCTACTGAGTCTTGTCGTTGCAGATTTTATCCTGTGTGGCATTTAGTCAGACCCACAGAGGAATAAATAACTTTTACAAGTATTAATTGGTCAATTCTTAATAAGTTCCAGGTAAGCACTGCTTAAAACTATTTCTATTGATCTCCTTTTTTGCTTCAACTGGAGGTGAAAAGGGCCAAGGCTCATTTGATCTGAGGATTGTGGTTTGAAGCCAACCTAAGCAAAAAAGTCACTCAAAGACTCTTATCTCTATTTAACCAGCAGAATATTGGAAATGGAGCTGTGGCTCAAAGTGGTAGAGTGCTAGCCTTGAGTAAAAGAGCTAAGGGACAGCACCCAGGGCCTGAGCTCAAGCCCCATAACTGGGACAAGCCATCCCAGCAATGAGACCTAGATCCCTGGGACAAAGCTTGTCTTGGCACTGAGGGAGTAAAGTCTTGGCACTTGGAGAGGAGTAAAAGGGGATGATGTCACATCCTGAATGGAGTCAATTTATGCCTGCTCTTTCAAAACTAATTAGAGCTGGGAGATCAAAAGAAAATAGCTAATAAGCATGCCTATCTAATGTTCATACCTGTCTTCTAAATGGACATGAACTTATAATGAGTATTATACTCAGAACAGTTAGCCTTGGAAGTTTCCTGGGTCTCCCATACATATTCTATAATCCAGACATCTACCAAGGCCTCCTGCTGGGCCCTTAACCACTCCAATCAATTCAGCTCCAGCTTCTGACTGCTTATTCTTAACCAGTCTACAATGATCTCCCCAACAAGTTGCCAGATGTTAATCAGTCAGAAGTAGCTTGGGACATATTCCATTAACTCCAGGGCCTCCTGGAATGCAGGAGATAGGAACTAACCAAGTAATTCAACTTTTAGTTTTCTGCCCTGAACCCACCCTTTTGACATTTGTGTGCTCTCTAATAATATTTTTTTCTTATTGTTCAGCCCCTGCCTTGTAGGATGTATTTCAGATTTCATCCAAAGACACATAGGCATGTTCCCCACCAAGGAACAGTTACTGCTGCAATCTCTTGGACTGGACCAGACATCTCTGCCTTTTACCCCTAATGTCAGCCCCCCTTACCAGCAGGAAGTAGACAAAGAGAATCAGTGCCCCTTTATGACTATCAAAAGGCTAGAATGTTAGGTCTACCTGGGAAAATGGCCCCTTTTCTTAGAGTGAAGCTGTACATAGAACCTCCTCCCTCTTTGTTTTCCCTGTGGGACTGCACATGTCCTTCCCTAGAAGTCTCTACCCAGCATCTGAGTAACTCAGGTGACTGGCACACCTGGGGGCAGTAAGAAGTTACCAGGCCTGGAAGTCATTTCTCTTTCCTCTGAGGTCACATCCTGGACTGCTCTGGTGAATTTCGTTTTTCTTTTTTTTTGGGGGGGGGTCCAGTCGTGGGGCCTGAACTCTGGGCCTGGGCACTATGCCTTAGCTCTTCAGCTCAAGGCTAGCGCTCTACCACTTGAGCCACAGTGCCACTTCCAGCTTTTTTCTTTTTTCTTATGTGGTGCTGAGGGATCAAACCCAGGGCCTCATGCATGCAAGGCAAGCGCTCTACCACTGAGCCATCTTCCCAGCCCCACGCTGTGAATTTTAAATATAACTCTAAAATAAGTAGTATTATCAGATGATTGCTGAGGTCTCTCCTGTCTACCAGCTCAGAGGCATGAGAGAATCAGGACTGAACTACATCCAGAGAATACTGGAAGATCATTTCCTTGGGGTCTACAAGGGAGCTGCCTTGTAAGGTGAACCTGGCACCCCTGAGTACCCATTTCCTACCAACACTACATTTACTGGGAAGTCAGGACATTGCACTGAGCCTTGGAGTCAACATCACACATCAAACTTTGAATGGCATCTGCCATGAGCACCTTTCTTTCTATAACATAGCTTGAAACCCAGAAAGAGACAGAGAGTCTTACAGCATAATATATACATAACTTATTAAATGTATCATGGTGTTTCAAGGCAATTCTTCAAGGCAATTTTCTTCATATTTACCCATTTGAAGTAGTCTGGCTGCATCTAGAAGAGAATAAGATGAAAATCAAGCTCGGTATCCAGGGCCAGATGTAGAGTTGAGTAAGGATAGAAATGAAGGAAGACTGGCCATGAGTTGGTTATTGTTGAGGCTGAGTGATGAATAGGACAGAGTTATTTAACACTTCTACTTTTGTGTATATTAGAATTGCCTATAATTCCAAGGTCAAGCAATGTGTCTACATTTCTTTAGATAGTAATGATGAAGCTGGAAATGGAACAGAGTGATGTTTGTTCCCAAAGCCTGTCATGTCACATCCCAGACACTATACCATTGTACCCAAATAAAATGTTTCTCAAAAAGATAATGACTCCTTTAACATACTGTGTAACAGTGTTACTATTTGTAAAATTGTATCAGTATGGTCTCACAACTATGCAATTATACCTCTTCCCAACCCATCTAGGGCAGGAGATGTTCTTCTGTAGGGCATCTACCCCCAATATGCTCAGGCTAGAGCACTCAGAGTCCTATATTCCTTAACTCTTGGTGCTTGCCTTGAGTTAGATATATCTATGGTGGGTAGGTACCTAGGGTACACTGCAAGAATCAGATTATGTTCATGGAGCTTGCTAGTTACCTCTTAAGACAAGATAAAAACATTGAATGCCAGCCTGAGACATTTAGTCCTTGTGAATAAATGACATTTTGAGTCTAACTTAATGTGAGTTGCACAGAATTGCTTAAGATGTCTGCTTTGTCATTTTATTTGCTTTCTGGATTTTTTTTTTCTGGGAAAGTACCTTGATTTTGGTCAAGGGAGACAGAATTACTTATCTCTCAGTGCACACAAAGTATGGGGTCCCAGGACCTTATAACAATACCAAAATTTATTATACTTGAATCCCTTACATAAAATGGTATATAGTATTTTACATATAGCCTTTGTTCTTTTTTTTTTTTTTGTCCATCATGAGGCTTGAACTCAGAGCCTGGGCACTGCCGTTGAGCTCTTTTACTCAAGGCTAGCATTCTACCACTTGAGCCACAGTGTCACTTTCAGTTTTTTCTGTAATTAATTGGAGATAAGAGTCTTATGGACTTTCCTCCCTGGGCTGGCTTTGAAAGGCGATTTTCAGATCTCAGCATCTTGAGTAGTTAGCATTACAGGCATGAGCCACCAGTGCCCTGACATGTGGTCTGACTTTACCTCTCTAAAATTCCTGGTTGCAATCTAATCCACACGGAGGTAGCTCCAGAAGGTGAAGGCTTTGGGAAGCAATTAGACCTTGAGGTTTTGGGATCTTTACAAGAAGGATGAGGCATGTTCTTATATGAACTTTAAGTCAATTATAATACCTAGCATGGTATAAATGTTTTGTTAATAATATATAATTTTATAATTAATTATTAATTATATATTATTAACAAAACATTTATATTGTGTTAGGTCTTATATAGATTATCTATCTATCTATATATGTATACATATACATGTATATATCTTGAGTAAGGGCTTACTATGTAGCCCAGGCTAGCCTGGAATTACTATCCTCAGTCACCCAAGTGTTGGGATTACAGTCATGAGTTATACTGACAAATTATTGTTATTATTATTATTATCATTGGCACTGGGGAGAACTTGGGATTTGATTCAGGACCTCACTACAACTTGAGCCACATCCTCCAGATGCATTAAGAAATATCTTCTTAATATGGAGATATGGAGCTCAATTATATAGGTTCTGGTCCCTAAGACACAAGATATACCAAATGTGCTGTGGAGGTCACTCAGTAACTTGTGCAGTGATTTCATCTCTGCCTGAAATTGCTATTGACTTTTGTGTTATGATTCTTAGGGACATTGAAGACATATAGACTTGCAGAAATGGCCACATTAAAATTGTCCAGGTAAAAAGTCTGATGGTAATGCTTATTCTGTTTTCTATGATAATATTTTTTTCTCTTTATTTTATCTTATTTGGTTTATTTTTAATTTATTGATTGATTTTGCTAGTCCTGGGACTTGAATTTAGAGTCTGGGTGTTGCCCCTGAGCTTTTTTGTTCAAGGCTAGTGTTCTACCACTTGAACTATAGCTCCACTTCCAGCTTTTGGGTGTTTAATTGGAGATAAGAGTCTCACAGACTTTCAGCCTCTTGAGTAGGTAGGATTATAGGTGTGAACCACCGGTGCCTGGTTCTATTTTCTTTTTATCTAGTAAAAGTCAAATGTAAAATATATTTAATAGAAAAACTTAGATTTGTTATTAGAGAAGACTGAAATAATAGGTTTTTTATTTAAAGCCTAAAAAGAATATTTATTAATCCATAATAACTTTCTAACCCCTGACTTCAGATTTTATGGGTATTTTCTGATTTTACTTATGTTATTCCCAATGACAGTAGGAATTATAATTATAAAACTTAACTTACTGGGAGCCTGGGCTGGCTTTGAACTGTAATCCTCAGGTTTCAGCTTCCTGAGTAGCTAGGATTAGAGGCTTTTGCCACTGGTCCCTGGATCACCAGCCCACATTTTAACATTCTTTATGCCTGTAGTTCAGAGGTATGAAGTATATTTATATCATTGTGTAACTACCACTTCCATTCAGCTCCAGAACTTTTCCATCTTCCCAAACTGAAACTGTATAATTAAACAATAACTCCTGTGCCCCATATCCCAGCCCCTGGTAACTGCCATTCTTTCTGTCTCCATGAATTCGAATACTCATATAAGTAGAGTTATGAAGTGTTTGTCCCTTCACGACTGGCTTATTTCACTTAGCATAACACCTTTAAGGCTCATCCACATTGTTTTTAAAGAATGAATAGTAGACCTGGAGGCTGATGGCTCATGCCTGGAATCCTAACTACTCTAAGGACTGAGCTCTGAAGAAAGCAGTTCAAAGCCAGACAGGGGCTGGGATGTAGCTCAGTGGCAAAGTGCTTGCCTAGCAATCGCAACGTCCTGGGTTCGATCCCCAGTACCAAAAAAAGAAAAGAAAAGACAAAGCCAGACAGATTTGAGACTCTTATCTCCAATTACCCACCCAAAAGCTGGATGTACTTTGAGTGAAAAAGATAAGCAAGGGCACAAGGCCCTGAGTTCAAGCCCTGTTACATATGTGTGTGTGTGTGTGTGTGTGTCTGTATGTGTGTGTGTGTCTGTGTATGTATGTATAATAAGAAACACATAAGGTATATGTACAGTAAGAAACATATTGTATGTATACACACAGACACACACGCACATACGTGACTGAAAATCATATGAATATAATTTTTATTAAAAATTTTATTATGGAAGATTTCAATAAATAGTATAAAATGATGACAGACACCTATCATCCACTTTCAGCAAATTTGTTTGTACTTCCTTCTATTCCACTTTCTAAAGCTAATTCCAGAAATATAATTTAACTCATAAATATTTGGGGATAAATCTAAAAGATAAAGGTTCTCATTTAAAATAGTTAGAGGAAGTGGTGCTGTGACTCAAACGGTAGAGCGCTTGCCTTGAGCTGAAGAGCACAGGGACAGCGCCCAGGCCCAGAGTTCAAGCCCATGACTGACCAAAAAAAAAAAAAAAAATTAAAATAGAGAGGCGTGAGAATGGTGAAAGGGATGACAATGATGGAGACACTTTGTATTCATACACTGCTTTGTTAATTGGCACCCCCTTTGTACAGCTACTTAATGATAATAAAAAATTAAAATAGAAGAAAAGTAGTTAGAATACCATTATCATATAATAATGTTTCCTTAGTATAATAACTCACATCAATAACTATGTCATCTTTTTGTTGTTGTTGTTGGTCGTGGGGCTTGAACTCTGGGCCTGGGCGCTATCTCTCAGCTCTTCAGCTCAAGGCGAAGGCTCTACTGCTTGAGCCACAGCACCACTTCCAGTTTTCTAGTGATTTATTGGAGATAAGAGTCTCATGGACTTTCCTGCCCAGGCTGGCTTTGAACTGTGATCCTCAGATCTCAGCCTCCTAGGAACTAGGATTACAGGTGTGAGCCACTGGCGCCTGGCACTATATCATTTCTTGATGTTTGATTTGATTATATTTTCTTATATTTGTGTCTGACCATTTTAAGCTTTCAAACATTTGATGATAGTAGAGGGGTTTGTTTGTTCTAAACCAAGATAAATGAGATTTGAATCATTGAGGCATAGAAGAAACTTCCTGAACTTAAAGGAATCTTGTATTGGCTAGTCTGTCCATTCTAGACAGTTTTACTTATCTCTACAAGCAACAAGAACAGTAAAACAATTGTTCCTTTGCAGTTGAGAGCCTCTGAAGATGGAGCCTATTTGTACTCTCTGCCCTGGATTTGCCTTCTTGCACCTTCCTAAGAAAAGTAGTAGTTCTTTTTTGTTTGTTTTTGTTTTTCCTGTCTGTGGGACATGAGGCTTAAAGACTTGAACTCCCGGCCTGGGTGCTATTCCTAACCTTTTCTGTTCAAGGATAGTGCTACAGTGCCACTTCCGGTTTTCTGGTGGTTAACTGGAGATAAGAGTCTCATGGACTTTTCTGCCTGGGCTGGCTTTGAACCTCGGATCTTAGCCTCTTGAGGACTGCAGGCATGAGCCGCTAGTGCCTGGCTAATGTAGTAGTTTTGAGACAGATAAAGGGTTAAGTCTTAAATATACTTGGAGCAGATAAATGCAATTTGAAAATGAAAAAAAAAGCTTATGAATGAAACAGAAAAAAAAAGAGATAATAGAGGATACATTAAGATCCAAAGATAAAGATAATTAGCAGAGAACTTCTGTGAAGAAAGCTTTGAAAACTGTATAATTCAGTAAGAAACACATGAAGGAGAAGGGGAATTGATTATTATTTTTTTAGTCATGGGACTTGAATTCGGGACCTGGGTGCTCAAGGCTAGCACTCTACCACTTGAGCCACAGCACCACTTCTCTGCTAGTTAATTGGAGATAAGAGTCTCATGACTTTCCTCCCCTTGCTGGCTTTGAATAGCAATTCTCAGATCTTGGCCTAGAATTCATTGTTTACTTGAAATTCCAATTTAATTTGGCATTGTGTGTGTGTGTGTGATTTATTTTTTTTTATTTGTTTTCTGGTCAGTCCTGGGGCTTGAAGTCAGGGCCTGGGCACTCAGGGACTTTTTTGTCTGGGCTGGCAATTGAACCTTGATCATTGGATCTCAGTCTCCTGAGTGGCTGGGATTACAGACATGAGCTACCTAAGCCTGGCTCTGTTGTGTTCTTATTTGCTGAATCTGGCAAGCCTACATTAAATGTATGAGAATCCTACTTTCATCTTTGGGCTCCTTAATTTTCTTTCATAGAAGACAATTGATGTTTCATCATTTAGTTTACATGTCTTATATAGATACCTATTCATATATATATTCATACATATGGATATATGTATATATCCATATAATTCTATGTGTAGATATATCTAAAGAGAGAGAGAGAAAGAGAGCACCATGTCCCAGCTTATGTTAGCACTGAATGTAACAAATTATTTCCTCAAATCCTCAGCAAAATCAGATATTGTTAGTTTTTAATTTTTGTTAACCTACAAGGCACTAGTAGTTTAGAACACTTTTAATGAGACGAACTTTTCTGATGACTAGCCTCAAGAACTTATTTTAAAGAACTTAAAATTTACTTCAAACAACAAGGAAATGTAATGATTTATACTACAGTCACTGTTTTTTAAATTCCCAGTGGATTTTGCAGCCACCTCCAATAAAATCACTCTTTTCTGTGCATACTCAAGTCAACATTCAAGAATTTCAACATAACTTTAGCAAAAGCAAATATTTATATTTAAAAAGAAAACATTTGGATTCAGAATCCATTAGATAAAAAGGTTAACAAACTAAAGATGCCTTGTTAATTGATGCCCCTAAGAGCAACATCTCTAGTCAGATAACTTATATTGACTTAGAACATTTCCATTGGCTTTACACAATCATATTTGTAATTATGACAATAAGGGTTTTAAAAAATATAGTTTCTTCAATCTACATTTCCACAAAAAGCTGTTAAAAGAACACATTTCTACTCAGTTGTTTTTTCCTTTGCCTTAAAAAAAAAATGTGCCAGGAATCCAACCACACCCACTTCTGGGTAACACTCAATCATTTATTATTCCTGGATCAAACACAGGCATTCATGCCTAGGAAAACGTTTTGCAATGAATGGGATCTTGGTTTCTACTAAAAACAAAAAATGGCTAAAAAGGGACCTCAATTTATTTTCAAATTCTATGGCTAAATTCCTATAATTCCTAACTGGTGAAAATATTGGCAAGCTACTAGATTTTACTTTGTGGAGTCAGATTTACTTCTTTGGTGTATGCCCAGACATGTTACTGGGAACTATTTGTGGTTAGCTTTTCAGGAGGTGACCAAATGGAATCCAAATGGAATGGATATTGACACTGAGTACAATGTACAAGGAGAAGCAGAGAGGAGAATTGAACACTTTAATTTAAAAAAAATAAGTGTAAACAATATCTACTTAAATGTTATGGTATTTGGAAAATTTAAAAGGTCATGTCTCAAAATGACCAAACTTATAGGTGAGCCCTTTGTGTTGTACCTTTCTTAAACCAGTAGTTATAATTCTTATAAAGTCGTATATAATTCTGTACTTCTATGTAATCATATAATTCTTTTTTCTTTTTCTTTTTTGGCTGGTCATGGGGCTTGAACTCTGGGTCTGGGCGCTGTCCCTTAGCTCTTCAGCTCAAGGCGAGCATTCTACTGCTTGAGCCACAGCCATACTCCCAATTTTCTGAGAGGTTTATTGGAGATAAGAGTCTCACGGACTTTCTTGCCTGGGCTAGATTTGAACCATGATCCTCAGATCTCAGCCTCCTCAGTAGCTAAGATTACAGGAGTGAGCCACAGGTGCCTGACTATACTTATAATAATTATGTAATCTGATATAATTATTAATTCCATCAGCCTAATCTAATGTAATTATCCTCAATCCAGAATCCTTTCCTTGCTAAAGCCAAACCTAATTAATTCCCTAGAAATCAACTGCATTCAAATCGATCATGTTACTTTCTCCAAACACTTCCCAGCCCTCAGTTAACAATTTAGCCATGCTCAAGCAATCATTCATAAAACAAATTATGGGATAGAAGCTGCAAATCCAATATCCAGGGCTTTTTTTTTTCTTCTCTTTTTCTCTTTTCAGTAATTTTAGTCCAGTGAGTGGCTTGTCATCAAGTTCCACTTCCCATAATCCTTTGCATCTGGGCATGGCCGTATGCATAAGTTCTGGCCAATAAGATGTTCCATGGAAATAATATGTTCAACTTCTAGGTCAAATCCTTCTGAAAACACAGATACACATAAACGAAAAATTCACCTTCTCTCTTCTTTGAGCTAGAATACTTAAATATGGAATCAGCTTTGATCATTTTGAATGAGGAACATATGGAGGCAGGCAGTGGAGCAAAACAAAAACAGAAGGAAAAGAACTGGGTTTCTGGGTTCCTTTAAGAAGCAGTGTAGCTTTGGTGCTCTGGACTGTCTGCTTTGATCTCAGCTCTCTCTGTCTCTGTCTTTCTCTCTCCGTCTCCATTTCATTTTGTTTTCTTTCACTAAACTTGAACATTTTAGTCAGATGAAAAATAGTTTAAAAAAAGTAAGCTTCCTTCTTTGGGCTAGAATTTTCCATGTAAAAACAAAATAACAAAATAACTTGGAGAACTAATAACCTCCTTGGCCTCTGTAACTAACTCACAAAATTACAGGCTTTTCTTTAAGCTGTCTGAAAATTTTAGCCAAAAAGTAGTCTTTTTTTTTATTATTAAGTGTCTGAAATCCTGGTAGTTGTCTTCTTTTAAAACAAATAGCCAAGCTGGGCGCCGGTAGCTCATGCCTGTAATCCTAGCTACTCAGGAGGCTGAGATCTGAGGCTCTTGGTTCAAAGCCAGCCAGGACAGAAAAGTCCGTGAAATTCTGATCTCCAATAAACCACTAGAAAATCGGAAGTGGCGCTGTGGCTCAAGAGGTAGAGCGCTAGCCTTGAGCTGAAGAGAGCAGGGACAGTGCCCAGGCCCAGAGTTCAAGCCCCACGACCAACAAAAAACAAAACAAAAACAAAACAAAACAAAACTGCTAGGTATGGTGACTCAATCCCATAATGCTAGCTACTCAGGAGGCAGAGATTAGAGGATTATAGTTTGAAGCCAGTCCTGGCCTCAAAAAGAAGTGTGTAAGACTCCATCCCAACCAATGACTAGGCATATTGGTATAAACATGTTATCTCAGCTACTGAGGAAGGAAAACCATAATGGGTGCAAGCCTGTCATCCCAGCCACACAAGGAAATATATGTAGGAAGATTACAGCTCAAGTCTGCCCAGGCATAAACTGAGATTCTACCTAAAAAAATTACCAATGCAAGCTGGGCACTAGGTTACATTCCTGTAATCCTAGTTAGTCAGGAGACTGAGATCTGGGGATCGAAGTTCAAAACCAGCCCATGCAGAAAAGTCCAGGAGACTCCTCAATTAAGCACCAAAAAAACTGAGGAGCTGAGGCTCAAGTGGCAGAGTTCTAGCCTTGAACACAAAAGCTCAGGGACAGTGCCCAACTCTGAGTTCAAGCCCCAGGACTAACACACACACACACACACACACACACACACACACACACACACACAGAGCCAATGTGAAAACAGACTGGAGGTGTGACTCAAGTCACAATCAAGAGGCCCTGAGTTCAATCTCCAGTACTTCCAAAACAACAAGAACAACAACAAAAACAAGGCCCTATCAAAGCATACAGTGCTTCAATTATACCAATAATTTCAACTATTAAAAACTATTAAAGACCTTCACAATTCCATCCAGCTCAGAATGGTTAAAAACAAAACCTGCAAGTGAGATGTGCCAACAGCTCTGATAAAGGCAGCAGTAAGGATGCATGAAGGTTGGCAAAGTATCAAGATCATCAGCTCAGATGCAGGTAGACCAGGGTCAGAGCCATTGTATTGCATTTATAATAATATCTGTCTGTTCTACCAGTCAGACTCGAAAGTGTGGCTAACCCAGATGGGTTTGGATGGTCTTGCTCATCTCTTGGACATTAAAGCCTGTGGTCACCCCGAAGAAATAAAGGTGGGTCCCTAGGTATCTTTGTTAGGTCCAGGAAAGTGAAATCACCTAGACTTCGATGAGATCTTTTGAGTTCCCTTAAAAGTGAGGATTTGGGAGAGATGAAGGAAGTACTTATGAACTTTTAAAACTAAACCTGGATCATAAGTCTGGATGCCTTTTTTGGGGGCGGGGGGGGGGAGTGTCGGTCGTGGGGCCTGAACTCTGGGTCTGGGCGCTGTCCCTCAGCTCTTCAGCTCAAGGCTAGCACTGTACCACTTGAGCAACAGCACCACTTCCCGCCTTTTCTGTTTATGTGGTGCTGAGGAATCAAGCCCAAGGCCTCATGCATGCAAGGCAAGCACTCTACCACTGAGCCACCTTCCCAGCCCCTGGATGCCTTTTTGTAAAGGTCTGTGGGCTATAGCTACCGATAGATGTTCAACATCTGTGAGTGGGGTAAGCAAAAAAATACAAAGAATCCTCCATATTTGTAAACGGACAGTGCCAATGTATACCACTGTGTGTATACAGCTATCTGGCCCAGTGTTGTAGGGTTCCAGATTGATGGAGTTCAGATTCCAGACTGAAACTGTTCAGGTTAATGATCACAGTAATATAAATAATAAGGGAATGGCTCATGCAGGTAATCATGTATAAGCCAAATAGAACCACCACTTAGTTCTGGCAGCAACTTCGTCTGTGAAGTTGCTTCAAATGGACTTAAAATATAGTTGAGTTTTTTTTTCAGCCAGAAGATTCAGTTGAGCTATAATATTCACTCTGAGGACTATTTTCAGGAGTTGCCGATGTAGAAGAAGACAAGGGCTTCACTATTGGAGGATTTGATTCTATTCTGAACTGGTTTTTGTGCTATCAATAGGAATATTATTTTAGAAAGCCGGAGAATAAATCTGAGATGTTTCATTAGAGTACTGCAAGACGTCCTTGTATACAGAGAAGAAAAACTGCACAGCCGTATCTACTTGGGGGAAAAGACCCGCGGCAGGATATATGCAAATCAACCTGCCACTGATCTCTCCTTGGCCTGGCGATTGGCTTCTAGGAGGCAGCCAGCCCTCGAATGAGCCAACAGTGATGAGGACTGTCAATTCGTCGTAGTATGTGAATTTATGAGAATCCCAGTGAATTGGGCTGTATGGAGGGCTGGTCAGGTGTCCCTGTGAAACAGTGGCCAGTGTCTTTCAGTTGGCATCCTTGGAATCTATCTATCTATCTATCTATCTATCTATCTATCTATCTATCTATCTATCTATCTATCTATCTATCTATCTATCTATCTATCTATCTATCTATCTATCTATCTTGTAAATTAATAATGGGTAGATAAGACATGGACATATACTTACCATAGCTGTTGTGCCCTAGCCTGCAGAGAGGGATGAAGTCAACATCTCCCTTTGTTGCATGGTCATTGATAATCTACCGCATTACTACACAGGGGGCACGAAGCACAATGTGGTGTCAGGAAGCCCTTTGGCTAGTGTAGAGAATTGCAATGATGATTATAATTACTATTCCAAATACATCACAGCCTCTCTGAGAGACATCAAAGAGAATATTTCATTGCCCTACATTTTGGGAGTATGTCTCATTGTGCTCTGTTGATGGAAATAGCCGAAGAACCCAAACTCACATGCAAGCTTATTATGTTATTTTAAATGTACTAGAAAAGCTAGCATAGCATTCACACTAGTACCCATAATGAAATTATAATTGTGTTGCCTGCTTCATCAGAAAATGAGTGAGAATTAAAGGCAAAACATGTTGTTCACTGTATCAAGATATTCATAATTCACTTTACCTAAATAGGAAGTTTATTGTCCATAATTAAAAGACTCATGATCGCTATTTTATTTTCATGAGTTAACAATTGTTTGAGAAGATTAGTTTCAAATACTGTGAAACCAGCTAGGAAGTACATGTGAAGATAAAAACCTTAAATATCTGGGGCTGGGAAGGTGGCTCAGAGGTAGAGCACTTGCCTTGCATGCATGAGTCCCTGGGTTTGATTCCTCAGCACTCTCAACCTCTAGCATCTCTTCTTCAACAGTCAAAGAATCTTCAAATAGTAATCAGGTCAGAGGGTGCTGTGAGCCAGATACTAATGGCTCTCACCCTTAGTATGAGGTCTTTGGAGGAAGGAGCCTTAAGGAGGTAATTAATTTAAGATTTGGCCCTCAGGGGCTAGGAAGGTGGCTCAGTGGTAGAGCACTTGCCTTGCATGCGTGAGTCCCTGGGTTCAATTCCTCAGCACCACATAAGTAAAAAGAAAAAAGCCAGAAGTGGTGTTGTGGCTCAAGTGGTAGAGCGCTAGCCTTGAGCTGAAGAGCTGAGGGACAGTGCCCAGGCCCAGAGTTCAGGCCCCATGATGTGGGTGGGTGGGGGGAGAAGAACAGGAAAGCTGACCCCTCTTCACACTCAAAAGGCTAGTGCAGCCATGTGCCAAGAAGTTAGGAGGTACTGTCTGCTCCCCAGCTGCCATCTTGATGTTGGACTTTCCAGCCTCCACAGCTATGAGAAATAAATGCCTGTTGTTTAAGCCTAGGTTACCTCTTAAGCTTAGACTTTCTCCTAAGCTTAAGAGATAGGGTCACACAAAGTTAAGCTGTATTTTCAGTAATTTCTTCATCTTAATGTCCACATGACTAAGCTAAGGCTAATGGGTCATAAGCAGAACTAAAGCATGGTAACTTCTAAAAATCTTTTTTTTTTTTAGTACTAAAGTTTGAACTCAGGACTTCACACTTGCTAGGCTGGTGTTCTACCACTGTGCCACACTGCCAACCCTGTTTTTTGCTGGTTATTTTTGACACAGGGTCTCACTCTCTGCCTGGTATGCACCTGAGTCTACTTGAGGCTTCCCATCATTGCTAGTATCACAGCAAGAATTTTTCTACCCAGGCTGGCCTGGAACTATCCTCCAATCTCAGCCTCCCCAGTAGCTAGGATTATAGGCTGACATAAAATGCACTTGGATCTAGGAACCTTTTGTAATGATAGCTGGCATCTGGCATTGCTTTCCTTCTTTGTCACTCTTTCCATTCTATTACTTGAAATGTAATACCTTTGATCCGCATTTGGTGTGTGTGGATAAGATCTGCACCATAGGAAGCATAAGGAATCAGTGTGAGACCCTGAGGTCCTTAATGAATAGAGCTCCTGGGACAGTCTTGAGTTCTTTCCTCCAGACTGGTACACAAGACCTGTATGCTATCTTGTTTAACAATGTTACTGTGAGGTTATGCTATTTTCAGCTAAACCAAAATCCTTGCTGTTAGACACCCTTTCCTTTAGTTTAACTTGACTCTTCCTGGGTGTTAATTTGATGGATCTCTAGGTCATTTTTCGTCTTAGCAGTGAGAAGCCAACTGTGGCCCCCACAGGTCCCAGAGCAATATGTTAAGACTGCTCTCTTTCTGTCTATAAGGAAGGAATAGGGACAGGTCCAGTGAATCCCAAAGACTTAAGTCTCCAGCTGCTTCAGCTGGATCCTAAAACAGTTGCTCTCCAAGGAGGAACTATGACTTAATTTCACTCTGTAGGAAACAATGCTAATTCAAAACTATCGCCTTTGTTTCCATAAAGATGTTAATTCTGTCCTGCAAATCTTGTTGCTCATGAGGGAAAAAAAAATCATTAGAAGAAAAAAAGATTAATTTATTTATGGCTTTGCTTTCTTTGTTTTTGGGAGAATGGGAAATCTTATGATGAATTTCATGCTGACCCAGATACCTCAATAACACTCACAAACAGAAAGTATATGTACTGATAAAGTTGAGCAAGGACAAAATATATGGACTTGAAAACAAGTTTATGTAAGAAATGACCATTAGAAGCCAGGTGCCAGTAGCTCATGCCTGTAATCCTAGTGACTCAGGAGGCTGAGATCTGCAGATGTGATCTAAAGCCAGCCTGGCCAGGAACATTTGTGAGACTCATATCTCCAATTAACCAGCAGAAAACCAGAAGTGGTGCTGTGGTTCAAAGTGGTAGAGTACTAGCCTAGAGCACAAGAGCTCAGGGACAGTACCCAGGTCCTAAGTTCAAGCCCCAAGATCAACAACAACAACAACAAAAAGGAAGTAAAGAAGAAGAAATGACCACTGGAAGCATGGCTCAAGAGGTTGAGTGTCACCCAATGAATGAAAGTCTCAGATAACACATTTGAGTCCCTATCCCGGACAAAAATAAATTAAAAAAAAAAAGAGTTTGTATAATAGATAAGGGAGGGGCTGGGAAGGTTGCTCAGTGGTAGAGCACTTGCCTTGCATGCATGAGGCCCTGGGTTCGATCCTTAGCACCACATAAGCAGAAAACAAAAAAAGCCGGAAGTGACACTGTGGCTCAAGTGGTAGAGTGCTAGCCTTGAGCTGAAGAGCTGAAGGACAGTGCCCAGGCCCAGAGTTCAGGCCCACGACCGGATCCAAAAAAAAAAAGATAAGGGAAGAGGA
Organism: Dipodomys ordii; assembly: GCF_000151885.1. Classification (NCBI taxonomy): domain Eukaryota; kingdom Metazoa; phylum Chordata; class Mammalia; order Rodentia; family Heteromyidae; genus Dipodomys; species Dipodomys ordii. The sequence continues at coordinate 4,442,500 of NW_012267311.1, forward strand.
AAGACAAAACAGACAGTGATTAGGTCACTGGACTGGATATGCAAGTAGCTCATTCTTAACGTACACTTTTTTTTTTAACTATATTTCCTTCAACAATTTTCAACATTTTGGACCATGATGATCATCTTGCACTCAAAGTATACCACCAGTACAAATGAGATCACAGAAAATACTCATAGGGAAAATATAAATGCAAGAGTATGTCAAAACATGTAAAAAAGAAAGTCCACAGAAGTTTCTAGAAGACACTCCCAACCTCCCCACTCCTCTGGCTTAACAATGAGTTTCAGATTCATTCATCTGTGGCAAATCATTCATATCTGTAACATATGATAGCCTCTGACTAGAAAAACTGCTGTGCCAGGGGCTGGGAAGGTGGCTCAGTGGTAGAGTGCTTGCCTTGCATGCATGAGGCCCTGGGTTCGATTCCTCAGCACCACATAAGCAAAAAAAGCTGGAAGTGGTGCTGTGGCTCTAGTGGTAGAGCGCTAGCCTTGAGCTGAAGAGCTGAGGGACACGCCCAGGCCCAGAGTTCAGGTACCATAACTGGCAAAAAAAAAAAAGAAAAACTGCTGTGCCAAAAATAAGCTCATAAAAGCATCCCTGTCGGAATTCATAAAGTCAAAATATCCTTCGTGTGAGCTCTGACATTAGGTAAAAACATTGTTACGCTAAAAAAAAGTAAACAACAACAAAAAAATAGTCCTTGCTTGGCAACAGTAGGTAGTAGAGGAAGCTTGCAAGTTTTCACTGAACTTGTAATTCTGCAGCAAGACAGGTCAGAGATGAGTGGCAATTCATAATCTCTTTTTATAGGCTTTTCCTCTGAGAACACTGAGCTGAGATGCCAGGTAAATTTGGATTGGTTTCTTTGTAGGGACCCTGCACCCCCCCCCCCCGCCATCTCTCCTGTTTTCTTTCACCTAGAATTGAGGGACATGGGGAATGTGTGGCTTGAATGTTTTAGTGCTTCTGGGAAACAGCTGTAGGACTTTCCAAAACCTGGTGCCTTTTAAAGAAACAGGAGATTGGTCTGCTTCTGCCAGCTGAGTCCACCTAAGAGTTTGTTTTGTTAAAAGATGAATAAAATCTTGCTGGGCAGTACAAGTCTTTCTGGGAGCAAGAATGGGAGCAGTTCACTTGTACCTGCACGCTCATCTCTGCAGATTTCCTCCACATCTCTTGAGGACAAAGTCTATTACGAGTTGCTTCTGAGCCCCACGTGAGCTTAGTAAACATAGAGGTGAAAGGCTTTGTATTAGAACCCAATTCAATCCTCTCATTTCCTTCTCTAGGCACTTTAAAATGTTGTTTTTTAAAAATCCTCCTTTCCCTTAGAAGAAAAACAAAACAAAACAACAAGAAGAAAGCCTTGTGACCTTGCATTCCTCTCAAATAGTATTATTTCATATCTTCTTAGCTAACTTCACTCTATGCGAGTGCTCAATCTGCCATTTTAATGAGATAGATGTTTTTGTGCAGGACTGTCATCTCCTGTGCGCTTGGCTCGTGTTTTGTTCTGTAGCAGTGCAATTACACTAGGAGGTTTGTTTCTCTGGGCTCTGTTTGCTCTTTGGTCTCACTGGGCTCCCTGCCACTGCAGTACTTTAGTCAGCTGCCATCTTTGGAACGGGGGGGGGGGCACCCAGCCTGCCATAGGGATTGGGGTGCAAGCCACTGGTCAATTGTACATTCTTTATTAGGCTCCAGGCTGCAAAGGCTGGTAAAACCTGGGGCATCCCTTGATCAGAAACAGTTTCAGGACAGGGAGACTCCTGACTTTGAAACTTCCAACAGCTGAGTGCAGGTGGCTCAGGCTTGTAATTCTAGCTACTCAGGAGGCTGAGATATAAGGATCATGGCTCAACGCTAGCCTGGGCAGGACAAGTTTCTGAGACTCTTATTTCCAAGTAACTACCAAAAAAGTTGGAAGTGGAACTGTGGCTTAAGTAGTAGAGTGCTAGCCTTGAGCACAAAGACTTAGGAACAGTGGTCAGGCCCTGAGTTCAAGCCCCATCACAGACTAACTAAAACTAAAAATCTTCCAATAATCCTAACATGGAAGCCCAGTCCTGACCCTCTGTGGCTGGATTGTCCATTCAGACCTCTAGAGCCCACTATATTCTTCCTTCTTTTCCCCCCACTGCTCTTTGGAGTTTATCACCAGTGTTGTCTGTGGTCCACAGGAGGAAGATTCCTGCACCAATGCCATCTTGCAGGCCTAAGACTGAGCTAGGGCACTGCCCACACCTTTTGAATCTCTGCAACTATTTGGCTTCAGGGAATTGAGCAGCTAGATCCAGGCTGAGTGGTTAAGCATTATAGATTTTATGAAACAAATGACTATTTTTTCCCTCAGAATCATCCTTATTTCTCTCTGTCATCTAGAATCTGTAAGACTTAATTTCTTTTTTCCCTCTTTTAAATTTATTTCTCTTACTTATTTTTTGTTTATGTGGTGCTGAGGAATCAAACCCAGGACTTCATGCATGCTAGGCAAGCACTCTACCATTAAGCCACATCCCCAGTCCCTTAATTTCTTGTATTTTCTGATCTCTTGGAACTTAAATTGATGTTTGCGGAAGGATTTTATGGACCTGAGATCCAGAACAAGAAGCCTAGTTTCCTGTCACTGGAATCAACCGACTGGGCTGGCATGGTTAAAGGAATAAGAAGACAGTCTTCTTTTTGTATGCTCTAAAATAATTTGGACAATATTAAAACCTTTTGTTCCCTGAATGTTTAGTGGTATTCTGTGAAGCCATCTGCCTTGAAATGTCTTAAAATGGTAACTGACAATTTCTCAATTTGTTCTCAGTTAATTTGTTTGTAAATTGTCTGTTTCTTTCATGGTTAACTGGATCATTTTTCTCCCCTTAGAATATAAGCATTTTTCTAAGACCTTCAAATTTAGTGCTGAGCATGGAACCACATATTCTTTTTTTTTTTTTTTTGTCGGTCGTGGGGCTTGAACTCTGGGCCTGGGCACTGTCCCTGGCGCTCTTCACCTCAAGGTGAGCGCTCTACCTCTTGAGCCACAGCACTACTTCCGGTTTTCTAGTGGTTTATTGGAGATAAGAGTCTCACGGACTTTCCTGCCCGGGCTGGCTTTGAACCAAGACCCCCAGATCTCAGCCTCCTGAGTAGCTAGGATTACAGGCGTGAGCCACTGGTACCCGGCTCCAAATATTCTTATAAGATCAGTCTTGGCTTAGATGGTGCAGGTGTTTGTGGCCTGGGGGATGGGATGAAGAGATAGCTGAGCAGATGGAGCCCAACCCCACCTCCTACCTCCCATGCGTTCTGTTCCTCAAGCTCTGGACTCCCTGCTTTAACCAGAACATACTTATTTCAAATTGGGAGTTTTTAAAGATTTCACTGTAATTTGGACACTAGAATAAAAGCCAGGAAAACCATAGACTCAGAACTGAGATTTTAAATAATATTTTATATGCATGATTATATGCATAATGAGTAAGGTGTCTTTTTTCCAATCAAAAGAGGGTGGGAGTGAAGGGAATCTTTATTCCTAGAGGAATATCTGTGTATAAAATATTTATGTTGAAGCAACAATGCTCCATAAAAAATGTGCTCATTACCTTACTCATGTAACTGTAACTCTTCTGTACACTATTTTTACAATAAAAAACACATTAAAAATAAACTGTTTATATTATTATTATATTATTTGTAATATAAGAAGATATGGCTGCCATTACTCAAGGGAAACAAGCAGAGGACAGATTCCCAAGAAGGCTGGCTTGCTCACAAGTGTCTGCACAGACAGATCTCCACCATCCTGAGGGAAAAAAGGATTAGATTAATAGCACCATTATTCACTATCAAGGTATTTTCAGAAATGTCATATTCTTTCCATCGCTGGAATAAATAGAAGATGCTACAGACGTAGTTTAGTTCCTATCAGTCAGGCAAGTTGGATGATTTGGGCACTGGTAGAGTTACTGAGGCTGTAAAAGATGGAGGGGAAAAACTTGTGCAACCAGAAAACCATCTTCACTTACCAGTGGGAAAGAGTTTACATGCAGGTCATGGAGAGGCACAACACTGAAGTAGGAGCTGGGTATCAGTAGTTCACTTTGGTAATCCTCGCTACTCAGAGGCTGAGATCTGAGAACCGCAATTCAAAGTCAGCTCAGACTCTTTTCTCTAATTAACCACCCAAAAGCCAGAAGTAGAGCTGTGGCTCAACTGGTAGAGTGCGCAAATAAGCTAAGGGACAATACCAGACTCTGAGTTCAAGTCCCAGGACCAGCATGTACACACACACACACACACACATAAACACACACAGAGAGAGAGAGAGAGAGAGAAAGAATTGAAAAACAGAAGCTACTGGAAAATGTATTTTAGCACAATTCCAGGAAGAATTTGGTAGTTGGGCTGAATGAAACAGCTGGTATCTAAGCAAATGATGGTTGAATGGAGAACTCCAGTTATTATGCAGATAAAGAGATCTCAGAAAGCTCTTGGGAATCACTTTCATGGCTCCGGCAATGTGTGAAGTTGGTTTGAATGGCCACTAGATGTCACTCTTGTATATTCGTGGTAGGAAGATAGTTCCTCAGAATAAGGAAAAATCAAGAACTCAACAGACTAATACAAGAAAGGGAAATCTTATTTTAAAAATATGCATTCTTATCACATGAAATTCATTCTCTGGACATTTTACAAATGCTTCATTAGTGGTCGTGGTTGTTAGGCATTTAGCTTTATATTGCTCTTTGACCTCAAGGTGAGAAGGATAACATAAAAATGAAAGAATGTTACTGCATCAGTGAAATTCTAGCTATATCAATAGTGATAGAGAAAGAACAAATTGGGCACTGGTGGTTCATGCCTGTAATCCTAACTACTCAGGAGTCTGAGATCTGGAGATTGTGGCTCAAAGCCAGCTGGGGCAGGAAAGTCCATGTGGCTCAAGTGGTAGAGTGCCAGCCTTGAGCAAAAAAGCTCAAAAATAGTGTACAGGCCCTGAGTTCAAGCCCCAGTATCAGCATAAAAACAACAACAACAAACCAAGAAAATTGAATTCTGTGTGCAGAGAAATAAGCTCAGGCTTCTGTTCCACTCATCCCCCAGTTCATCATCAAAGTCTTCAGAGTTGGAATCCCTTGGGATGGAAGGGGGTGGGGGTGGTAGAAAGGGAGGGAAGGAGGTGCTGTTTGCATAACAGTTTTGAACAACATGGTAGATGGTCCAGATCCGTCTTCCCTGAAGAGCAATATATTTTCCCACTAATTTCTTTCTACTGAATAATCAATTTGATTTGCAACTTCAACCCTCTTTGAGTTCTGGATGTTAGTCTGTGATGACCTTGGTTATCAATGTCTGCAATATTTTCCAACTATCTTCTGGGGTGAGAGTCTAACAATTTAGTAGTGTCACTTCAAACCTTTCACTGCTCAAATGGTGTGCAGATGCGACATTTCCACTACCTTCTACCATTGGAAGGAGACCTTCTGAGTCAATTACCACCACATTGCCCAGCTTCTCGTAGATTCCATTAAGAGCTATTTTTTAAAAATTCCTCTCACTTATTCTTCTACTACTATTGTTCATCCTCTACAAATGAAGAGATTTTTGAGAAGCTGCTTTCACACCAATGTGTTGCAGGGGTTGAAGGAGCAGTTTGTAATGAGAGGGGAGATGACGATGGCTTATGTATTAGGACCAGAGTTTATTATCACACTTCTAGCTGTGGACAGTGTCCAGAATCAACAGCACTTTCGATTCAGGACTGTTTTCATTGAAACATTGCTTCACCTCAGGAACAAAACACTTCAAAAATCAGTTGGAAACATTTCTCAGCAATCTTTAGTTTTATGCATTTCCTTCATGTAGACATAAAAGTGTTCCTGGCATTCTCTTTTAAGAGGACAAGGATTTTGGAAATTGTGAAGTAACCTGGGTTTAATAAAGAAGTTGCCAGAAATGTTAGAACAAAGCAGAACATTGAGTTTGTCTTTTTCAGGCTTGAAGTCTGGTCTTTTTCTCATCCTTTGCAATAGATGTTAGCATGTGTTTCCAGAACAGGACCATTGCAGTAGCATTGAAGACCTGTTTAGGCAAACAGCTGTTTCCTCAATCAGTTTCTTCAGTTATTTCTGCAGCAGCTTCACAAGCTGCTTCCTTCACCAGCAACTTCTTGGATTGGCTATCATTTTCTTAAGCCTAACCAACCATTCACCTCTTGCAATCAATGTTACAGATTTTCATCCTGATAGAGAGCAGAGCTTGCATGTTTGTGGTGTTCCCAGGTATAATATACAGAAAGCTATTCTGCTTTCTTTGCTTTGAAAATGACAAATACAAATTCATTTCCATTTTCTCTATTTTGGCGTTATGTATGCTTTTCCCAATGTTTCTGATCCTCCTCAATACACTGACCCTAACCGCATTCTCTTTAAAAAATTCACATTGGAGATTCATAAATACGAAAAATTTTGTTATTGGAGCTAGTGACACTTCAGGGAGGAAGTCTCTGGAAGGAGGAGGCTTTTGCTTGCTTATTGGGTACAGAATTCCTATTGTGGTTGCACAAAAAGAATTTGAGTGCATATCAAAGTAGAGACCAAGAAAGTTTATCAGTAAAGCACAGCAAAGAAGGGATAGTACACAACCCAGCATAGGGGTGGCAGGGGCCATGAGAGTGAGCAGCTGTGGTAAAAAGTAGGGTGGGGTTAAATTCACCTTAAGAATAATGTTCCTTTTATTCTGTACATCTGGTATACTTAATAATTTCTGCTGTTACACTGTTGGGTCATTATGACTTAGATGCTACCTTAAGATATTTTTTTTCCTTTACAAATACTTTTGTGATTAGAGTTATTTTAGCAAATATTCCCCTGTCCATCCACACCAACCAGGACAAGTGATTTCTTTAAGATATTCTTGCTCAGTTTCCAGAATGTGTGATCATTTGGGCAAGCAGGCAAAGTCAGAGGGAGAAAGCTGCCTGCTGATCCTAAATGCCACAGACTGTGAGGGAGTATGAAATGTAAAGCAAAGAAAACAGTGCCGGCGTGATCTTAAACGAAGCTATTCATGGATACAGTGTTTATCTCAGAATCTCTGGCTCTTCTTTCCTATGCCTCACTTCCCCTGATCTCTCCCATCTCACTTTTGTAATTACCAAGCATTTCAACATTCATTTTGTTTGCTGTTGACATATCTTCATTGTCCTCTTCAATCTTCTAACATTTCTTTTTCCTTTCTTTTTGTTGATCCTGGGGCTTGAACTCAGGGCCTGGGCTGTCTCTGAGCTCTTCAGCTCAAGGCTAGCCCTCTACCACTTTGAGCCACGGCTCCACTTCTAGTTTTCTGGTTTACTGGAGATAAGAGTCTCATGGACTTCTTGCCCAGGCTGGCTTTGAACTGCGAGTCTAAGATCTCAGCTTTCTGAGTAGCTAGGATTACAGGCATGAGCCACTGGTAACCAGCTTTTCTTTTCTTTTTTCTTTCTTTCCTTCTTTCCTTCCTTTCTTCCTTTCTGTATTGTAGCTTGAACTCGGGGCTGGAGCACTGTCCTTTTTGTTCAAGGTTTGTGTTCTACTTCTTGAGGCAGAACTCTATATCTAGCTTTAAAAAGAAAGTTAATTGAGATAAGAGTCTTTTAGACTTTCCTGCTTGGACTGGCTTTGAGCTGTTATATTCATATCTCAGTCTGCTGAGTAGCCAGGATTACAGGCAAGAGCCACAGGTACTCTGGCTCTTCTAGTATTTCTTTTTTTGTGTGTCTGTCATGGGGCTTGAACTCTGGGCTTGGGCGCTGTCCCTCAGCTTTTCAGCTCAAGGCGAGTGCTCTACCACTTAAGTTACAGCGCCACTTCCGGTTTTCTGGTGGTTTATTGGAGAGTGGAATCTTGCATTCTTTCCTGCCTGGGCTGGCTTTGAACCATGATCCTCAGATCTCAGCCTCCGGAGTCGCTAGGATTACAGGCGTGAGCCACCAGCGCCCGGCTTCTTCTAGCATTTCTTTAGTTTGTTTTTGTTTTGGTGACACTGAGATTTGACCTCAGGGCCTTGTGCTTGCTAGACAGGCTCTCTATTGCTGAGCTATGCCCCTGGTATTTTGCACTGGTAATTTTTGAGAGATAGTGTCTCATTTCCTTTACAGATATGTGCCTGGATTATGATCTACCTATTTTAGGCTTCCATCCTTGCAAGGATGACAGGTGCATACCACCACCACATTCAGCTTTCCTTTGTTGAGATGATTTCTTCTGAAGTCTAGACAGTCTTGAATTAAAGAAATTATTTTTAGTTCTATCTTCTGTATTTTTCTGCTAATTGCTATTGACTTTCACTTGGTGAACAACATTTTTTTCTTTTCAATAAAATGGACTTGTGTTTCATTCACATTTTTTCCTGGACTCTTACACAGATTGCTCTTGAGACAATAGCCCCTCAATTCCCCTGAGAATATTGCTAAAAACGAAGACCCATTTTTTCCTGCAACTATATGCACTAATTTTTTTTTTCAGCAAAGACCACTTGCTTGATCATTAATTTTTGTTCTTCTCTTTTGGGTTGATGTCAGTGATTTTGCTGATGGTGAGTTTTTACATTACTTTGGCCATATATAAGAGAATACTGCTACCGAGGAACAAATTCAGGCTGAATGAAAACTTCATAAAGAGAAAGACAACAGATCAAGCGCTGTCTCCCTGGTCCAAGAACACAGATCAAGCCTCAGTTTTTCTGTACCTTTCTCACCTCCCCCCTACATTTAGGAAATAAATGGATATCTGCTGAGTACCTTGATTAAGAACAACAGACAGAGACCTAGGGAGAGAACAACTCAGAATAAGAAAAATTTGTTAAGTGCTTTTGTCACAGTGAATAGAGTGAGGGAAAGATAAATAAACCAGGTGTTATTTTATATAGATAGTATTTACTCTCAAGGTACTACTTGCTATAAAAGTAAAGACTCATTTAATGTATATTCAAAAAAGGCAATAAGCAGTTGAATAGGATATGTGAGAACTAGAGATTTTAATTTGCTAAACAATAAAAATGTCAAGAGTCACTTCCTTTGGCTTAGTTTGGCTAGTGCCCATCACAGCATGAGACCTTGGAGGACAAGTGAATAACGGTGTACACTTGTGGAACTGTTTCTAGAATGAGCTGGAAGAAAGTTCCATCAAAAGCTCGTTGTTCCACAGAGCCATTTGGTTTAATCAGATCACTTACATAATCTTTAATGAAGTTGGCCCTCCCATGGTGATCTCATCCTCTGGAATGTTCCAGAGGGAGAAGTCAGTGAGCACAGGACAACTGGGGTCCCTCCACCATTATGAGGTGAAATATTTCTTTTCTTTTTTCTTTATTTTGGGGGGTGTCCAGTAGTGGGGCCTGAACTCTGGCCTGGGCACTGTCCCTTAGCTCTTTAGCTCAAGGCTAGCGCTCTATCACTTGAGCCATAGCGCCACTTCCGGCTTTTTTCTTTTTGCTTATGTGGTGCTGAGGAATCGAACCCAGGGCCTCATGCATACAAGGCAACTGCTACCACTGAACCACCTTCCCAGCCCCGGGATGAAATATTTCTTACTCACAGATTCCTTACTACAACCTTCACATCCTTATTCCTCAGGCGGTAGATGATGGGGTTAAGCATAGGGGTCAGCACCCTATAGAAGAGAGAGATAAGTTTGTTTGCAAGGTCTGGCTTGTTGGCCCCCAATGGGTCCTTGGACTTGAGCTTCCCATACATGAACAAGATGGTCACATAAAAAACAACCACCACAGTGAGATGGGCAGAGCAGAGGATCCCCTCCACTGAGGGGATTCTCAGGATGGTGGTGAGGATGAAGATGGAGGAGAAAGAGATGAACAGAACTGGGACCCCCAGGAAGATCACATGGGTCACCTCCATGCTGATGACATTGATGGAGATGTCAGCACAGGCCAGCTTCAGCACGGCCAGGATCTCACAGGTGAAGTGGTTGATGGCATTGTCCCCACAGAAATGCAGCCTCATTGCAAGGGATGTTTGGACCAGGGAGGCAGCGCTCCTAGCTGCCCAGGAGCTGGTGGCCATGGGCATATAGGCAGCCTTGCTCATGACCACAGGGTACTGCAGGGGGTTGCAGATGGCCACATAGTGATCAAATGCCATCATGCTCAGAAGCACGCACTCTGTGGCTCCCATGACAAAGGAGAGCAACATCTAGATGGCACAGGCTGAGAAGGAGATGGTTTTCCTGGGGGTCAAGAAGCTGTCAAGAGTGAGGGGAACAGAAGAGGTGGTGTAGCAGATATCCAGGAAAGAGAGGTTCCCCAGGAAGAAGTACATGGGTGGGAGTCAAAGATGGTGACCAAGATGAGGACCCCATTGCCCAGCAAAGTCACCAGGTACATGGCCAGGATGAACACAATGAACATTTTCTCCAGCTTTGGGTGGGCTGAGAGGCCCAGGAGAATGAACTCTGACACAAGAGAGGTCTCATTTTGCATGACCATGCTCCTATATCATTGGAGGAACTCAGAAGGTCAAGTTCATGATTCTCTGATGCCTAATGTGTCAAGGGATGCAGGAAGGAAATGTTTCCTTGCTGAGCAATTGAAGCACAGGTCCAACTGTAGAAGCAAGCTGTTTATCATCTAAACAAAATGCAGGGGAGTTCATCAGTAACTATTTCATGATATTGGTCACCCCGAAGAGACGTTTGAGGTCACTTGCTTTGATTTAATTTTCCCATCATATTCAAGGCATTTAGTTCATGTGGCATCATGTGTGGGTTCATTTTATTCAACTTTGGTTGGAAATATTATCCTTGATTAGAATTTTTCCCTCTTGGAGCCTAGGACTGATAGAAAACCCTGGTGAGAATATTCAATTTTGAGTATTCTCCCTTATAAGCACTCTTGGAAATTGTCTTTCTTTTTCACATATCTAGGGCCAGGAGCTAGGCATACACTTGCCAAACATTTCTGGCACATTTATTAGATGAACTGGCATTTCCCATCACTGGCACTTATTGGTATATGGGAAATGTCAGGTCCCTTTTTCTACAGAACTGCTCAATCTGGAACAGATTATTGTTGGAGATAGCTGGGTAGAATATCTCATGAATTTCTCATGCCTCGCCTTGCTCTTACACTACTGACACGTCCTTTCCTCTCCTTTTCTTCAAGGTCCCCTCATGCCACTTAATACCAGGAAGAAAGCCAGAGATGGGGATTTTCTCGAGTGTCTATATTGTTTTGAAATTGCTCTATTGCTTTTTTTTAGAAAACATGGTGATAAAGCAAATCACTTCTCTGAGGTCTCAGAATAGCCCAGAAGCGAAAAATAGCCACTCTGGTAAGAAAGCAGCAACCAAAGGAATAAGCACCTAAAAATGAGTGCAAGCAAAGTTTTCTTGTTTTTGTTCTATGTTGGATAAAATCTACATAAGATTGTTCAGTGCACATTCAAAGCCATTTAAATCCTACTCTACTATTGGGATTCTTCTAGTCCCTGAAGTGATTTAAAGTTTCAAAACTGAAGTGAGAAAGTTAAGAAACTTGCAATACATGTGGGATTATGTCCCTAAGATCTAATTATTCTTGAGTCCCCCCAGAAATTTTTTACTTCTTCTCTGCCTTCCTACTCATTCTGCTGAGCTGTGTAGGGAGAAAGGGCCATCCCAGCCCCATTGGGATAAACCTCTAAGTCAGTGAGAAGTCTTACAAGATACCATAATAGTCCTGGATAAATGTGAAGTCCACCACATAGACAAGTCCTTGTGGCTCATTACCTTTGGCCATTTCCAGATTCGGAACCTCAGGGCTATACAGAAACAAGTGACCTTAAAGCTCGCCACTTATCTAGGTGCTGCCACATACACTGTCAGCACCTACCACAGTATAGGCCTTAAAAGGCATTGAAAAGGTCGAAAATGAATCTAGTTATAACTCCTGCCATGAGAATCTCACATGCATAGCACCTATGGGCTTCGAAAAGATGGGATGTACCAGGTGCTAGTAGCTTATGCCTGTTTTTCTAGCTACTCAGGAAACTGAGATCTGAGGATCAAGGTTTGAAGCCAGCCCAGACAGGAAAGGCTGTGAGACTCTTTATTTCCAACAAACTACTCAGAAAGAGCCAGAAGTGGCACTGAGAAAAAGAAGTTCAGTCTCAGCACACACACACACACACACACACACACACACACACGCCCCACAATTTAAAAATCTAGTACCTTAGAAGCCTCTCTCTTTCCCTTTCAAAGTACATTCCTTTTTCTTTCTTCCAAAAGTGATCACTATTCTGACTTTTGTAGAAATAGTTCCATTCTGGGCAGACTTTTAATGACCGGCACATTACCCCATGATTTCCATGCCCTCATGACCAGATATTACCTCAGTGAACACTGCTGTAAAGGGTGCTTATCTGTTCCGTGTATTAAACACCTGCATCAGTTGACTTTAAGATGAGGTTATGCAGACAGGTCTGATTCAATCAGGTGAGAAGTCATTTTGAATGCTTGGAGAGGATCCCACATGCCATTTCTGAGTTGAGAGATGGAGGGAACACAAAGACCAAAGAGCTGCCATAAGTTGCTACCCATGAGTCCTTGGTGAGTCCTTGGAATAGCCAGAAAGGGAAACTGAGGCCCATCAAGAAATTGCATTCTGCCAACAACTTGAATGAGCTTGGAAGAGGATTTTTTTTTTCTTTTTCAGCACCTAGTCTAGCTTACCTAGGTTTCTCATTTATAGAATTTTGGGGTAATAATTGAGGTCTCATGGGTGGTAGAACCTTTGTTCTGACAAGGGCCATTTGGATATTTTTAACATCATTTGTGGGCCATACAAAATGATCAATACAGACAGATGGGCCACTGGCAGTCAACCAGCAGCAGATGCGTCTATTCTATCATGTGCCAAACGGTTCCAAGGGCCTCATGGTCTGTGGGCCAGATGTTTTCCACCCCTGCTTAAGCTGTTATTTTTGGGTACATTGTCATGAAACAATAAGGAAAAAAATACTTTCTTTAGAGTTCTTTTATTGTTTTACCACCTACAAATAGATCAGTGTGCAGTGAGTTATTCCATTTAAAAAAATACAAGAAGGGGCTAGAATGTAGCTCAGAGGCAAAGCACTTGCTTAGCAAGTGCAATGTCCTGGATTCAATCCCCAGTACCAAAAAAGAAAAAACAAAAAAAATACAATAAAAATTGCTGATGTTTTTTCTTTCTTTTGAGACACGGTCTTCCTACATAAGCTAGGCTACCCTTAAACTTGTAATCTTTCTGTGTCAGTCTCCCAAGTGCTGGTATTACAGATGTGTACCTTCATGCCTGCCTTTTTTAATTAAAAAGGAAAAAGTGCCATTATTTACTTGAGAATATAAACACTTTTTTTTTCCTGATGGAGATGACCTGCATTATTTATAGATTTGAGTTCTCTAAGGTCAACAGTCTACAAGGGTGAGAATAGATAATAATCTTCCTCCTCTGGGAAATGGCAAATTGGTGTGTTTAAGGAGAGAGAGGCTGAGACTGACTAAATCCCTGGTTTCAGGCAGCAATGGCTTTGAGCTGTCCAACCCCCAACTGCACTGTGCCCATGCTGGGGCCATGACCCAGCCTGCCAATCATAGACTCAGGAACCCAGAAATGGAAGTTCCCTTGGGGGTGGGGCGGGGGTGGCAGGGTAAAATAATTTCTTGTTTCCAAGATTTAGAGAATCCTGAAATTACATCTAACAACTAACCAAGATCCCCTTAAATTAATCCTCTATATGCCAGTGATGGGTCTCTTTCTTTCTTTCTTTCTTTCTTTCTTTCTTTCTTTCTTTCTTTCTTTCTTTCTTTCTTTCTTTCTTTCTCTTTCTTTCTTTCTTTCCTTTTCTTTTTTCAGTCTTTTCTTTCTCTAGGCAAGTGCTTTACCATAGAGCCCAAGCCTAGGTTTTCAATACTGTATTTTTTTAATTCTTCCAATGAAAATGTGAATAGAATTGCTTTCATTTTCATAAATAAAGGAGTATTCACAGAGAGTAAGCTATTACATATGTTACTTACTGTCTGTCAATCAATCATCTATTTATCCATACTTACCATTTTCATTATCTGGGTAAATCAGACATTTGATACTAAATATTATTAGAGGAGTGGGTTATGTGATGTTTTTCTGTCTTTGGTTCCCTTCTCATTCTTAGGAACAGGTCAAAGCAGAGTCCCGTGGGTGGGGAATGAGTCCCTCAGCTAGCCCCAACAGCAGGAAGAGGGAAGAGGGAATTTTGCTATTGCTCCCTCAAGATATGGCAGGTACAGGAAAGTGTGGGCTGCAAACATATCCTCAAAGGAATGGCATGTAGCAGCAGGAGTCCAGGGAAGGAATTCCTTCTGTGTCTATCTCAGGCCTCCCTCTGAGCTGCTGCCTTCCTTATAGGCAGGAGAATAGCCTATTTCCATAGCTCTGGAGATTTTATAGCTGGTCTAATAGATGGAAACTTCTGTTTCTTCTCTCTCTCTCTGTCTCTCTCTCTCTCTCTGTCTCTCTCTCCCCTCCCCCCAGTTTCTTGGCTTATTCTCTTGTTTTGTGGAAAGCTTCTGCAAAGGATATATTATATATACATGTTGTATCTAAATGTATTTTTATTCAGTCCTCATAAATGACTGATGTTTGGGTGGATTTATTAACTAGGATTCTTCTGATAAAACATAACCAATAGAGTGTGTGTGTGTGTGTGTGTGTGTGTGTATGAATTTTAAGGAACTAGCTCATGTGATTCTTCTGATAAAACAGAACCAATAGTGTGTGTGTGTGTGTGTGTGTGTGTGTGTGCGTGTGTGTATGAATTAAGGAACTAGCTCATGTGACTATGGAGGCTGAGAAATCCCTACAAGTGCCTGCAGCAGGCTGGAGCCCTGGGAAAGCCTATAGTGTAGTTCCAGGCTGCAGAATAACATAATGTCCCGTCCCCAAAGCAGAGGCGTTCCCTCTTACTCATGCACTTTATTATTTTATCTTATTCTATCTTACCTTGTTTACTTACTTATTTAATATATTTATGGGGAGTACTAGAGTTTGAACCCAGAGCCTCCTTTTTGCCATGTACACACACTACCACCTGAGCCATGTCTCCAACCCTTTCTGCTTTTAGGTTTTTGGTTTTTTTTAATGACTTACGGACAGTTCTTTTTGTAAAAACCTTTTTTGATCTTTATCCAATCTTCCAATTTTCAGCTTTTGTAAATTTGTTGATGCAGATAACATATTGATTTAGTAGAACATCAATTTTATGAATAAACAAAAATAGTTCATATTGTAAGGAAAGACAATCTTTGGTGAACACGGAGTTCAGATATGTAGCTTCTGCCTATGGCTCCATCTTTCCAAATATTCAACAACTCAGTAACCCTCTCTTTTCTGAATTGCTCCTCTCTCTCTTTCTCTCTCTTGTCTCTCTGTCTCTGTCTCTCTCTTGCTTTCTGCTTTGTTTCTTTTTCTTTCTTTCTAACAGTATTTAGGTTTGATCTCAGGGCCTTGTTCAGGTAGGTGCTCTACCACTTGAGTCACGTTCCCAGCCTTTTTGTGCCTTAGCTGTTCTTCAGATAGAATTTTGTGGGGTTTTTTTTGTGGGGGGGGGAGTCCAGTCATGGGGCCTGAACTTTGGGCCTGGGTGCTGTCCCTCAGCTCTTCAGCTCAAGGCTAGCATTCTACCACTTGAGCCACAGCGCCACTTCTGGCTTTTTTTTTCTGCTTATGTGGTGCTGAGGAATCAAACCCAGGGCCTCATGCATGCGAGGCAAGTGCTCTACCACTGAGCCACCTTCCCAGCCCCAGAATCTTGTGTTTTTTGCTGAGGCTGGCCTTAAACCATAGTCCTCCAACCTGGCCCTCTGTGAAATTGGGATTATAGACTCAACTCACCACAATCAGCTTATTTATTATTTATTTATTATCTTTAAGTAGTTGTACAAAGGATTCAATTTCAATTCAACATGTCAGTTTGTGAGTACAATTCATCTTGATCAATATCATCCCAACCAGTTTATTTGTTGAGATAGTTTTTTGCTGGGACTGGGTTTGAACCCTGATCCTCCTAATCTCAAGCATCTGGCATTATAGGCAAGCATATTAGTGCATTAGAGATACTAGAAACATGTATTTTGAGCTGAGCAAGGTGCAGAATTCAGGGTTTCTGGCCTGAGCAATTCTGCCAGCTTCCTTCTTGTCTGCATCTCAGGATGCAAAGGCTGCCCCCTGCTGAGCAAAGCCAGTGACAGCAAGATTTAGGAAAGTCACAGATGAGTAATGAGGGGCCCTGAGGTTCAGGTTTGGAGTCTTTCTCTGCTTCAGATCTTCCTAGTCAACCACTCCCTAGTTCCCTACTCCTGAGCTGTGGAAGCTCAGGAAGAGGTGGAAGAGAAGGGTCCACACTACTGCCTGGGCCTCTAATACTCTTTGAAAAACACAAGTTCACTCTGGACAGCTCTGGCCCTAGTAGCTCTTGATATCTTATTATGTTGGTGAACTATTAAGCTGTTTGCAAGCTTTCTGCAGTGAGGAGATACTATATGCAAGAAGGAGATACAGGTATGTGTTGGGTCTTCGTCCGTCTCATGAAAGACAGACGGGGTCTGAGGAAAGGTAAGTGAGACACTCGTTCCTCAGCCTCCCTCAGCCCAGGAGACAATCAGACACAGCAGGGAGCCAAATCCAGCAGGAAGAAAACTCGTTTATTAACACAGAGCAGCCCTTTTTAAAGCCAAAAAGGGCAGGTGGCATGGCAGGGGAGGAAGAGGAACCAATCACTGTCAAGGTCACACCCTATCATGCTGGTTAGGCACTGAACGTAAGGTAAATTGGGCTCTGCCCACTCTACTCTCTCTCAGCGCCATTTTTGCTGCCCATGTGCTCTATAGTAAATTGGGCTCTGCCCACTCAACTCCCTCTCAGCACCATCTTTGCTGCCTGTGTTCCCCACAGGTATGAAATCAAGGCAGCTAAGCAAATTGCTCATCCAGTTATTTATTCATGGAAGACAAACACTAAAAGTTCTCTCCTGCACAATACATTGGCTCCTTCTTAAGTAGCTGAGATGTTCCTTCAACTTACTCCGGACCTCTCCTGATTGCCCACTGCACTGGCTCAGCCTGGTGGTTTTCCCATTTCTCTCAGCCAGCGACCTCACCCCAGGACTTGACTTTCATCTAGCATCCCTCATGCTGTAAGGGTGTCCTTCTCTCTTCTTCCCCTAGTGTCCTCACTCAGCTCTCCAGATTATAGGCCCATGTTATGGCACCTAAACGAGACCCCCATTTCCATCGCTCAGTCACAACCTCACCAAATGCAGCTCTTATTCTTTTAATTGTGTCCCGGAACACATAAAGTTCTCAGTACATGAGGATTCATTTTTCTGGTAATCACACTTCACATGCATCTTCTGGGGAAACACAGTCTTCTGAGATTCATAGAAGCAAGCAAGAGTCACAGAACCATATCTGTCTTCCAAACATCACAAGATGAAGTGCTTTTGAAATACCTCCAGGTTCCTCACAGCAACCTTAACGTCCTTATTCGTCAAGCTATAGATGATGGGGTTCAGCATGGGGGTCAACACACCATAGAAGAGGGAGATGAGCTTGTTTTCAAGGTTCTGCTTGTCTGCCCCCAGTGGGTCCTTGGACTTCGGCTTTCCATACATGAACAGGATGGTCTCATAGAAGATGATCACCACAGTGAGGTGGGCAGAGCAGGTGGAGAAGGCCTTCTTCCTCCCCTCAACTGAGGGGATCCTTAGAATGGTGGTGAGGATGAAGATGTAGGAGAAAGAGATGAACAGAACTGGGACCCCCAGGAAGATCACATTGGCCAAGACCATGCTGATGACATTGATGGAGATGTCAGCACAGGCCAGCTTCAGCACGGCCAGGATCTCACAGATGAAGTGGTTGATGACATTGTCCCCACAGAAATGTAGCCTCATTGCAAGGGATGTCTGTACTACAGAATTGGTGATGCCAGCTCCCCAAGAGCTGATGGCCATGGGCACATAGGCAGCTTTGCTCATGACCACAGGGTACCGCAAGAGGTTGCAGATGGCCACATAGCGATCAAATGCCATCATGCTCAGTAGCACGCACTCTGTGGCTCCCATAGCAAAGGAGAGAAACATCTGGATGGCACAGGCTGAGAAAGAGATGGTTTTCCTGGGAGTGAGAAACCATCTAGGACCAGGGGTACAGAGGAAGTGGTGTAGCAGATGTCCAGGAAGGAGAGGTTCCCCAGGAAGAAGTACATGGGTGTGTGCAGGTGGGAATCAAAGATGTGACCAGGATGAGCACCCTGTTGCCCAGCAGGATCACTAGGTACATGGCCAGGATGAGCACGAAGAACATTTTCTCCAGCTTTGGGTGGGCTGAGAGGCCCAGGAGAATGAACTCTGACACGGATGTGTTCTGGTTGACATTTTCCATAATGTGTCTCCTTTATCAGTTGAAGAAAATACTTAGAAGTCCAAACTCAACACTCTTTGCTTTGCAGAAAGCCAGAGCATTTGGTCTGAGTGATTTTAAAAGAATCCTAAAAGCCCACAGTTTCTTTTTATTTCCAAGAAAAAGGAACAAGAAAATCAGGAAATATTTGGGGAACATAAGGCCAATTTGACAAGGTCTAAAATGATTGCTGATAATTTAATGCATTCGTTCAGTGACCAGGTCACACAGCATATTTATTTAATGACGCTACATATAAATGGCACTTCATTTATTTGAACAGAAAAATCACTTTGTGACAGATATTAGTGACATGGTTTGGGAACCTTACGTTATGACTGGTTTTCTCCAGATCATTCTTAACAAAAACAAGCTCTTGTTGTTCCCAAGATTGTTCCCAACACCAGTCACTCTGCTTACATACACCATACATTGATCCATCCATCCATTAATCTATCCACTAATTTATCCATCATGTAAGTACATCCACTCACCAAAATATTTGTTTATCAGCCTGGTATAACAATTTCTGTGGGGATCAGAGGTGACCCATCAACCCAGGCTTAAATGAGCTCACTACTTGGCAGGGAGGAAATATAAAAATTCACTAGAGGGGGCTGGGAAGGTGGCTCAGTGGTAGATTGCTTGCTTTGCATGCCTGAGGCCCTAGGTTTGATTCCTCAGCACCACATAAGTAAAAAGAAAAAACTGGAAGTGGCGCTGTGGCTCAAGTGGTAGAGTTGCTAGCCTTGAGCTGAAGAGCTGAGGGTCAGCGCCCAGGCCCAGAGTTCAGGCCCCACGACTGGACCCCCAAAAAAAATTCACTAGAGGCTGAAGTATCCAAAGGCACTCTGGGTATTGATGGGAACAGGGAGCAAAGAAGGCTGTCTTGGTGATGCAGAATCCAATTGGGTCTTTAAGAAAAAGCGAAGATTAGTCGCTGAGAGATGCAAATGAAAGGGAAAAGGTTTCCAAGGTGACTTAATGTTCTGGATATTCTAATAGATCCCTCGTAGTTTGAACCTAGTATTTCACAGAGATAAACAGAGGTAGCTCCTGTAAACTATAATGACTCACAGCGCCTACTTCTCTTAGGCAGTTGCCTAAGAGCAGTGCTGTTTTTGTTTTTCATTCTATTAAGTTTCCTTCCCTCAGGTGGAGTGTCTACATAGGAATCAGTGGATATAACAGTGTTCAAGGTTTTGGGGTTTTTGTTGTTGTTTTTTCTCATCTGTTAATTATTTTACACAAAAGTTAGGCTCAGCATTGAGTGTACTCCTAAATAATTGAGTCCAAACGTTTTTCCCATTCTAGATTCTCTTCTGTACAACACTGATTCATAGCTTTCCAGTTTCAGCTTGATCATTTCTGGTGAGGAAGAGCTGACTACATTCCCAAACAACCTGCTCTATACCTTTAGATCTCTGAGAATCAGAAATGCATCATACTGAACCAAGCCAGCCGCTTTGTGAGTTTCTTACGCCAAGGTGATTAAACCTCTTTTGTGAAGTGCTTGCCTTTGCAGGAGGTCATCAGAAGGTGGGGCTATCTCCCTTTTGAGGGGAGTGACATGAGTCCTTGAACTCTTTCCTAGGGCTATTGCCAGCTAGCTTTTGCAGACCCAAGAAGGGCTTCTGCATGACCCTCAGTCTTGGTGCTATCAGTGAAATTGTTTCATTTCTTCCCCCTCTCAAGCCCTAATACCTCTGGAAAATCAACTCAGAAGTTAGAAATATTACTGTGCTAATAAAAGACTGAGTATTAATTTTGTAAGAATCCTTACTTTACCTGAAAAAGGACCCTGGCTGAGAAAGGTCTGTGTGACTTAGGAAGAGCACATGGACCAGAAATAAATAGCATGGGCTTGAAAGGGCCCATATTGAGGTGACCTCTGATTGGAAGAAAAGGGAAACTAGTTCTTCCCACTCTATCTCCCTTCAAGGGTTAGCAAAAATCTCCTAATGAACAGCCAGTGTATTAGAAAGCCATGGAAACTGTTGGGCTCCCTAAAGGGATTCAAAGTTTAGAAATGGAATAGTACAGTCAATAAAGTTTTTATACTTCTGGGACAACGTCCCCAAGATCCAATTATGTAGAAGTAATCAGGAAGAATTCTTTTCCTTTCCCTCTGCTCCTGTTGGACCACCTGTGTGTGTGTGTGTGTGTGTGTGTGTGTGTGTGTGTGTGTGCATTTTGTGTGTATTTGTGTGTGTGCATCTCCAAGAAATGAAGCAAAATGTGAAAACTTCAGAACATAACACCAAATATGACAAATGTACTAGTATAACTTAAGCCTCCTGCCACTGCATACCGTATCTTTTTTTTTCTTCTTCCATTTCTCTTGGTCATGAGGCTTGAACTCAGGGCCTGGACGTTGTCCCTGAGCTTTTCTGCTTGAGGCTAGCACTCAACCACTTTGAGATACAGCTCCACTTCTGGTTGTCTGATGATTAAATGGAAATAAGTCTCACAGACTTTCCTACCTGGTCTGTCTTTGAACTACAATTCTCAGATCTCAGCCTCCTCAGTAGCTGGGATTATAGGCATGAGCCAACAGCGCCCTGCTTCATGTCGTGTATTTCAATCCTGTTTCTTCCAGAACTGGATTTGGAAATTCTGAAATCATTTCCTTGTCTTTGTCTATCAACTTACACATATATAAACATATCATGTCCAGATCCACAAGTTGTTCCAAGGTTTTTCTGGTGATAGTCAACTTCTCCCCCATATATTATTTCTAGTCTTCATCTATATTGATATGACCATACGATTTTCCCTTTTGCATTTCCATGTGGATGACCGTTTTATTTACCCATTCTCTTGTGGAAGGATATATGGATTGCTTTTGGGTCATCTCTACTAAGTTTCTCCAGGCATGGACTGCTGGGCATTGGGAGAACACCCATCTTAGGTTTAAATTAATGGCAGATTGGGACCGGGAAGGTTGGCTCAATAGTAGAGTGTTTGTCTTGCATGCATGAGGCCCTTGGTTTGATTCCTCAGCACCACATAAGCAGAAAAAGCCACAAGTGGCACTGTGGCTCAAGTGGTAGAGCGCTAGCCTTGAGCTAAAGAGCTGAGAGACAGTGCCCAGGCCCAGAGTTCAGGCCCCACAACTGACAAAATTAATTAATCAAACAAACAAACAAATAAATATAATGGCAAATTGTTGCTCAAAGTGGGAAAGGGTTTCTCCACCATGTTTGTGAACCCCTGTGGGTAGTTGCTGTGTTATTTCTGTGTTCAACCTAAGATCCTGAAGAGACACACAAAACTGAGTTTGGCCCTTAGGATCTAGGTGATAGCAGACATTAATTGAAGAGGAACAAGGGAATGTTAATAGAAATCTTACATTGTAGTAATGATTTATCTAACTGGAAGCTGCTAGAGATTCTCTTCTTGACCTCCATTACCTAGAGTTTGGCTGCTATTGGTGCAGACTCCTCAGTGAAGTTTGGTAGGAGTAGTTGTACTCCATGCATTAGTATAAGGAGAGAGAGATACCCCCAAATCAGCTGTAGGTTATTAAGCAGGAAATAAAATGGAAAACATTCTAAGTGCCTAAGGTCAAAGAGAGGTTAAATGGTATCATTCAGGCTATGTATTAATGTCAGGGATTATTCAAAGTGGTAGCTTCATTTTCAGTTTGGATACTATTAAGACGTGATCTTTCAAGTGGAAACATGGGGTTTTTGTCGTAATTATTGTTGGTGGTAGAGGTGTTTGCTTGTGCTTTGGGTTTTTATCTTTTAGGGAGCAAAGGAGGGGCACAGAAAGGGAGGGAAGATAAACAAATGCAACCATTCTATTCAGCATATATTATGTGGAAAATGACCTATATAACTGTGTGCTGGGTGGGAAGGGAAACTGAGAGAAAGCAAAGGAAGGAGTGACATTGTCCAAAAAACTGAAATGTACTCATTACCTGACTTATGAAATGGTAACCCCTCTCTACACCTTAATAATAACAATAAAAACATCAGAAGCCAGGATAATGTAAGACACTTGCATATCTATGTTCATTGTTGCACTATCCACAATAGCCAAATTGTGGAAGCAGCCTAGATGCCCTACAATAGATGAGTGGATCCAAAAAATGTAGTACCTATACACAATGGAATTTTACATAGCCATTAGAAAGAATAATATCATGTCATTTGAAGGGAAATAGATAGACCCAGAATGAATCATGTTATGTGTGGTAAGCCAAGCTCAGAGAGACAAATGACACGTGTTTTCTCTCATATGCAGAAGCTAGATCTAAAATACACTGGGACATAATCAATTATGCAGGACTCTAGCCATTCACACACAGTGAGACCAAAGGAGGATATTCTTAGGGAAGGAACAGAGAGGCACAGTGCCTATGTGCATCTAATCATATCAAATAATATTTACTGAAATGAACTCTAGAAAGTGGAAACTAGAGGCTTTTTTCCCTTTCTTGCTGTTTTTGTTTCCTTTTCTTTTTGTCTTGTTTATCTGTCTTTGGGAGGGTAAGAAGAGACACAGAATTGGAAGGACAATGGGTGAACAAATGTAGCAGTCATACTCACTAGAAACTATGTCAAAAATGAAGTATACAATGTGTAGGTGAGGGTGGGAGGGAAAAACTGGAGAGAGCTGGGAAGAGGTGACATTGTCCAAAAAGAAATGTACTCTTCTCTTTACCTGACTCACATAACTGTAATCCCTTTGTACATCATCTTTGTAATGACAGTAAAAAATTTTAAACAATATAACTATATTTTCAAAAAAGAAAAAAGTGACTTTTCCTCACTATGATGTTCCCTGTAGTTCAGAAGAGCGCGCGCGCACGCACGCGCTCACACACACACACACACACCCCTAGTTTGCATATGAAACAACCATGGAAGTATATTTTTTCAAAGATTAAATTTTTTTTTGTCAATCCTGGGCCTTGAACTCTGGGCCTGGGCGCTGTCCCTCAGCTCTTCAGTTCAAGGCTAGTGTTCTACCACTTGAACTATAGCACCACTTCCGGTTTTCTGAGTGGTTTATTGGAGATAAGAGTCTCATGGACTATCCAGCCCAGGCTGACTTTGAACTGTGATCCTGAGAGATCAGCCTCCTGAGTAGCTAGGATAATAGGCATGAGCCACTGGAGCCTGGCTTTCCAAAGATTTTTATTGCCTATTTTGCCACAATAAAAATAAAAATTAATTTTTATTAGTATGCATTAGTTGTATATGGGAGGCAGCTCATTGTGACATTTCCACACATGAAAACTATGTATCTTTGTCAATCTGACCACCTCCCCTTCTTGAAAACAATTGGGTGACTAGGTGTAACCACCTTTTTATCTCAGTGTTGATTCCATCTATGCTCAGTCACCCAAAAAGGTCTCAACTCAATGTTTATCAGTTTGGAAATTGCCATGTGCAACAACTGAGCAAGTCTGTGTTCCCCAAAGGGTCATTTGCTAGGAAAGCCCCGGAATGTACAATAACCATAAGATTTCTCTCACTTCCTCTGGCTATCATTGGGCAAAGCATTTCTGACTTACAAAGTTCTTCACAGAGACCTTCACATCCTTGTTTCTGAGGCTGTAGATGATGGGGTTCAGCATGGGGGTCAACAGACCATAAAATAGGGAGATGAGTTTGTCTGAAACATCCTGCTTATCTGCCCCCAATGGGTCCTTTGATTTGGGCTTTGCATACATGAAAAGAATAGTTCCATAGAAAACAATCACCACAGTGAGGTGGGCAGAGCAGGTGGAGAAGGTCTTCTTCCTCCCCTCAGCCGAGGGGATCCTCAGAATGGTGGTGAGGATGAAGATGTAGGAGACAATGATGAACAGAACTGGGACTCCCAGGAAGATCACATTGGCCACCCCCATGCTGATGACATTGATGGTGATGTCAGCACAGGCCAGCTTCAGCACGGCCAGGATCTCACAGATGAAGTGGTTGATGACATTGTCCCCACAGAAGGGCAATTGTACTGCAAGAGAGATCTGCACCAAGGAGTTGAGTCCACCAGCTGCCCAGGAGCTGGTGGCCATGGGCACATAGGCAGCTTTGCTCATGACCACAGGGTACCGCAGGGGGTTGCAGATGGCCACATAGCGATCAAACGCCATCATGCTCAGTAGCACGCACTCTGTGGCTCCCATAGCAAAGGAGAGAAACATCTGGATGGCACAGGCTGAGAAAGAGATGGTTTTCCTGGGAGTGAGGAAACCATCTAGGACCAGGGGGACAGAGGAAGTGGTGTAGCAAATGTCCAGGAAGGAGAGGTTCCCCAGGAAGAAGTACATGGGAGTGTGCAGGTGGGAATCAAAGATGGTGACCAGGATGAGCACCCCGTTGCCCAGCAGGATCACCAGGTACATGGCCAGGATGAGCACAAAGAACGTCTTCTCCAGCTTTGGCTGATCTGATAGCCCCAGCAGAACAAACTCAGTCACGATGGTTTGGTTGGCCCCTTCCATTTTAAATGTTCTCTTTTACACAACAACTGAGGACACCAAACACATTTATAGAGATCAATATGTGTGTGTTATGATGACATACTTCCAATACTTATTCATTTTTTTCTTTGAGGTGCTGAAAAATCAGCATGCAGGAGATAAATTTCTATGTCTACTAAACATGTTAAAAGGTTAGGCTAGTCTGATCCAAACAGGAAAAACACCCCCTAAGAAACTTAACCATGATACATGGAAGAACTGTAGTGAGATCTGTGGAGGTGGTGCTCCTGACAGTAGAGAGGCATACATCCCGCATGCACATCTACTTGAAAAAAACATAAAAGAGGAACTTTGAGGATGCTTGTACCTGAACTGTCCCAGCTGGATTGTCAGGAGTTTCAGGCTGTCACATGCAGTATTGTTGGCCACTGATGTCTTCTCCTTCTCTCTTCCTGCTCTAATTCTGTGCTTCTGTGATATTTTTCTGATAGTAACTCAGATTCACCTGGAGTCTTACAGGGACAGAATGTGATGAACAGAGGCCAAGAAGAATATAGCTAGAATGTCTATTTGTTACTTCATGCCTCATGGATACTTCATTTCCTATGAGTCTGTTGGGGACCCCACTTAGTTGCATAGTCAGTTCGGAGTTTCTGGTCCCCAGAACATTTAGACTTTTACAGTCCCTCTCCCTGGCACAGCTTTTGTCCCAAGTACTAAGGTTTTCTTAGTCTGCTCCATACCCCTGAAAGAGCAGTAATAGATTCCATGAAGAGTCCTTCATGGTTCCCAGGGTATTTTTGTGACTAGATTCTGCCTTGGAAGCTGGTCTCCAAATGACAGCATCTAACTCAGGCCCTTCTCTATTCCGGTTGACTGCTAATGCCACTGCAATACTATCACAGCTCACTCTCCACAGCAGAGCAGACTCTACTGCCAAGCCTGACAGACGACTTGCTCAGTGGAGGTATCACTTGTAGAGTGTGCTTCCATTGAAATAAAACTGAAGGTCAAGCCAGATGCTGGTGGCTCATGCCTATAATCCTAGCTACTCAGGAGGCTGAGATCTGATGGTGCTGGTTTGAAGCCAGCCTAAGCAGGGAAGTCTGTGGGATTATTCTTATCTCCAATAAACTACTCAGAAAACCAGAAGTGGCTCAAAGTGGTAGAGCTATAGCCTTGAGGAAAAAAAAAACTCAGGGAGAACTCCCAGGCCCTGAGTTCAAGCCTTTTGACTGACAAAAAAATTAAAAACAAAACAAAAGCTGGGTGCCAGTGGCTCACACCTGTAGTTCTAGCTACTAAGGAGGCTGAGATCTGAGGATCACGAGTCAAAGCAAGTCTGGGTAGGAAAGTCTGAGACTCCTATCTCCAATAAAACCACCAGAAAATTGGAAGTGGCTCTGTGGCTCAAGTGGTAGAGCGCTAGCCTTGAGCTGAAGAGCTGAGGGACAGCGCCCAGGCCCAGAGTTCAAGCCCCACAACCAACAAAACAAAACAAAACAAATCCCTGAAGATCAGAGAGAAGCTCTAGGCAGCCAGACCAGGGCCAGGAGGTTCCTCACCTTCTCCCTAGAGCCCTTCCCTCCTCACTCTGATTGCATTTTTGTTCTTCCATTTGTGTCAGAACAGGTCTATAAAAGACTAGAAAAAAAAAACAATTAGGGAAGTCTTGGTCATTCTTGCTTTCCCTAGGCAACTCAAGAAAAATGGACTTACCACACCTTTCCCCAAGGTATCTGTGTGTAGTAAGGCTGGAGTGGGAGGGATGGCACCCTTACCTCTGCGTGTGGGATGCGATTGTTACCTTGTGGCTGGTTCTGTATCATTGGATGAGAAAAAGCAGACACGGCCTGAAACTGTTCTTATGTAAATTACCAGTAGAGATCAACTGCAGACATCAGGATCATTTCAAGGAAACACAACTGCTTCTGAAGAGATTAGTACTACATTACCTCCTTACCTTCCATTCCATGACCACCTTAACATAATTTGCCCTTTTTCTGTTTTTAAATATATATTGCTCATGTCCCCCATTCTTTTGCCAGGCAGCTTTGATCGCTGGAGCGTTTGCCCTAAAATTGAACAGAAATTTTCTCCTCTAAAGTCATCCCCCATGGCTCCCCTGACCTTACCCCATCCCTGTACTGGTTTGGACTCTCAGTATGTGTCTAGCCCTTTCCCTAGGATTACATTTTATTTTTTGTAGTGCTGGGAATTGAACCCACCGCCTCAAACATACCAGACAAGCATGCCAACAAGCAATAGCACCAGCCCTTTCATTTCCACTATACACACATATGGAAATTGGGTTCAAGTTCCCACCTTGGAGTCCACTTCTTAGATTTCCATCTTTGCTCTTCTCACCTACCTGAAGAAAAATTGGTTATAGAGAGAAACCAGTCTGTGTCCATTGGGGAGATAATTTCATGACGAGTCTTGGAGCACATCCAATCTTCCAATTAAAAGGAGCACAGAATATGCTGGAAGGCATCTGGCTTGGTAAGATTATGATTTCAATTGCTAACCCGGATCACTCCTAATCTATCTTATCTGTTGGAGAAGAATAGGTAGCAGATTCGGTTTAGCTGTTTGGGAACTTGCAATCAAGGTAAGGGGAATCTAAGCCCTAGCTGGGGGACTTCTAGCTACTCACTGTCCTAGTTGGGTCTCTCCATGCCCAACAACTTGACATCCACTTCCTCCTTCACCGTGCCTGGGAGCCACACACAGCCTTTCTCTCTGGGAACCTTCTGCTCTTTTCCCTTTACTCTGCTCTCCAGAGGATCCATCAAGGAACCTGGAACAATTTAGACTTCTAGTTGTTCAGAAGCAATTTAAAGTTTAATCCCAGAAGCAATTTAAAGTTTGACGAAAGGCCTCCTAGGAATTTAGGGAGCCTGTGTCCTATAAACACAATTAGACAAGTTGTAGACAACTCTATGGTAAACCTAACTATGATTATGAAAGAATCTTCCTTAGATAAGAAAGTCTCCAACCTGGGCTTGCTAAACTTCCTGGAAGTTGGGGGGTGATTACTAAAGTCTGACTGTACTTTGACCACAAGGTTGTTATCTGTCTATCGGGGCCCAGCCATTTGTCTTTCAAAGATAAGTGACAAAATGAGAGGCAAAGGCCTACTGCTGCTAAGATGGGTGCATTTGTCACCCACCTGCTGGCCTTCCCTGAAGTCCCTCCACACCCCTCAGAGCAGACTAGACCTGGAGACACCACGCACTGGGAAGCAAGCAGGAACTGTCAAGAGCTCTCACCTCTAGAAAGTCCTGGGGACTGCTCCATGCTGAGAGATGACTGCCAAGCATCCTTGGCTTTTAGGAGAGTCCAGAAGTAGAGAAGAGTCAGAGGAGGAAGATCAGAGGGCAGGATGTGGTGGGAGTTAATGTGAAAGATGTCAGGTGAAGACAGGGCTTAGCCACAGATCAGGGACAAAGAGAAAAGCTAAACAAGGGTAGAAGTTTAAAACTAAGACACAGAAATAAAACATCACAACTAAATTTGACAAAAAATGAAGCAGTTAAGATAGCATAGGAGTCTTGGGTCTGAAGAATTGCTTTATCAAATCACTTTTCAGATTTCCCATATTCTGTGTCTCCTGAGGATAGGAGATTAACAAGGAATCTTTCCTGTAATTGAAGACTGTGGATTGGTAGACAGAGAGGGAGTAAATTTATAATGGGACACTATCCTCATGGACTTTCCTTCCATGGCTGGCTTCTGAGACCCTCAGCTCTCAGCCTCCTGAGTAGTTAGGATGACAGGTGTGAGCTACTGGTGCGTTGCTGTGGTTGAGACTAGTAAGTGCTTTTAACCAGCCTCCTTTTAACTGGATCCTTCGGTTAACTGATGCTATCATTCCTTGGAAAATATGTGTGGCGCAACAGACACAGGGCTGGCCAACAGCATGTATGTTCCCACTCACTGGGAGTCATATAAACCAAGAGGCAGTTAATCTTGCTTCCCACCTTGCTCAAGCCAAAAGTTAATCATCATTTTAACTTACACAAACTGAGCTTAAAAAGTTGTTAAAGAAACTTAAGTTGAATACTTTGATAGGTCCATTAAAAGCCAGTTATAAAAATAAAATATTGTCCTGTCAGATGGCAGGAAGACATAACAGTTATCTGTAAAATATAGAGACTCTGCACTCTTACCCTTTTGCAAAAAAAAAAAGTTAACATTTTTAAACAACTTGGAGAAACTTAGAATGAGTGCTATTGCTGTGATTTATTTGAATCCAACAATTACTAATAGGTGAGGAAAGGCTCTCTCTCTCTTTATAAAAAGATTAACAGATAAATCCCATTATATATTTTTGCTTAAAAGGAAATATTTAAGACAATGGTTCTCAAAATTATAAGTGTAAATATTTATAAGATAACTATTGTTTGGCCCCTTTTCTCCTCCTGTGATGCTTCTATGATGCACAATATGTTTTTTTTTAGTTGCCTTATAGTTCTTGGATATTTGTTTGTTCATTGGTTTCTTGGTTTTCAGTTTTTCTTTCTTTGCTTCTCAGTTTTGGAAATTTCTTTAGACATATCCTCCAGTTTTGAGATTCTTTTCATCAACCATGTAGACTAATGAAACCATCAAAGACATTCTTCATTTCTGTCACGTGTTTTAATGTCTAACACTTCCTTTTGAGTCTTTCTTAGAATTTCTGTCTCTCTGCCTACACTGCCCATTTGTTTTTGCTTGTTTTCAACCTTTTCGATTAAGACCATTAGCATATTAATCATAGTTGTTAGAAATTGCTGGTCTACAATTCCAACATCCCTGCTGTCTCTGGATTTGGTGCTGATGCTTGCTCTATCTTCAGATTATGCTTTTTATCTTTAATATGCCTTGTAAATCCTTTTTGAAGACCAAGTATTATGTGTTCAGCATAAGAAACTGGGGGACATAGGCCTTTAGTGATGTTGTGATAAGATAGGAGGAAAGAAAATATTTTAAAATTGTTATTATAAAAGTAATGCACAGAAAGTTAGTAATTTAAGTCAGGTAATGAGTACATTTCTGTTTTTGACAATATCACCCCTTCCTTGCTCTCTCTGTTTTTCCCTCCTGTCCCTACCTATGAGCTGTATAGTTCATTTTCAACATAGTATCTAGTGAAATTTTTAAAAAATAATCCCCCATATAGGTCATAATCTTTTGGGCTGTAATCTTCACAATTGCTTCTCCATATTTTCTTCCCTTTAGGTGGGCTAGAATGTCTGAGACTGGCTTAAGTCTCTAGTGAAATACAAATAAGCTAGAAGCTATGTAAAACACAAAACCAGAACAGGAGTAATGTGCTCAGGGTGAGTCAAAGCTCAAAAGATAACTAGGGAGTCTCAAAGAGTGGCCTAAGCAATATTCAATAGTGGGAATTAACCATTTGGCCTTTTAAGGTTATATGCCTTGATGGGTAGTCATCATGAAAATAAGAGTAAAAATAACCTATTCTTTTGGTTGTCTACTATGTATCAGGCACTGGGTAGACATTTGTTTCATATTTTAATTTAATCCGTGCAAAAATCTGATAAAGTCATTTTTAAAATTCACATTATAAAAATCTGGAAACACATACAGAAACTTTAAGTAAAATTTTGAAGTTTACGTAGGAAATTTCAGAACTGAGATTCATACTCAGGTAAGTCTAACTCTAAATACTGTGGGATTTACTCATATAATATATATTAATATATTATAATTGTGTTTTCTAAAGTGTACTTAGATTGGATTAAGTGTTATTAGAGCTCAATCTTGGTCCTAAAGAGAAATAGTCCTGTTGTTTGAACACGATATCTGAATAGCAGCCACAGTTAAGCCCCAACAAAATCAAGTCCATTGAAAGACAGAAGAAAAATAAAAAAGCTATGCTTGTATACTACATGATTCTACTTATGTGACATTCCAGAAAAGAGAAATTATTAGGATGGAATTCAGATCAGTAGGTTCAGGAGCTGGAAGAAAAGATAGAACCGACTAAAATAAGTTTCATAAGCATTTCGGTGAATGAAATGTTTATTTCTTGACTGGTTGTGGTTCATGACCATGCATTTGTTAAGACTATCTAACTTGTGGTTACAATGCTATACATTTGGCAAAACTCATCAAATTAATTGAAGTCAGTGTGACTCATCTAGAATAAAGTGATTTTGTTATACCCCAGGGGCATACGCAAATTATACTTGAATAAACTTTAAAAACAAGTCCAAGCTGGGTGCTGGTGGTTCACACCTGTAAGCCTAGCTACTCAGGAGGCTGAGATTTGAGGATCATGGTTTGAAGCCAGCTGGGGCAGAAAAGTCCATGAGACTCTTATCTCCAATAAACTACTCAGAAAAAGCCAGAAGTGGTACTGTGGTTGAAGAGGTAGAGCACTAGCCTTGAGCAAAAGAAGTTCAGGGAAAGTGCCTAGGATCTGAGTTCAAGCCCAGGATCAGAAAATAAATAAATAATATACAATGGAATTCTATGCCTCCATCAGAAAGAATGGCACTGCTCCATTTGTAAGGAAATGGAAATATTTGGAAAAAGTTATATTAAGTAAAGTAAGCCAGGCTGAAAGAAACATAGGTACCATGGTTTCCCTTATTTGCAATAACTAGTATATGTCTAGGACAAGCAGAAAAGCTCAAAAGCTATGTACATATGACCATATAAGATGATGCTAAACAAAATGACCCAAAGATAGAGACTCAAGTGGTTTTTATCTTTCTTGCTGTTGTTTTAAATGTACTTATAATGTACCATGTGATTATTTTTTGTTTCTTTTGTATGTGCTTCCCCCCATGGTATAAACTGTTTTCACTGTATTTGATTTTAGTGCCCTGAGTCTTGTATATACATTTTTCTAATTTGGGGGTGGGAAGGGAAATAACAAAATGCTGAAATAAGGATATAGTTTGACCTATTGTAACAATGAGATGTACAAGACACTATGTTGAAAATGAACTTTACAACTTTGGGGAGGTGGGGAGGGAAGGAATGATAGAGGAAAAACAAAGGAGGAGGTAATGCGCAATAGGAAATGTACTCTATAATGTAAACTATAACCCCTCTGTACAGTATTTTTACAATAAAAATATATACAATAAATAAATAATAAATCTGTATACACTTCATCATTGAAAATAAACTATGCAACTTGTGAGGGAGACTGGGAAGAAGCAAAGGAAGGAGTGACATTGTCCAAAAAGAATTGTACTGTTTTCTGACTTATGAAATAGTAACCCCTCTGTATAACACCTTCATAATAACAATAAAATTACATTTAAATATATGTATAATTCAGAGGTAGGTATGGTGGCATAAGTCTATCATCCCAAGGCTGAGGCACCAGGGGCCTGAGTTCTAATCTAGGCTATGTAGTGAAATTCTGCCTCAAAAATAAATACAATTCAGTAGTTTTTTAAAAAAAAACATATTTACAAATGTGTACGGCATCAACACTATCGAATTGCAGAACATTTTTAATATTCCCCCCCAAGAAACCCTGTACCTGCACAATTACTTCCCTTTATCCCCCTCCCCCAGTTCCTAGCAACCACTTATCTATTTTCTGTCTATGGAAGTTACCTGCTGGGACATTGTATATACAGAGGGTCATATCACATAAAGTCCTCTGTGTCTACCTCATCCTCACTTAGCACAATGTTTTCAAGGTTCTCCATGTTATAGCAAGTGTCTGTCTTTTATTTCTTTCAGTTATGGAATAATATTCCATTAAATCACATCTTGTTTATCCATACATAAGTTGGTGAACATACAGGCAAATTCTATTTTGGAGGGGTATTTTTTGCTAATATACCTAATATAATTAATATATATACAAAATATACATATTTTTCTTTTTTTGTTTTTTTTAGAAGTACTCTTTTTTTTGTGGGGGGTCCGGTTGTGGGGACTGAACTCTGAGTCTGGGTGCTATCCCTCAGCTCTTCAGCACAAGGCTAGCGCTCTACCACTTGAGCCACAGCGCCACTTCTGGATTTTTCTTTTTGCTTATGTGGTGCTGAGGAATGGAACCCAGGCCTCAGTCATGCAAGGCAAGCCCTCTACCACTGAGCCACCTTCCCAGCCCAAAATATACATATTTTTCTAATATGCATGATACAAATAATAGCATAATGCTAATATGCATAGTAACATGCATGACATACAGAATGCTAATAAACACAATATACATAATGCTAATGTACATATACATAATGCTGATGTGAACATATGTGTACCAGTTTTGCAGGAACAAGTGTTTTCAGTTCTTTTGGATATTGTCTTTTGAAATTGCGGAGTCATGTGGTTAACTTTAGATTTGCTTTTTTTTTTGAGGAATTGCTAAATTGTCTTCCAATGTGACTATATCATTTTCTACCACTACTAGCAATTTAAAAGGGATGCGATCTCTTCATATCCTTCTGAGTGCTCACTATTCCTTAGTTTTTATATTACAGCATGCTGTAATACAGAAAATATCATATGCTGTATATTATATGCTGTAATAACAAAATATTTCATTGTTGTTTTGGTTTGCATTTTCCAGATGCCTAATGATGCTGAGCATCATTTCATGTGTTTATTGGCCATTTGTCTATCTTTGAGAAAATGTTTATTCAAATCTTTTATCCCAACTTGGGATATTATTGAGGTTATACTTCTGTAACCTAATACCCATCATTTTATTTTATCTATTTGGTGGTATTAGGTTTGAAGTCAGAGCCTCACACTAGCTAGGCAGGTGTTCTTTTTTGCATTGTTGATTTTTGAGATAGGGTCTCATTTGGTGCCCAAGTGTATGCCTGGGCCATGCTCCTTGTATTTTCTTCTTTTTTTCCTACCATAACTGGGATGACAGATATACACCACTGTGTTCTGCTTCGTCAATTGGGATGGAATCTTGTGGACTTTTCTGCCCATGCTGGCCCGGAATTGACGTCTTGTGAATCTCAGCTTACCACATAGCTAGGATGACAGGCATTGGTCACCACACCCAGCTATTGGTTGAGAAGGATTCCCAGGAACTTTTTTGCCTGAGTTTGCTTCAACTGAGACCTAATCTCAGCCTCTCAAATATCTAGGATTACTGGTATGATTTACTGATGCCTGGCAAAACCTTTTTAAAGTGAACGATTCAGTGGCATTAGTACATTCACAATATTGTACAAGTACCAACTCTACCCAGTTCCAAAGCATTTCAGTCAGTCCAAAATAAATCTTCATACCCTTATGCAATTTCTCCCCACCCATCTGATTCCAAGTTAGTGAGAAGACACTCCATTGGATTAAACCAAAGTTCTCAGCTGGGTTAGAAATCAAGTAGGAGGGCAGGGTAGGGAGAGTTTAGAACCATGGTTGCAAGTGAAAAAATATACATAGATTAACCTATACTTAAGTGGCATCAGTTCTAAAATGTGTAATGATGGTGTATTTCTTCTCTTCAAAGACCCTTCTGCATTTCAAAATCTGTATTTGTAGGAAATGCTCCAGCTCTTACTTTATACAGTACAAGTAAGTGGTAACTTCCTAGATAGGTCCCACTGTTCAAAAACAACAGCCAGCTTTAAATGTCCATGACTGAACAAAAACACTCTGTGGTTTGATTTGGAACCCTTTACATCATTACATAGTAAACACATAAGCTTCAGAATTGCTAGAGTTCTTGTTACCAGCCTTACAGAAGATGTATATCTATTGGTGAAAACAAAGCAGAGTGTGAGACTTAAGATGAGATTTAGAATTTGCAACTCAGATGACCCCGGAGGACATGAATGACATGAACGAGTAGGTATAGAAAGTCAAATAAATACTTTGATCTCACGTATATGTTTAATCAAAAAAGATCAAGGTCAGGGGTTAGAGGTGTGGTCAATTGGTAGAGTGCTAGCCAATCAGCGAAAGGATCATCTCAGTTTCAGACAAAAGAAAGAAAAAAAGAAGAAGCAAGCAAGCAAGCAAGCAAGAAAAGATCAAGTTCACAGAAATAGAGAGGAAAATGAGAGTTATTACAGGCTGTAGGGTGAGGTTCACTCGGAATATGTTGACCAAAGGACACAAAATTTTAGTGAGACAAAAGAAATAGTTCAAGAGCTCTAGTGTACAGCATGATAATTATAATAGCAATATATTCTATACACAACAGCTGCTAACAGAGTAGACTTTTAATGGTTTTTACATGAAAAATAAGTGAGGGAATGTATATGCTAGATAGCTTGATTTAGCAATTTAGCCAGTGCATACACATGTACATATACCATATACTTATATCAAAACCTCATGTTGTACAACATAAATATATACAATGTTTACTTGTCAGTTTAAAATGTCAAAAACATTTCTTCTTGTATGGTTTCACCTCTTTTTAGTGTATCTAGAGAAATCATTTCTTCTTTACAAAATGAACAAGAAAGAAAAAGGCATGATATAGAGAATGCTTTTAGCCTTTAAGTCTTTAGCTACAGTGTATTACAAAGTAAGCTGCAGTTCTCACTGGTGCATACTTGTAATCCCAGCACATGGGAGGTAGAAGCAGGAGATCATGGGTTTGAGGCCAACCTACACTATATAGCCAGACCTTGCCTCAAAAATAAATATAATAGATAAAAACAAATCATAGATAACAATAAATTTAATTCTTCATCTAAGGTTGATTCACTTCAGGTTTCTACCTCATATAACTAAAAAAATGATTAGCTAAATGGATTAAACAGGCCTAGGGCTTATGCTCTTATGGCCAGTGAGAAGATGAATGCTATAAGACAGTGTTATAATCTCCATATTTTTGGCCAGTTGAGAATCCATTAGCAGCTTGGGTCCCAGTAGTGCAGGGACTCTTTCTGCTAGAGATGTTGGGCACTAACCTGTCCATTGCTACCATCTAGCATGGAACAAGGGTTACAGATTGAAGTAGAGAAAATGTGGTCAGAGGGAAGTTCTGGGGTTCCCGAGGGAGCAATCATATCAAGCCTTAGGCAGAAGGAGACCCGAGACCTGGCAAATAACAAACATTTTGTAAAATAAACCCAGCTTAATCATGGATCCTCATTAGTACAAAACAAGTGTTTCAAGTAATCCTCACCTAGGGCTAAAGGGGTAAGCACAAGTAGTAGAGTGATTGTCTTGAGCTGAAGAGCTCAGGGACAGTGCCCAGGCCCAGAGGTCAAACCCCCCAACCTAAAAACAAACAAGCAAACAAACAAAAAACCTGCTTTCTCTCTAGAAATAAAAATTCACTGGGTGTTGGTAGCTCATGCCTATAATCCTAGCTACTAAAGAGTCTAAAATCTGAGGATCGTAGTTCAAAGCTAGCCTGGTCAGGGAAGTTCATGAGATTGTTGTCTCTAATCAACCACCAAAAAGCCACAAGTGGAGCTGTGGTTCAAGCAGTAGAATGCTAGCATTGAGCCCAAAAGCTCAGGAATGGTGCCCAGGCCCTGAGTTCAAGCCCCAGGACTGGTATACACACACACACACACACACACACACACACACACACACACACTTATAAATGTGAACTGAGGTCATTTTATAGAAGTGAAAATTAAGGGAGCTTAATTTAGCACATTTTGGCTCTTGGCTTTAAAAAAATATCAACTTTAATATTAGGTACATTTTTATATTCATGGATTATTTTTAAACAGTCATTTGACTGTGGAAGTACCTTATTCTACTTTGTAAAAGCCCTGCATTGCATTTACACAATTATTTTTGAGAAAGCGTTGTATTGTAAGTTATGTGATACACTCATAAGACAAATAAGTGATCACTTTCTAGGGACCATCCTGTTCATGTAAGGGAAGCCCAAGTCCAAGGACCTGCTGGGGGGATATAAGCAGGGCCTTGAAGACTTCTGAACCCCATGCACACTGTGGCTCCCATGGCAAAGGAGAGAAACATCTGTATTGCACAGCCTGAGAAAGAGATGGTTTTCCTGGGGGTCAGGAAGCTGTTGAGAATGAGGGAGAGAGAGGAAGTGGTGTAGCAGATGTCCAAGAATGAGAGATTCCCCAGGAAGAAGTAGATGGGTGTGTGCAGGTGGGAGTTAAAGATGGTGACCAGGAAAAGGATCCTGTTGCCCAGCAGGATCACCAGATAGATGGCCAGGATGAGCACAAAGAATGTCTTCTCCAGCTTTGGATGGCTGAGATGCCTGGCAAGACAAATTCTATCACAGTAGACTGGTTATATGTCTCCATTTCAAACTCTCTTTCATCTCTAGGTATATCAAAGGCAGAGAATACATGCTCACTGATTAGCTTGCACAAGTCATATGCAGATCATAGAACAATCTTTAAAATTATAGATATGCCTTTTCTCTGAGATTCAAATATGAACCCAAGGTATCCAAAAACCAACTGTGTAATAATCCTTGTGAGATCAAAATTTTACAAATGTAATGAATCTTAATGAAATGGAGGACATTTCTGTTGAATCAATGACATTAATAGCCCTAAAGCAATGTTACATGCCTATAAATGCCGTCTGTTGTACTTTGTAAGGGAGCAGGGTCCCCAAGTAACTGTACCTAGAAGACCTTGGGTTATCACAGCTCAGTGACACTGGCCATTGAGTCACATGACCTGTTCTTCTAGATTAGGTTCCTCTTCATTCAGCAAGTTTAATTTCTAGTTTGACTCAGCTGGGCACCAGTAGCTCATGCCTATAATCCTAGCTACTCAGGAGGCTGAGGTTTAAGGATCACAGTTCAAAGCCAGCCTGGGGAGCCTGGGCAGCAAAGTCCATGAGATAAATTACTCGGAAAAAGCTAGAAGTAGCCCTGTGGCTCAAGTGGTAGAGCACTAGCCTTGGGGAAAATGAGCTCAGGGACAGCGCCCAGGCTCTGAGTTCAAGCCCCAGGACAGGCACGCACGTGTGTGCGTGTGCACACACACACACATACACATACTATATATATACACACATATATGTATATGTATATATAAATATATTTAATTTGACTCTCCATATAGACATGCTTACATGGAGAGAACATACTGACTTGAAAACAAAGTTTTTAAAAATCTCATCAGTTTTTTTTCTTCTTCTTTAATACTTGGTTTGAACCTCAGTCTTTTCTTTTTTCTTTTTTTTGGTCAGTTGTGGGCCTGAACTG
The DNA here is from genome assembly GCF_000151885.1 of Dipodomys ordii. Lineage (NCBI taxonomy): Eukaryota > Metazoa > Chordata > Mammalia > Rodentia > Heteromyidae > Dipodomys > Dipodomys ordii. The sequence continues at coordinate 4,480,505 of NW_012267311.1, forward strand.
TGGGTCTGGGTACTGTCCCTCAGCTCTTCAGCTTAAGGCTAGAGCTCTACCACTTGAGCCACAGCACTACTTCCAGTTTTTTCTGCTTATGTGGTGCAGAGGAATTGAACCCAGGGTCTCATGCGTGGAAGGGAAGCCACCTTCCCAACCCTGAACCACAGTTTTTTTTGTTGTTGTTGCTTTTTTGGTCAGTCGTGGGGCTTGAACTCTGGGCTTGGGCGCTGTCCCTGTGCTCTCCAGCTCAAGGCAAATGCTCTACCACTTGAGCTACAGCGCCACTTCCGGTTGTCTGAGTGGTTTATTGGAGATAAGAGTCTCACGGACTTTCCTGCCTGAGCTGGCTTTGAACAGCAATCTTCAAATCTCAGCCTCCTGAGTAGCTAGGATTACAGGTGTGAGCCACTGGTGCCTGGCTGAACCTCAGTTTTTTTTGTGAGTTTAGTTAGTACAAACAAAAGTTAGACCTTGACTCTCTTTCTGCAAAATCTGACCAAAGTGAATTTCTGGAACCTATCATATGAAATCCTACCAGACCTCTCTTAACTCCTGACACCACTCTTGTCCCCGAAGTCTCCAGAAAGAAGGATTGTATTCAGAAGGGTTCATGTGTTTCCCCAGAAACGATACCTGACTGCCTGCAACTTTCTGCTCCAGAACTTCCCTGCAAGAGGAATAAACTCTTACCTGATTGTTGGATCCTGCTCAAAAGTCACATCCTCAGCATGGGTTCAGTGCAACCATGAATTACCCACATCAGATTTGGGAAGAAACACCATCTGATATCACTTCAAAGGTTTGCAGGTGTGATCAAACGCAAACCTACTCAAACCTCCCAGAATCAGAACCTGTGCAACAGCGGATCACAATTTTCCTGCCAAAGATGTTCAGAATACAGCATGTGTTCTGAGCACCGCTAATGGCAGGGAGCTGGCTGCCAAATAGCTAGCCAGATGATAATGACCATCTCCTTTTGCAGATTGCCTTGGCAAACTGATTCCATGTTGTTTGCTTCTATGTTTTGTTCTTAAAATAGAGGTTCCCAGCTAGGTATGGTGGAATGCACCTGTAACCTCAGAACTTGGCAGGGGCAGGGAGCAGAGGAGAGGAGGATCACGAGTTTCAAACTAGCTGGCTACAATGCAAGACACTATCAAAAAACCAAATAAATAAATTAAATAATCCATGTACTTCTTATGTATCCTCTGGCCTTGGGAATGAATCACTGACCTATTTCAACTCCTCTTACTTCAGTTAGAGAGATGAGGTCAGAAGATCAGGAGAGAGATTTGGCCCTCCCAAATAAGGCCCCTGAAAGGATACTTTTTTCTAATTGGAAATGATATAATGTCCAGTAGAAACGAATGCAGGATATCAGCGATTAAGGGATGAGAAGCTATATGTAGAGAAAAGTTTCTTTTAGTTTCCAGAATCAGAAAGTCAGAATCATCAGATTAAACCAATCCATTCACCACCAAAGCCTTTTTATCTTCTCTCTCTCTCTCTCTCTCTCTCTCTCTCTGTCTTTCTCTCTCCTCCTCTCTCCTTCTCTCCCCCTTTCTCCCTCCCTCCCTCTCTCTCTCCCTCTCTTTCTCTCTTTCCCTAGCTCTCTATTTCTCTCTCTCCCTCCCTCCCTCTCTCCTCTCTTCTCTCTCTCTCTCTCTCTCTCTCTCCCTTCCTCCCTCCTTCTCTCTCTCCCCTTCCTCTCTTTCCTATTGAGGATTTGAACTCAGGACCTTGTACACGCAGTTTGATGGTTCAGTTAGTGCTCTACCATCTCCAGACTGGCTTTTTGCTCATTTCTTTGGAGACAAAGTCTCACAGACTTTTCTGCTTAGGCTGCCTTTGAAGCTTGATCCTCTGTATTTTAGCCACAATTATAGGTGACAGTTCTCTCTTTAATTGGTGACAGGAGCCTGAGCTATTAGAAATTTCCAAGCACCTGAAATCTACCTTTTTTCTAACTTTCCCCTTCCTCTGCTGGTCCTAAGTTGGCCTTTCAGGCTCATGTAGAGCATGCTAACCACTTGCCACATTGGCAGCCTTCAGACCTATGGAAACAGCCACCTGTTACCCCACTATCTTATTCCCAGTCTTCCAAACTACCTCAGCCCCCTCTTCACTATTTTTCTTCCCTTGCAAATGGTGGGAAGCTAGCTGCAGAGCTCGTCCACCACTTACCCATGTGGGGTACAGTCTAGGCTCTACCGGCTGCTAGAAGGAAGGCAGCTCAGTGGAGTGCAGGAGTGGCTGGTGGGTTGAGGGCAGGACAGTTGACTTGCTCTTGGTTACCATTTGCATGCTATCTAGCCATCACTAAGCAGGCCATGTATGGTGTATCTCTCAGCTCTGCCCTCAGAAACAGCTGGGGACATGTGGCATATAGTCTTCTACTTTGTCTCACTTTTTGATGTCTCAAGAGAGTTCAAGATGGAGCCTCAGCTCCAGCAGCCTTTGCCTGTCTTTGAGACTCAGTGAGACCAGGAGAGGAGGGATGCCTCTCAATCTTGAGGCTCTGCTAGGATCCCCAGTCCCTAGGAGGCTGCAAAGGGGCTGAGCTGGCCAGCCATGGCCAGCCACTGGACCCCACACCCTCTCCTCTCTGCTCCACGCTGCTCTCCAGGGTTCCCATAAAGACTCTCTCAGGAACGTAGGGCTGGGTTGCTTTGGGGCTGGGTCCTATCCCAGAAGCAATTTAAAGTTTTGTGAGAAGCTCAGGGATGAGTCTTCACCCCATAGATCCAATTAGGCAGTATGGAGAAGGAAAGACTCACCCCAAATGCCTTTCCACTAGGAAAACAAAAACAAAAAAACACTTTAGCTGGAAAAGTTTTCTACTGTCAGGTACTCAGAGTTCTCCTGGGCTTTGATCACAGTGATTGATCCAGGGTGACTCTGTCACCTCAGAGAATCTAGAAACGAAGAAGAGCTGGGCCTCAGTGACCCAAATATTGCCCACACCCCAGCATTTCCTTCTCCTTTTCACCTGCTGACCAATGTCTGTCTGTCTGTCCCTGTCTCCCTCCCTGTCTCTCTGACTCTGTCTGGAGTTTGTTGTGTGGGAAAACCCCTCACACTTGTTATCAGAATAGAGCCTAGCAATAGGCTATCTGGATCATGAACAAGTAGAGATAGCTGTCCTATATTTGTGTCATAGTGTCTTCATTCATGATGTCAACCATTCTTAATCTCTGCCTTCTGAAAGCCAGGAGCCTCCCTTTCATCACACTTAATTTCCTGAAGGGTTGGCCTGTAGCTGGACAGATGCTGCAATGTTAGTCAGGACCTGAGTGACTCCTGTGCCCCCCACCCCCGTGGCAAGGTTTAATGACTCACAGACCTAAGAGTCTGATATTGTGGAGACTCAACCACTCTGGTTTTGCTTCCTCTTGTTCCAGCTGAAACTAAGTACTCTTTAGTGTCTTCATATGCCCTCACTTCAGCTACCACAAATCAAGCTTCTTTTCTATGCCTGTGTTTGCCCTACCTTGCTTCCTCCTTCCTCCTTTTCCTCTTTTATCAAGGACTATGTCCTTGTGTTGTTAGTTCAAGTTCCCTGAGAGACAGATCTGCTTGGTCAGGTCACAGCTACCTCTTGGCCAATTGACAGCCTGTGTGATGATTGCCTCTGGGTTAATAACCAACCTGTCCCTGTCACCAGCACTTGTGGCTAGGACACTTCTTTGTACAGAGCATAGAAACAATGTAAGGAACCTTTTCAGCAGGAAAAGCTAGCCATAGGAGGTAAGTGATCGCTGATATGATTCCTAGAATGAAGCTGCAACTCAGGCAAACATTCTCTGATTAACCCAACTTTCTGACATCTGCTATTATGTGCTTGTTTCTCCTCTTAGTACATGCCTGCAAGGATGGCCTCTCTACCATGAGGAAACAAATCTTTGGCCTCCTCCTGGAGGCAAGCTCCTTCTCTCTCCTCTTTCTTCTTCCTGCTTCAGAGAAGCTTAGTCTCTGACTTACAGTATATGGTCCCTGTCCTTGTTTTGTTTCACGATGGTGGAGATTCTTTCCCCTTCACAGAGGAAGTGCTGCTTTTCTAATGGTTCCTGACAGAGTCTCCTAAGGCCTAAGAGCAGAATTGAAACCTTTAGAGCAAGGATCTCGGAAGACCTGTCCATTCTGAGGAGAATGGACATATTTGTCCTCAGAAAGCCACAATAAAGAGAGTACCTCCCTACACACACACACACACACACACACACACACACACGCACACACACACACACACACATCAAAGCTTGACCAATCAGAACTCAAACTGTGGCTGTTCTGCTGCAGGAAGCTGGAAACAGGGATGAGAGATGTCTATCATTGGCAACCCCCTGAGGGCTGGCTCCACACATGCCAGGAAATATGGCTTTACTTCCTCTAGTCTTTCACCACCTCTGCACATTCTCTTTGTCTCAGCAGTTGCTTTCCTCCTTTAATAAATACCTTTTAGGTTGTGTTATCTTTCTGGTCCTATTTCTGTCCATTCTATCCCCATTCCCAGGGATAGGCAAGCCCTCTACTCCTGAGCCCTCTATTATGTTGTCATGTGGCTCTCTTGCCACTAGAAGGCACATTCTCCAAAGGCAGAGTTCTTGATTCTTCTGCATGTTTCCGTCTTCTCTGAAGTACATAGTCCTGATTAAAATTCGCTTTTATATGCTGATTTACATTCCTCTGGATATATACCCATAGTGGCAGTTATAGTTTAAATTTCTCTATACTGTTTTCCAGACTGGCTAGACTAATTTATATTCCCATCCATAGAATATAGGATTCCTTCTCCCACTCTTCTCACAGCAGTTATTGTTTTCTTGATGATTACCATTCTGATTAAGGTGAGATGGAGTCTCAGTGTCAGAAGTGGTCTGTTTAATTCACTTGTCCATTTACTAATCCAATTTGTTCTTTTGTGGTTAATTTTGAGCTTTTAAAAATATATATTCAGGATATTAATCCTTTGGTCATACAAAAGAGGTAGCTATACACCCATATTGGCAGAAGCACTATTCACAATAGCCAGAGTATTATCTGTCCATAAAGAAGAATAAAATTATGCTTCAAAGGCCAGTTTGAGCCTCTCTTCTTCCCTCTCTCTGTGTTTGGACTTGCTAGTACATCCCTTTGATACTCCACTTGTATTTCAGAGCTGGCAATATCCTGTTCTCTGTGGAAATTCAAACCACAGAAGAAAGGACATAGTTATATAGATAAGACACACTTGAGAAAGATCTGACAGCCAAAGGAAAAGTATCAATTTTCTCATCAGAATAATCTTTAGTTTACTACATTTATAATTCAATGTCCCTCTCTCCAGGATCGAATGTCATCACCTACTCAGACATTGTGGGAGCACTGATGGCCAATGAAAAGGAAGTGGCGGGCAAGATCCCCAAGGGGGAAGCTAGTTAACTTTGAAGCTATGACAGTATCTGGTTTGCCCTCAGCAAAATAGCTAGAAGCTGGATTAATTGTATTAGAGGTGTTCCTGACATTAAGGTCCATAATCAAGATGGTAAACATAGATTCTGCCACACACTGTGTCAAGAAACTCTATTCATGCCATTGGATTTGTACATGATGGCCTGGGCCTTACACTTAGTAAACTTTTTTTTGCTTTTGTTTTGTTTTCGTCAATCCTGGGGCTTGAACTTAGCCTGGGTGCTGAGCAATTTTGCTCAAGGATAGTGCTCTACCACTTTGGGCCACAGTGCCACTTCTGATTTTTGAGTGGTTTATTGGAGATAAGAGTCTCACAGGAACTTTTTTGCCCAGACTGCCTTCAAACCATGATCCTCAGATCTTAGTCTCCTGAGTAGCTAGGATTGCACATGTGAACCACCGGTACCCAGCTAAGTTACTTTTTAAAACATGGAATTATTAAGAAATTAGGTCCTTTATTACTTTTGATATCAATTTTTTAATAAAAATTGGATATTTTAAATAATTTTCCTTATTTTTCCAAACCATAACAGAAATCATGAAAATGGGGTTTTGGGGGGGGAAAGCTACTTGACCAGGAAGGGAAGTGTGTGTGTTAGCCAGGTTCCTGTAGCAGCCATAATCTCACAGGGTGCCTTTCTTACAGTGAAATGCTTACTACAGAAACCAAAACTTAGTAACTAAGATGAACAAAGCCAAGAACAAACCAGGAGTGTTAGCATCCCTAGACTTGCTTTTTGTGCACTTTCTGTGGGGTACTAGTTTTGACTTATGGTTCCCACATGTGGGCTCTCCATCTCGTGGAACTGTGGATGCCCACTGGGCGTCATAGCTCATGGCCAGGACCACTGATTCTAGACACACAATATTTACTCATGACCTCACACTGAATTACTGAATCATGTTTTTCTCTTCTTCGTTGGAAAAAATAAACATACACCAAAGTGATTTCTGTAAATCACTGATTTTGGGCACTGGATTATGTGTTTTGCTTTTAGGTATAAGAACATTTAAAAAGTTGATTACTCTTTGTTTCAGACAGGGTGAATGGTAGTGAGTGTAACGTTCATTAAACCCTTGCCATTTCTATGGAGGAACAAAGGCAGCAGTGGTACTCTCTAATTACTATGTTGAAAATAAACTGTACAACTTGTGAATGGGGAAAGGAGGGGAAAACTGGAAAAAAGCAAGGGAAGGGGTGACATTGACCAAAAAGAAATGTACTATTTACCTCACTCATGTCATTGTAACCCCTCTGTACATCACCTTTATAATAAGAAAAATAGAATGGAAAATAGAAAATCACTTCCAAAAAATGGTTGCCATTTCCAAATTAAAGAAAAACTGTTTGAAGCCATGTTTGAGATCCTGCAATTATCTATGACTATTTTAACAACATTGAGAACACAAAAAGTAAAGTATTCAACAACTACTCAACAAAAAAGAATAATGGAATTCTGTCATTTGTAGGAAAATGGATGGAACTGGAGATCATTATATTAAGTGAGATAAGCCAAGCTCATGAAGACAAATGTTGTACGCTTTTGCTCACATGCAGAATCTAGTCTAAAAAAATATTACATGATTGTAAAAGGGGAGCCGTTGTGGGTAATAGCAGGTGCAAGAGGAGGAAAAGAGTGGGTGAATATTATAGACTATACATATGGATATATATGTATATGAATGAGAACAGCATAGAATATATTATAGACTATACATATGGATATATGTATATGAATGAGAACAGCATAATGAAACCCACCAAAAATTATTAAAAAGAAAAGTGGAGAAGAAAAGGGTTAAGAAAGAGCAATATAGATGAGATGGTTTAATTAAAGATATTATATACTTGTTGTATATATCACAGTGAAGCCCTTAATACAATTAATTTCTGCTACTATATATATTTTTTTAAATAGACATTTCCTGAGTAAAGCAATATGGCCATTCTGTAGACCCTACATGCCCTTCTTTTGCTCAAGGCTACCACTCTACCACTTGAGCCACAGTGCCACTTCTGACTTTTTCTGTTTATGTGGTACTGAGGAATTGAACCTAGGGCTTCATGCATGGTAGGCACTCTACCGCTAAGCCACATTCCCAGCCCCTCTCACCTATTTTCACCAACTTCAGATTTTCCTTTATATAACAGCTTAGCTGAAACAGTCTCAGAGAAGAGCTTCTCCTTTTAATCTGTTTGAGGAGCTTCCATAAGTCTTCATCATCTGCTGTCACTGCCACCATGCTTGCTCTGTAGTTTGTAGTAGTCCAACCAGAGCAAATTGCAGGATATTCATTCTCTAGTAATTGGAACCAAAGGTTTCTAACCCATTAGTGAACTGGGAAACTTCAGCCTATGGCTTGTAGCAGCTGACCATGAGAAGTCAGCCTGAGAACAGAGCTGACCCACAGAAGAGTGGAGAATAGAGGAAATCTTGGAGCAAAGGAGCTGAGCCTGATCACCTAGCTTTTGAATAAATCTAAGTAGTTTTTGAGTATTTCTAAATATATTTGAGTGGAGTTTTCCTTTTTTCACTTTAATTTTTTGTGCCAGTCTTGGGGCTTGTACTCAGACCTGGGTACTGTCCCTGAGGTGTTAGTGTGTGTGTGTGTGTGTGTGTGTGTGTGTGTGTGTGTGTGTGTGTGTGTGTGTGTTGGGGCGTGGTTCTCAATGCTAGCACTCTACCACATGAGCCACAGCCTCACTTCTAGATTTTTGTTGGTTAACTGAAGATAAGAGTCTCACAAACTTTCCTGCACAGGCTGGCTTCAAACCACAGTCCTCAGCTCTCAGCCTCCTAAGTAGCTAGGATTACAGGCATGAGGCCCCAGTGCTTAGTGAGTTATTCCCCCCCCCTTTTTCTTTTGCTACTGAAGATCCCCTGACCACCGAAGCATCCAATTTCCAGTGTTGTCAGTTCTCTCTGCTGCTGACCATGCCAAGCATCCAAACCAATAGACCCATAGCCTTAATACCATGCAGGAGCCAGAGGGGGAGCAGGTCTGAATAATGACCACTGATAAATGTGGAATTGAGGATGATCTTTGCCATTTGCTTCCCCTAAAGTATTTATTGATTTTTTTCATAGTCTCAGACTATTGAAAGTTTGGGAGTTTTCAGTGGTGTGGGTCACATGGGGTGAAAATATGAATTGCTGCTGTCTCCTAACCATGTAGGTCCGTGTCACTGAGTGACTGAAGCTTGGGTGGGGAGAGAAGCTGGCCAATATTTCTCCATGTTCCCTCACAGCACAGCCAAGTAACATCCCTCTACTCCTGGTGCTGAAAGTTAAGAAGCATTCCTTTCATGGTGTTATTGGCCAGCATATTGTAATGGTGTAGATATTCTTCATGTTTCCTTACAAAACGTAGGCCTTTGAGCTGAGTTGCTCAGGGACAGCTCCCAGGCCTAGAGTTCAAGCCCCACGACTGACAAAAGAGAGAAAGAGAGAGAGAGAGATCTTTCATGTGATTATTTCTAACATATTTATAAGATTATGTCTTTGTTGCTTTGTATGTCCCTCCTCCATGGTATGACCCCTGCTCTCACTATATATCATGTTGGTATATGTGGAGGGGAAGGGAAAAAACAAATTGTTAAAACAGGGATACAGGAGGACCCATTGCAACAATGAGATGTACAAGTCGTTATGTCAAAAAATGAATTTTACAACTTTGGTGGGGGGGTGGAGGGGAGGATGTGAAGGGATGGGAAGGGGAAACAAAGGAGGAGGCTACAATGCTTGATAAGAAATGTACTCATTGTCTTGCCCATGTAATTGTAACCCCTCTGTACAGTATTTTCACAATAAAAAATACATTCATAATAAAAAAGTAGGCCTTTAAGACATCGCATATAGTATAAAGCATAGAGTATAATTGATACTTGCACACCAAGAACCCAAGGCCATTAAATCCAATTTCTATACTTGTCTCTCCTCTCTCTGTTTTTATCTCTGTCTCTCTTTATCTCTTTCTCTTTCTCTCTCTCTCCATGCCAGTCCTGGGGCTTAAATTCAGGGCCTGGGCACTGTCTCTGAGCTTTTCTGCTAAAGGCTTGTGCTCTACTACTTGATACACAACTCCACTTCTAACTGTTTTGGAAATTAATTGGAGATTAGAGTCTCATGCACCTTCCTGCCCAGGGTTGGCTTCAAACCACGATCTTCATATCTCAGTCTCCTGAGTAGCTAAGACTACAAGAGTAAACTACCAGTGCCCAGCTGTACTTGTCTCTTAATTTTGTACACATCAACAACTCCACAGACATTTATTAGCTAGGGGTGGCAGAGGACCTAAGATTTGCTAGTGTAAAATTTGTGGGATGGTGTTACCAAGGTTGGCATAAAGCCAACATCTCTAAAGAGCTAAATGCTCTTTCTCTATAGTTTCTCAGATAAATGTTCTCATTGCTTATGAAACAACTGGAGAAAAATAGTTTCACTTTCATTACTAGTCCAAATATCTATGACATGGACCTTGAGAAAGTCCATCCTCTATTTCGGGTCACTATTTTCCCATGCATTCTGGAAGTCTTGAATTCAATAATAGTCATTCAATTGAGTGTTTTTTGAGCTACTAGATTCTTCACAGCAGTCTTCACATCCTTGTTCCTCAAACTATAAATGATGGGGTTCAACATGGGGGTCAGCACCCCATAAAAGAGGGAGATGAGCTTGTCTTCAAGGTCCTGCTTGTCTGCCCCCAATGGGTCTTTGGACTTAGGCTTTCCATACATGAACAGGATGGTCCCATAGAAGATGGTCACCACAGTGAGGTGGGCAGAGCAGGTGGAGAAGGCCTTCTTCCTCCCCTCAGCCGAGGGGATCCTCAGAATGGTGGTGAGGATGAAGATGTAGGAGAAAGAGATGAACAGAACTGGGACCCCCAGGAAGATCACATTGGCCAAGACCATGCTGATGACATTGATGGAGATGTCAGCACAGGCCAGCTTCAGCACGGCCAGGATCTCACAGGTGAAGTGGTTGATGACATTGTCCCCACAGAAATGCAGCCTCATTGCAAGGGATGTCTGTACTACAGAATTGGTGATGCCAGCTCCCCAAGAGCTGATGGCCATGAGCACATAGGCAGCCTTGCTCATGACCACAGGATACCGCAGGGGGTTGCAGATGGCCACATAGCGATCAAACGCCATCATGCTCAGAAGCACGCACTCTGTGGCTCCCATGGCAAAGGAGAGAAACATTTGGATGGCACAGGCTGAGAAGGAGATAGTTTTCCTGGGGGTCAGGAAGCTGTCAAGAATGAGGGGGACCGAGGAAGTGGTGTAGCAAATGTCCAGGAAGGAAAGGTTCCCCAGGAAGAAGTACATGGGAGTGTGCAGGTGGGAATCAAAGATGGTGACCAGGATGAGCACCCCGTTGCCCAGCAGGATCACCAGGTACATGGCCAGGATGAGCACAAAGAACATTTTCTCCAACTTTGGGTGGGCTGAGAGGCCCAGGAGAATGAACCCTGCCACAGGAGAGGTCTTATTGGGTCTCTCCATGATGTAACGGATCAAAAATTTGAAGGAGCACTGGGCGCTTGTGGCTCATGCCTGTAATCCTAGCTACTCAGGAAGCTGAGATTTGAGGATCATGGTTCAGAGCCAGCCTGGGAAGGAAAGTCCACGAGACTCTTAACTCAAATTAATCACTCAGAAAACTGGAAGTGGAACTGTTGCTCAAGTGGTAGAATGCTCACCTTGAGCTGAAGAGCTGAGGGAAAATGCCCAGGTAGGCCCAGAGTTCAAGCCCCATGACAAATAAATAAATAAAATAAAAATTCAGGAACTCAAAAAAGTCTGAATCAACATTCTCTTATCAATAGAGTGAGGCCAGCCAAAAAGTCCTTGACTGCTGAATCACTGGAGAAGAATTCTGCCCATTTGTTTATGTCTTTGGGTTCTAGGAACAATAAGTAGGGATAAATATTAAACTTCTAGTAATAACTAATTTGGGCTAAGCTTCCTGGAGATAATTAGAAAAACTAGGCCATTTAAAAAATCTGTCAGGGGCTGGGAAGGTGGCTCAGTGGTAGAGCGCTTGCCTTGCATGCATGAGGCCCTGGGTTCAATTCCTCAGCACCATACAAGCAAAAAGAAAAAAGCTGGAAGTGGCACTGTGGCTCAAGTGGTAGAGCGCTAGCCTTGAGCTAAAGAGCTGAGGGACAGCACCCAGGCCTAGAGTTCAGGCCCCACGACTGGACCTCCCCCCCAAAAAAATCTGTCAGACACTGGTGGCTCATGCCTGTAATCCTAGCTACTCAAGAGGCTGAGATCTGAGGATTATAATTTGAAACCAGCCTGGGCAGAAAAATTTCCATGAGACTCTTATCTCTGATTAACCACTCAAAAAACCAGAAGTGGTGCTGTGGCTCAAAGTGGTAGAATGCTAGCCTTGAGTAAAAGAGCTTAGGAACAACACCCAAGCCCTGAGTTCAAGCCCAAAAGCCCAAAACAACAACAGCAAAAAACAACAACAACAAAAACAAACATGTAAAGTACTGGAGAGATTACAAAAAAGGGGGAAATCACAGGGTTGTGACTCTTGTGAAAAACAAGGGACTAAAAAAGCGCCAAAGCCTGGTTTGCACCTGGGACATTTGCAGCTTCTGGAGGAAGCCCTTGAGAGGATGTTGATTGACAGCCTCATGGACTTGGGGAACAATGGAAGGCCTAGTGTACAGGGCTCCTACCTTAATTTCTTCCCATTGGAATGGGATACCTCAAGAGCAGCTCCATAGGAAGAAGGGCAGATCAGGGGGAAACAAGTCATTTGCTCAGCCTCACTTCTTCTCCAGCCCTGAAATTCGATTGAGATGGTCATAGACTCTCAGAACCTAACAGCAGCAAACAAAAATCTACTCTGAAGAAAGGTAGCATGACTCTAGTCTTTAATTTTATTTCTACAAATAATTTTGCAAATCCAACTATGCGCACTCATTTCAAAAGAATAAGAATTTGGTGACTTCAAGGCTCATACCTGTAATCCAAGCTACTGGGAAAGCTAAGATTGGGAGAATCCCAGTTCAAGGCCAGCCCAGGTATATATGCAAGAACCCTTCTCGACAACATCATAACTGAAATGGAGAAATTTACAGTTCTAGGGTAGTCTAGACAGAAATGTCATAAGATTTTATCTCAATGAAAAAAAGCTAGGGATGGTCAAGCAGGGAGAGAGGGTGGAGTTGGGGAGGTGGGGAGGAAAGGAATGGTAGAGAAAAAATAAAGGAGGGTGTAACAATGCTCGATAGGAAATGGACTCATTACCTTGCTCATGTAACTGTAACCCATCTGTACAGTATCTTTACAATAAAAGATATATATTAAGAACAACAAAAAAGGGCTGAAATGTGGCTCAATTGCCTGCCTAGTTCAAACACAAATACCACATAAAAATAATGTAATAAAATATAAATATAAGGAGACATGACAGTATAAATGAAAACTAACCGAAATAAATAAAGTAGCCCTTTCTGCCCAGAGTCAGGAGCTCACAGCTGTAATCCCAGCACTCAGTAGACTGAGGCAGGAAGATCTGAAGTTTGAGACCAGACTGGGCTACATGTCTGAGTACATAAAAGCAAAACCAGCCCACAAAAAAGAAGTCCTGTCCTTGGGATCCATGAGAGCCATAAGGACAATTCTTGTGACACTTGCTTTGAGAATGAGCCCAGCCCACTTGGACTCCACAGTGTCAGGCCCTTAACATCCTGTCCATTCTGTGCCCCATGACCAAGTTACATGAGTGTTCTGATGGAATCTTCCTCTTTGTCTCCATTCTCAAGTCTGCTTGTGCCAGCAGCTCAGCTATAATCCTTGGCCAGTTCAGAAAGCCCTGCTTCTGCTTTGCTTGATCTGCTTCGTGGGCAACACAGCTATTCCCTCAGAATTTGAAGTGCTCCCCAAATGAGGAGTTGTTCTGGACTTGTGAAAGACTTGTTTGCAACTTGCCAATGTTGGGCAGCATTCGGTTTTATTTTCATTGCACTAAAATGCTCAAGGATTTTCCCAGATTACCATCTGTTTAAATGCTTCCAGTGATCTAGCATGTTCTCAGTTATAGCAGGGGTGTTTCATGCCTAGGAAGCTCTGAGGCACTCATTGGTTGGTAATTAGCACATGCTAGCTGCAACTAAGCCTGTGACACAGAAAAATCCAGGTTCACAGACATTTGCTGGGACTCCACTGTGGACCAGACGTGATTTTAGATCCTGGGGACCCAGCAGAAAAAGTCACAGCCCATGACTTCAGTGTGCAAAATCCAGTGGGGAGAGCCAGGACTGTGGCACACACCCATCATCTTAACACTCAGGCACAATAGGAAGATCCTGTCTCAAATGAAAACTAAAATCTACTGGGGAAATAGTCACACAAATAACTACATCATCACATTAATTATTATCACCATCACTATCAACTATGATAGTCACCTGATGCTCCCAATATCAGGCCTTGGATTTATTTAGCAATCTACTCCTTTACCTAACTCCTACTTGTATTCCTAGGCTGGAACCTAGGTTTGATTGAGTGATGAAAGGGATCTCTATCTCCTGAAAAGTCAATTCATTTGGAAATAACTACTCTTTGAATTCAAACCCTAGTACCAGAACTTAGATGCAATATATTGACAAAAGGAAAGGAAAGGCTGACATTGAGAATAATCCTCAAGGCTAAAGATGGCCAGGTGTCCAAGACACACTGATCCTGGTGATGCATAGTCTAGGTTAGTAAGTGAACAATGTCCAGTAGAATTTTTATTTTCTGTTTTCCTATCTTCATGATTCTCCCAGGAACTTGAGTCATGTGAAAAAGAATGTTTCCTCAATATCCCTCTCACCAGATCCAGAAATATGGTTCAGTATTAATGAACTCTGTAAAATGAGAATGAGCCCAACTGTTGAAATCAAGAAGGAACACTGGGCTGGGCACTGGTAGTTCATAACTGTAATCCTAGCAACTTAGAAGGCTGAGATCTGATAATCACATTTCAAAGCCAGCCCACACAGGGAAGTCCATGAGTCTCTTGTCTCCAGAAGTAGCGCTGTGGGCTCAAAGTGGTAGAGTGCTAGCCTTGAGCAAAGGGGCTCAGGGATAACGCCCAGGCCCTAAGTTCAAGCTCCATGATCAGCAAATAGGAAAAAAAAAAAAAAAAAAGGAACACTGGGAGAGCGAAGACTACCAGATGTGGGATCCCTGACAAGCCCTTTCCTTCAGTTTGGTGACAGGGTGAGCCCAGATAATTTCAGAGACTCCTAAAACTTGGTCATTTTTTAATTCTAGAATAATATCATATCAATGAAGGTGCTTCATCTCCCCTGCCTCAAGCCCATAATATTCCAATTAAGGCTAAGGATAAAAGTATACCTCTGGTAAGGAAAACTTTGGATTTGCTTTTATCAAAATTCGCACTTACCTTTATAAGAAACGTCATGAACAGCAACAAATGATTTCCCAAGAATCAAAAAGAGGCTACATGTCAGCTACCGTGGATCTAAGCGTCAGAAAGAGCCACAGTGGATCTGAGAACTCAGAGGGTGAAGGGTTGGGCTGGTCCCTTTCCTTCCACCTGCCTCCTGTGCCCAGGGCACAGTCTCCAAAGGACTGGCCATTGCCTTTAGAAGTCAATTTAGATTTCAGTTTGTTCTTTGGGACCATTTCAGTCCCTGAAGTCATTTGAAGTTTGAAAAGTGAGTTGTCCTCAGTTTGGAAACTTTGTATCCTTCTGGGATAACATCCCCAAGATCCAATTATGTGGAAACACTGAAGGAAGTTAGCTGCCTGCTTCTTTCTCTTCCTTCCTTCTTTCTTTTCTTCCTTCCATGCTTCCTTCCTTCTTTCCTCTGTCCTTTCTTTCTCTCTGAATATATAATCCCCTCAACAGAATCAATATCCTACTCCTCAGTGACGGTGTGATTCATTCAGAACCCCATCCCACCCTTACTTTTCCCTCCTGTAGTCAGCCAAGCCCTAGCCTGCTTATGCAATAGTTTTTTGGAGGAGGTGGTCTGAATAAAAGACTTATACTCTGCCTAAATTTTCATCTTGTTGGAGTAGGCACCTTAAGCAGCCTTCTGTGGACTCCTTTAGTCCTCATTGGGCATCCAATTAAGTTACTGTCCTCCAGCTTCCTGTCCTATGTGCATGTGCTCCTTGACCTCATGGGAGTTAACAGAGTGACTGGCAAAAGAAAACAAACAAACAAACAAAATAGGTGAAAGAGCAATGGATGCTGGGAAAACAGCCAGCTTGGGCTTGGAGCCTAGGCAGTGTCCCTGAGCCTCTTTGTGCTCAAGACCAGTGCTCTACCACTTGAGCCACAGCCCCACTTTCAGCTTTTTCTGAGTAGTTTATTGACAATATGAGTCACATGGCCTCTCTTGCCCTGACTGGCTTCGAACCACAATCCTCAGATGTCAGCCTCTGGAGTATCTAGGATTACAGACAGGCATGGCACACCAGTGCCTGGCTTAAATGGTTATTTCTTGGGCAAATGTATTTCTATCTTGAAATAGAAGCCTGCTCCTAGTGTATCATATCACATTTCAACTCTGTAGCAGTGAATGGTCTCTCTGTGATATATTTTGAGGAAACTCTCTGGTTTTGAAGTCTTACTATTACTTTCATTTTCTACTTTCTGATTTCTGTCTGCCCCATTTTCTCGCCAATCCATGTTTATTTTGGGGGCTTCAGGTGTGTTTTGGCTGTTACCTGAAACTTCTTGTGGGATAAAGTTAGGCATAAACTGGAACAAGCAAAGAAAGCCACAAATAAGCAAAGAAACAAATGAAAGAAAGGCAAAATGTAGTGGTGGTGGGAACACAGTGGGCTGGAAGCTGGAGCTGGTTCTCTGAGCTTCAACTGCTCCTCTCCCCTGCTGTAAGTAATTTTAGACTGGCAAAACTGACGTCCTTCCAGGACTGACCTTCCAAAGAAACTGTTCTAAACCCAGTCCTGTGCCTAATGCTATGGTTTGGGAAGTGTGTGTGTGTGTGTGTGTGTGTGTTCCCCAAGAGTGGAGAGGTGATGAAACATTGAAAAGGTGGGGCCTAGTGGGAGTTAATTATGTCACAGAGGAGTATCACCTCTGGAAGAAATTAAGATAGTTCTCCTGGGGACTCTGGTTAGAATTTGCAGTTATAAAAAGAACAAGCCTGAGTGAGGCCAGCACCAGTGGCACACACCTACCTGTCCTCCTAGCTATTCAGGAAGCTGAGACCTGAGCATCACAGTTCCAATCCAGCCCACGTAGAAAGTCTCTGAAACTCTTATTGCCCATGAACCAGCAAAAAGCCAGAAGTAGAGGTGCAGTTCCAGTGATAAGAGTGTCAGCCTTGAGTGAAGAAGTTAAGTGAGAATGCAAGGCCATGAGTTCAGGCCCCAGTACCTGCATAAAAACAAACAAGAGAGAAAAGAAAAGAAAAACCTTGTCGTCCTCTGAGTCTCTTTAGCTAAAGATCACTATGCGATGTCTTTCACTACCTGAATAGTAAACTCTAGGTGCAGGTCTTGGGTCCTGTATTATGGATACATCCCCCCCCCCAAAAAAAAGCTATATTTAATCTATGCTATCTTTACTTTCAAGAAGCTTCACATGTCCAAATTCTGGATGATGGCAGATATCCCTTTCACATAGAATTGCTTATAAAATACAAATGATGAAGACTTTTGTGTGGACTTTATTTTTTTTGGGTCCAGTCATGGGGCCTGAACTCTGGGCCTAGGCACTGTCCCTCAGCTCTTCAGGTCAAGGCTAGTGCTCTACCACTTGAGCCGTAGCACCACTTCCAGCTTTTTTTCTTTCTGCTTATGTGGTGCTGAGGAATAGAACCCAGGGCCTCAGGCATGCAAGGCAAGCGCTCTACCACTGCGCCAACTTCCCAGCCCTTGTGTGGACTTTTTAGGAGAGGCGAGAAAATGTAAGTTTGATGTGGACATAAGAATAGCATGAGGAGATTGGTTACAACTTCCTTCTCTGGAAATCTCTAAAATAAGAATTTTGTTCTTAGTGTTCATTGACCTGTCCACGATCCTGGCTCCTTACCACCAATGAGAGGTGGGGTAGGACCACAGCTAAGAACAGGAACAGATTCCAACACAAAATGAGAGCAAAAGGAAACAGGAAGGCTTGGGGCTCTTTGTTGGTGTCTCTGTGCGTCTGTTTTGTACTGTGTTACAGTAAATTAGATTTTGCCAGAAAACCATGCCTATGCTCCTTTCCTAGGCAACACTACACCCATTTAGTAAAGCTTCCAAACCCCTATTTACCTTGAGATGGCATTCCTCTGAGGCAGCTACTACCATATAAGGCAGCACGATTCCCTTAGCATGACCTTCAGGTCTGGACAGCCGCAGCCCCTTATCTACTATTTGAACAGAAGCCATAAATCCTAGTCCACCATGATGAAGCCCCTGGTCCTCACGTCCACACCAGGGTCTCTGCCTCCTAGCCCCTTCTAGCCCCTCCTAAACCTCCCAGGTTATATAGGTCACCTCAGACAATAACCTGTGCTTCTTTTCACTTCTCCTTGTGAGAAAGGGGGTCTTGCTGGCCCCTTCCCAGCAATAAACCTTTCTTTGTTCTCTGTACCTGGGTGTCTGTGTGGTTTTCTGGCAAAGTCTAGTTAACTCTAACAGTCTGTCTCTGCTTTTAACCATTGTATTGAAGGCTCAGCCTCTACAGACTTGCTGTCTTGTAAGAAAATTATTACTAATGGTTTTTATTTTTTTATTTTTCTTATTTTTTTGGTGCTGTTCCTGGGGCTTGAACTCAGGGCATAGGCACTGTCACTGAGGTTTTTTTGTTCAAGGTTGGTGCTCTTCCACTTGAGGCCCAGCCCCACTTCTGGCTTTTTGGTGGTTAATTGGTGATAACAGTCTCATGTACTTTCCTGCCTCAGCTGGCTGTACCCTCGGATATCAGCCTCCTGAGTAGCTGGGATCACAGGCGTGAGCCTGTGCTGGCCACTAATTGTTTTTTTCCCCCCTGGTTTTGTTGAGGTACAATTGACAGATAGAAATATTATACATTTAAGATATAAAAGGTAATTCTTTTTTTGGGGGGTGGGTCCGGTTGTGGGACCTGAACTCTTGGCCTGGGTGCTGTCCCTCAGCTCTTCAGCTCAAGGCTAGTGCTCTACCACTTGAGCCACAGCACCACTTCTGGCTTTTTTCTTTTTGCTTATATGGTGCTGAGGAATGGAAGCCAGGGCCTCATGCATGCAAGGCAAGCGCTCTACCACTGAGCCAACTTCCCAGCCCTAAAGATAATTTTTTAAAGGATAGAAATTATTATTATTTAGGAACCCTTGGCTGCCTCTTCCCCCTCTCCTCCAACATTTTTAAGTTTTCTTATAGTTTGGACATTCATTGTTGGGTTCAAATACCCTCAATTCTACTAAGACCTCTTCTGTTGATTCTGTAAGGTTTCTCTAATCAATGCAAATGTACTCTTACTTAGGAAAAAAATTTAATTCTTCTTGCTCAAGTGTATCTTTGTTCTCATAGCCAAAAAAGCAAAACTAAACAGATTGAGAGGAAAGATCCTTGAAGAGCCAGAAATTCTCAGTGGTGCTGGCCATAGATTCATGATTCCGAGGGGACACTTTTGGACCAGAGCTGGTCCTGTTTGCTCTCCATTAACACTGATGATTCAACCCTTTAGGGGTTAAATCTAGGACCTAGAGAATTGTGGGAAGCCCATTAACAGTACAAATTGAATTAGGAACTGCTGCTTCCAGCATTCCCTGAAGAAACAAGAGAAACCATTCAAAGATCAACCAGGAGGAGGAAAAGGGTAGGCAGGCCACTCAGGTCAGCATGCACTGGGCTGGCTGATCCACCCTGCTCCTGTAAAGGTGTTTACAGTCCTGGCCAGACATCAGGTCTCCAATTCTGGCTCCAATATATTTGCCATTACTGATCATTTGGCTGAGTATTTCCCTCTCTGGGCCTCAATGTCTTTGTAAAATGAGAGCATAAAGCCACTTAGTTCAGCAGACAATGCATGTGAAAATAGCTGGGGAATGCCCACAAAGGAAGAATTCATATTCACGCATCACAATTGGGCATCTTCAATTGAGGGTTTCCTATGGGCTCTCCCCCTCATTCATTGTGACCAACTGCCTCCAACTTCTGAGACTAGTTATAGGACAATTATGAAGAGTCTTGGTGGCTGATGATGGGTTGCTGTAGCTTATCTACTGCCTGCTGCAAACCTGCCATCTGGTGGGCATTTTTGAAGCTTCCCACTGGAAATTGACCAGCTCTTTAAAACAGGGTTTATCAAACTTTCAGGATTTTGTTAAAAATAAAAGGTAGATTTAGTTTTAGAAGGTCTGAAGTAGGGTCTCAGATTCTGTATCTCTGGCAAGTACCCAGTTGATGCCTATGCTATTCTGCACACTGTAGCCAGCTGAGGGGGTTGGGGGCTAATGGAACACTAGATATTCCTATGAGGAGAAAGAAATGAGTGATGACCCTGACACAAAACTTCACTTGAAAAAGATTATTGACCTAAATAAATGCTTAAGCCAGAGCTGTAAAAAAATCTAGAAGAAAATGTAAGAGAAAATCTTTATGATGCCCCAAGGCAAAATTCTTTCTTTTTTAAATTAGCATACATTAGCATCCATTCCGTAGATACTTATAATGTAACCCATTCAAACCCACCTCCTCCATCACTCTCCCTTATTCCTTGACCTCTTCTAAAACAATTTCATCAGGTTTAAGTGTTTATTTTCATACATACAAGTAAATGACTTCAACCATATTCATCTTCATTCATCCTCTCAGTTCTCAGTTCCCCTCTCCTGCTGGTACCCCCACCCATTGAATAGAGCCAAACAAGCAAATTTCTTAAGATTAAAAAGGAACCTTAAAAGAAATAATGTTGGTTTGGATTTAACCAACATTTAAAGCTTTGGCATCCAAGCACCAATGGTTGATGCCTGTAATCCTAGCTCTTCAGGAGGCTGAGATCTGAGATCACAGTTTGAAGCCAGCCAGGGCAGAAAACTGTGAGATTTAAATTAACTAGCTAAAATGCTGAAGTAGAGCTGTGGCTCAAGTGGTAGAACACTAGCTTTGAACACAAAAGCTCAGGGAGAGGGCCTAGGCATTGAGTTCAAGCACCATGACTGGCTCCAAAAGAAAAAACCTTTTGGCCTTGGTAAGAAAATGAATGGGCAAACAGCAATACTTATAATGCATTTATCTGATGAAGGACTTGCATCTATAATATACAATAAGCTCGTATAATACTATAAGAAGTAGAAAACTGCCCAAATGAGGAAAAGATTCATCAGACTTCAACATACATTTCGCAGAATATTTATGAATGACTAATACCCATATGAAAAATGGTCATAATTAGTTGTTATGGAAATTAAAATAAGGATTTTAATGAGCTTCCACTACTTACCCATTAGAAAATCTAAAATGCAAAAGTCTGGGAATACTGAGGTCTGAGGAGAGGTACAGCAATAACTCTCCCACATGGTTTAATGGGAATTCAAAATGACACAACCCTTTGGGAAACAGATACTAGTTCCTTATAAAGTTAAGATTGTGCTTTCTTATGACTCAGTCATTCCAGCCCTGACTTGTTCTATTTCTTAGATTCTGTGCTTATCTACTTAGCATCTATTTTTTTCTAGTTTTAGGGCTTGAACTCAGGGCCTGGGCAGTGTCCCTGAGCTTCTTTTGCTCAAGGCTAGTGCTCTACCACTTGAGACACAGCTCCACTTCTGGCATTTTCTGATTAGGTTATTGGAGATAAGATTCTCACAGACTTTCCTGCCCAGGCTGGTTTTGAACTGTGATCCTCAGATCTCAGCCTCCTGAGTAGCTAGGCTTATAGGCAGAAACTACCAGTGCCTGGCAAAAACTTTTGTGTGAGTATAAAGACAGAGCTATTAGGATTTAAGGAGTAGAAATTCAGTAAAATAAGCCTAATTGATAAGATGGAGGTTCCCAAACTATAACAAACAAGAGAACTTCTTAACTAAAAATCCCTGGGTTTAGCCCCTCAAAGACTCATTCTCCACTGTCTCATGTAGCACTGATAGGAAATCTGGCTGGATAAACAAAATTATTGGATTATTTACTTATTTTTGGCTGTGCTGGCTATGGAACCCAGGGCTTTCCTCATGCTAGGCAAGTACTCAATCAATGAAATACATCTTCAGTCCTTGTTATTTTATATTTCAAATTCTCCCTTATATACAAAGACTATTGAATTGTACACATTGCTGTAAATAATAATTGAACAAGAATTTTTTATGCTAGTGCTGTTAGAATCTTTATCCCAGATTTGAATTATTTATAAAAGTTACAATTGCTAAAAACATTGGTATTTAAAAATTGTGTTAAATTAGTAGTATCAGTGATGTCAAAAAGTTAATTAAAACTATAATAATTTGATACATATACGGATGATCATATCAATAAGAATAATCTTTAAATAAACAGCAGAACAACACATTCAATTGAATGGTTTGCCTTTGAACCACACATTACACCATATGCTGCTTTAAACTTCAAATAGATTAAAGCTTAACATAAAACACCATCATGATTACAAAAAGCTTAGAAAAAACAGAATGACATATTTATACCAGCTGTAGAAGACAATGTGATTCACTATTTGGGAAGAGAATATTGGAATTAAAATAGACGGGTTCAAGCATGCATTGTACAAAAGCCTTGGACAGTTGAGATAACAAAAAGCAAATGGAGATTCATCACGTCCCAATAGTGTTTGATTTTATTCACAAATAACTAAATACATATGATTATACTCTCTCTCAAAGACACACACACTTTAAATAATTTTAATATATATAGAGAGACAATGAACACATTTAAACTTGTTACATTTCCATTTTTACACACCAACTGTCACCATCACCTGAGCAGATGTGCTGTCAAATTGACTTTTGTAGCAACCTTGTAATAAATCTTTTTCTGTCATCTCTTGGTGTTTATTTCATCATAGATATCGTTATTAGAAAAATCCAAGTTATGTGCATCATGTATGCACAGTTATGCAAGAGAATGCACCTGTGCGTGTTCTCAACTATGTTCTCCAGTGAGATACACAGTCGTCTACTTCAAGCAGAGTCTTACTACAGTATCAGAGCCACTTGCAGAATAACAAGTGAGCATGTAACTGGACATATAGAAATAAAGTCATATTTCAATAGTGTTAGTATGAATTATAAGTTTGGGTAGGTACTTTTCTGATTTTGCACTGATGATTTCTTTAAAAATGTTGAGTGCTTATCAAATCTTCTAAGTGTATCAGGATTTTTTTTCTGGTTGTTAATGTGTCACTGTTTTTAATTAATAGCATTTGTTTTAGGGTAATAAAATTACAAATGTGACAGCAGAATTACCTATATGTCCCTTATTTATAACCTTTCTCATTTCAGTATCTGACACCAGAATAGTACATTCTTTCTAAATGATAGATTACATTGACACATTATTAAACATAGTTTACATGTGGTTCAATCTTGATACTGTACATTCTGTGGACCTTGTATTAAGAAACTATGTCCCTGAACAGCCTAGACTTGGGCTTACAAAGCTAACCTCAATTCTGCCCTAATAGATAAAACTCCTATGAGTTGCTAAGAACAAGAAAAATGCACTTGAAAAATAATAACATGTTCAGTGTACCAAGAAATGGAAATGGCCAATAAACATAAAATGTTAAGCATCCTATTACTAGGACAATA
This sequence comes from Dipodomys ordii, assembly GCF_000151885.1. Lineage (NCBI taxonomy): Eukaryota > Metazoa > Chordata > Mammalia > Rodentia > Heteromyidae > Dipodomys > Dipodomys ordii. The sequence continues at coordinate 4,503,698 of NW_012267311.1, forward strand.
AAGTGCTGCTTGTGTTAACAATGCATGATAAAAATTGTACATATTGAAAAGTATAACTTTATCCCATTATTGTTTGGCATCAAAAGCAAGGATAATTTTTCTGAATTGTGGAAATATTATAACATTTTAGGGAAAAATGTATCATAATTTCTTATATATATAGGCTGAGATCTGAGGATTGGCAATTCAAAGCCAGTCAGGACAGGAAAGACCTTGTGACTCTTTTTTTGGGGGGTCCGGTCGTGAGGCCTGAACTCTGGGCCTGGGCGCTGTCCCTCAGCTCTTCAGCTCAAGGCTAGCGCTCTACCACTTGAGCCACAGTGCCACTTCCGACTTTTTTCTTTTTGCTTATGTGGTGCTGAGGAATCGAACCCAGGGCCTCGAGCATGCAAGGCAAGCGCTCTACCACTGAGCCACCTTCCCAGCCCAGTCCTTGTGACTCTTATCTTGAATAAATTACCAAAAAGCCAGAATTGCAGCTATGGCTCAAGTAGTAGAACACTTAGCCTTGAGCGAAAATAGCTCAGGGATAGTGGCCAGGCCTTGAGTTCAAGGCCCAGTACTGGCACCACCACCTACAACAACAAAAAGAGCTTTCACTACAGTAGACCCCAAACAAAAACACAGAGCCAAAACTGTGTGATTGCAGTTGTTATCCATAATTCCAAATGCTGTGTTTTTTCTTTAAACCATCCTCATAGTCTTTGAATCAAGAAATTGTTATATATTTGAACTTATTGTTTGAATTTGTTGATAATTTGAATTTATTGTTATAAGAACTTATGGCAATAAAGCATAGATAGATAGATAGAGTCAATCATGGGGCTTGAACTCAGGGCCTGGGCAGTGTCCCTGATCTCTTTGCTCAAGGCCAGTGCCCTACCACTTTGAGCCACAGCTCCACGTCCAGTTTTCTGGTGGTTTATTGAAGAGTCTCCCCGACTTTCCTATCAGGCCGGCTTTGAACCAAGATCCTCAGATCTCTGAGTAGCTAGAATTGCAGGTATGAGTCACCAGTGCCTGGCTAGAGTTTTGTTTTATATAGCAAGAACTTTACATTGACACACATACTCAACCCTAAAAAATAATTTTTTAAAGCTTAACATTAATAGAGAATAAAAACAATTTTACATGAACAAATTTATGTCTTTGTAGGGCTCATTGGAGGCTGGTGGATATTATGAAAGCACTTCTAGTTAAGAGAATCTCAGACTGAACGTCATGTGCTGAGTTTCATAGCATATTGGTGTTAGATTAAGCCTTTCTCCTCTGAGTGCTCACTATAGGAAGCAGTGAGGATGTCAGGTATGCCGATCCAACACATATGAGCATTTTGTTCTCCAAGTTATTCATAATTATTAAATGAATGATATACATGATACACAATTGAAAAACAGTTTTCTGAGTAGTTGCTTCCAAGCAACAGCTTCTAGACAGTGTGATCAAATCTTCAATGGACAATAAATTGACTTTGCACATCTTCCTACTGATTAAAATTTACTCTCAGTTCAATGATATTAGTTTTAGCTGAGGCTCTTATCAAATAATCTCCATAGTTTTGAGAGGAATACATAAGGTCAAAACCAGCAATGGGGCCTGAGGAAGAAGGCAGGACATCTGGTCCTCTGTTGTCATCATGCACTCCTGATGACACCTGCATTGTCATCTGGTATCCAGCTGTACAGGCCATGCACACAATGGCTACAGGCCCCACATTCTGATCTTGAGCCTCTTCAGCATCTCAGCTCCCTTTTCTCTCTTGTGGTACATAGAAAACATTGAGCTACTCTTCTTCTGTGGGAAACATGGACATCATTGAAGCCATTTTTATTTTCTAGCCACATCATGTTGAACAAAGAGGAATTTTGTAAGATTTGTTATTTCTCTGAACTCCACATGGGCAGTAGGACTCAGATCCCCCTTAACTCATTCTCAAGTCTTCCTTAGGGGTTCTGTGTCCCACCCCATTGCATCCTTCACAAGCAATCCCTTCTCCTTTTTTGTTTCCCCCTCTGCATCAGAGTGAGTCATATTGTTTGGAATTAGTGATGGTGGGAGAAAATATACTTGAATGATCACAGTGTGCTTCCGTATCTGTTCTTCATACATATGTTATGTCCTCAGCTTTCTAGGCCTGATTCTGATATTTTAAACATATTTCTCTGGACATTACTGTGCCTAGAATTTCAAACATCTACATTTAGAAAATTTCTCTTTTTATCTACTGCTTAATTCCAAGGATCATCCTGAAGAGATGAACGTCTTGAACCTGTGATCCTCTTACTTCAGCCTTTTGAGTGCTGGAATTATAGATTTGAATCATGACTCCTTCTCCTTCTCAAAAGATGAAATATGAAGGAAGGAAACGGACTACACTGAGGGATGTTAAACTACAATCTTAAGATGGATAATGAAAGAAGGATAATTGAGTTAGGAGCTAAAAAAGAAGAGGGAGAACTTTGCATAGCTTGGAGAAATGGATTTCAGACAGAAGGCACTATAAGTGCAAGGGTTCTTTGCAGGCTCTATGGAGAAATTAAGCAATGACACAGAGCAGGATTGGCTGGAATAGATGAGCAAATAAGAAACAAGGACAATGAGAAACAAGGCAAAAGAAGAAGAAGCAAGAATACAGAACCTCGAGAACCATTGTGATAAATATGACTTTTTCTCTGCATGAGATAGGAAATGTTTGGAGAGTTCTGAAGAGAAAAACAACATAACTAGAAGATCACTACACTTGCTTTATTGCAATAGTTTGTAGAATATAAAAGGGGAAAGAAAGGAGATCAGTCAGGAAGCTATTATAATATTCCAAGAAAGGTATAATGCTGGTTGGGCTAGGATGGTAGCAGTGAGGAAGGCTGACAGGGGCCTTCATTATTTTTAGTGAAATGTTGTTTCTCTTCTTAGTTATGTGTTATACATCACCAATCACTAATCCCTGGCTAATTTCAAGATTTTCTTTCATTTCCAGCAGGTTGGCTATGGTGATGTTAATATTTTTTTAATGAAAGACTATTATACTAGCCTTGCAGAACATAAATATAACAAACATATGTGCAATTCTTAGTTTAAGCTGCATTTAAAAAAAAATGAAAAATGATGGCTACACAGTTGTCAAAGCCTGTAGAAAGTAGGACATGGAAAGTGAATCCTTGTGTAAACTAGGGACTTTGGAGAATGACTGTCAACATGATCAGATGTACCCACTACAGTGAAAGATGCAGGTTAGCAGGGGACTATGTGCACAAAGGCTAAGGGACATATGCCCCCAACTCAGTCTTACTGTGAACCAAAACTGCTCTAAAAAAGAAAAATAAAATCTCATTTTTAAAAAAGTGAAAAGAGGGGCTGGGAAGGTGGCTCAGTGGTATAGTGCCTGCCTTGCATGCATGAGGCCCTGGGTTCTATTCCTCAGCACCACATACGCAGGGAAAAAAGCCGGAAGTGGCACTGTGGCTCAAGTGGTAGAGCACTAGCTTTGAGCTGAAGAGTTGAGGGACAGCGCCCAAGCCCAGAGTTCAGGCCCCCCCCCCCACTTCTCATTTCTTTTCCTTTTCTCCTTCTTGAGGAGTAGGAAGCAGGGAGGGAAATGAGACCAGCCACTCAGTCTCCCAGCCCTGGGGGAGGATCCATCCATCTCTCACTACAGTTTGAAAGTGCTCCCATTATATGCATTGTCAAATATGTCAAATACATTATTTTTTTTGCCAGTTCTGGGGCTTGAACTCAGGGCCTGGGCAGTGTCCCTGAGCTTCTTTTGCTCAAGGCTAGCACTCTACCACTTGAGCCACAGCACCACTTCTGGCTCGTTTTGTTTATGTGGTGCTGAGGAATTGAACCCAGGGCTTCATGCATGCTAAGCAAGCATTCTTCCACTAAGCCATATTCCAAGCTCCCGTTTAGACATCTTAAATATAGTATATTCCTTAATTTTCTCCAAGAGGGCCAAGAATAACTGAGAGTGAAATTAAATGTCTGTGCAGAATCACAGGTCTAGTGGGAGCTAGTGTGCAGCATCAATCCAACGTTAAGCCCTTGCTCTTCTCATGGAGTACTGCACCGCTCCCTTTCCCAAAGGAAAGCGTCAGCTTCTAGTGATCTCCATAGAGGGGAACCTGGAAGTAAACTACCGGCTTCATCATCGAGCATCAAAGTAGCTCCAAAATGGATGGACTATTTGTTCAAGAGGGAGAGCGGAGAGGCACGCGCAAACCGTGAGTCTCTCTGGGCCTGGGCGCTGTCCCTGAGCTCTTTTGCTCAAGGCTACCCACTCTACCACTTTGAGCCACGGCCCCACTTCCGTTTCCTGGGGGGTTAATCGGACCTGAGTCTCTTGAACTTTTCTGCCCGGACTGGCTTTGAACCGCCACCCTCAGATCCCAGCGTCCTGGGTAGGTGGGGTGACAGGCGTGAGCCACCGGCAACCCGGCTAAACTGTCAACCACGCCTGACCTCCTCGGTCTGGCCTTGCAGGCCCTCCAAGCACAGTCACACAGCACCCTCCTCCCCTCAGGGAGGATTAAGAATTAATCACTAGTACCCGAGGCCCGGGGCTCTGACCTGGGTCTGCGCGGGCCACGCGCGAGGCCGGGCGCCACGCCTTCTCTAGCTGGAAGGGTGGAGAGCATCCCCGGGAACCCCGTGCGGAGGCTCCCGGGGCGTCGCCGGGGCTTCGTCCTCGGCCCAAGAGCTTGGAGTACGAGCTTGACAGTTCAGTCCCCATCGGAACCCCAATGAGCCCAAGTGCAAACCCCCGGAGACGGCGGAGGCGTTCCCAGGGCGCCTCAAACCACCCCACCCCGCCTCGGCGAAGCTGAAGCCGACCCACAGCTGGCCCTTAACAAAGAGCTGGGGTCTCGGGCGCGTTGCCGCCCCCAGGAGGTTTTGGAAACTTCTTGCGCCCGGGGGCGGGGCTTAGAGCTCACTGCAGCCAATCACCAAAGGCCCGGGCGGCGGGGGCGGGGCCTGGAGCGAGCGGCTGTGGCGGCCCGGCTGGGTCCGAGCATCCCGCTGCTTCGGACCCGCCCGGCCCGGACATGGCGGCCGCCCGGGCTTCCCTGAACAGCGTGCTGTTGCTTCTGCTGGCCGTGACGGAGGTCGCCGAAGTGGCAGGGGGCCTGGTCCCGGGCAGTGCGGGTGAGTAACCGCTGGAGCAGCGGCTTGGGGCAGTCCGGAGTGGCCGCCTCAGCGCTCCAAGATGGCGCGGGGCAGGGGGCGGCGGGGCGCGCGACCCCAGACCCGACCCGCGTCCGGTGACCTACGGCCCGGAGATCTCGGCAGTCAGAAGTGGGGTGCCGGGGCGCGATGACCGAAGCCTTACGCTCTCCCTCTTCGCCCCGAAGAACTTCTGAACCGCGCGGACAGGGACCCGGGTTCGAGGCCTTGCTCTGTCATCTCCCGGGCAAGAGACCTCTGCTGGTCCCGATCCCCTGGTCTGGCCCTGGTCTCTCTCAGAAAAGCATGGCGTGTCCTCGCTCCTGGGTCGTCGTGAGGCTCGGGTGGGATCAGGACGTGCAGCCGGTTACCTTCGCCCCGGCCGGGTACTGTTACTGGAGCTGAGTTCACTTGGTTCCGAAAGGCCGGCGGTGGTCGGTGCTGGGTGCACTGGCTGTAGTGCTGAGCCACCTCTGGGCTCCGACTTCACTAAAAGCCATTAAGAATCAGTAAACCTGTATGAGTGGGGTTAGGAAAGATGGGGGAGAACTTGGAAAGGGTGACATTGACCAAGATGCGTTGTACTTATGAACTGATTTGTTCGATTGAAACTCGTGTGCACAACTATTATATATATATTTTATATATTATATATATATATATATATATATATATATATATATATATCAGTAAACCTCTTCTGAGGGGCCGACAGGCTTGATTTGTTGTATTCTTGTGCCAAAGGAATTAAAACCAGACATGGATTGGAAACTGTGCTTACTTGTGTCTTAGAGTTGCTGGTCTTTTGGACTAACCCCACCTTCTGCCCTGCAGGAGATCTTAGGATAGGTGATGGGTTAGGATCAGAGTTCCTAGTAGCTGCTACTATAGGTAGATACCTGTGGAGAGGAGATGCTGGGTGAGGCTGCACCCTGGGGGGAGGGAGATGACATCCACTTAGGAGGGGAGGAAAGTTGACAGGTACCTCCTGAGTCTGTTAGCCATTAAAAGATGGCTGGGATTTGTACTCCGGAGGTGGAGGAGGAATGCATTGCTTCCCATGAGAAAAAAGAAGAAGCAAAGTCAATCCAAGATATGTGTGTGTGCGCGCACACACACATGTGTGTGTACACATGTACATGCACATGCCAGTACTGGGACTTGAACCTCAGGATCTTGGTGCCATCCCTGAGCTTTTTTTTCTCAAGGCTAGTGCTCTGCCACTGGAGCCACAATTCCACTTCTGGCTTTTTGGTAGTTAATTAGAGATGAGTCTCATGGACTTTACTGCCTGGGCTGGCTTTGAATGTCAATCTTCAGCTCTCAGCCTCCGGAGTAGTTAGGATTGCAGGTGTGAGTTACTGGCACCCAGCTCCAACATGTTTTTTTGTTTGTTTTGTTTGTTTTTTTGTTTTTGGGTCCGGTCTTGGGGCCTGAACTCTGGGCCTGGGCACTGTCCCTCAGCTCTTCAGCTCAAGGCTAGCGCTCTACCACTTGAGCCACAGTGCCACTTCCGGCTTTTTTCTTTTTGCTTATGTGGTGCTGAGAAATCGAACCCAGGGCCTCATGCGCGCAAGGCAAGCGCTTTACCACTGAGCCACCTTCCCAGCCCGTCCAACATGGTTTTAAGATAACCTACAGTGTTAAAAATAAAGACTTAATAAAAAGGAAGGCATTTAAAGAAGGGAGAGAACTGTATCAGGAACCGGCATTATATAATTGTAATTGGATTCTAAGTTTTGCTATTAGTTCAGAAACCCAAGGAGGGGAAAAATTCAAAGAGAATGCTGCTTTCATGGCTAACTCATTTCAGGGCCCTGTGTTTCTCACAAAATTAAAAGAGACTGAACTAAAGCTCTTACAAAGATATACCCCATAGAAAACTGTTATCATGCTCAGTGTACAAGTATTCTTGTTGTATTCTTGTGCCAAAGGAATTAAAACCAGACATGGATTGGAAACTGTGCTGTGCTTACTTGTGTCTTAGAGCTTGATCATTAAACTCATTGTTTCTCAATGGTTAACACATAAGCACGTTAGTTACTTAATCTTCAATCTTCTCTCTCTCTTCCTCCCTCCCTCTCCCCCTCTCTCTCTCCCTTCCTTCCTTCCTTCCTTCATTCCTAACTTTCTTTCTTTCTTTCTCTTTTTTTTTGCGCCTGTTCTAGGGCTTGAACTTCAGGCCTGGGCACTGTCCTAGAGCTTTTTTAACTCTACCTCTTGAGCCACAGCTCCACTTCCAACTTTTTGTTGGTTAGAGATAAGAATCTCACAGCTCTTTCTGCCCCAGCTGACTCTGAAAGGCAGTCCTCAGATTTCAGCATCCTAAGTAGCTAGGATTACAGGCATGGGCCACCAGCACCTAGCTAGCCTCAATCTTTTATGCTTTAAAATTCACACTTAGTATATTGTATGTCTTAGATTTTATTATGAGAATTGAGATAACACATGTGCAGTATTTAGTATGATACTGCAATGTTAGCTATTAAATATGTTACTACATCTTCAAATTCATAAAACACTTTTTAACACCAAAAGTTCCAAGGGTTTCTGTGACAAGGATGCTTGTTTGCCGAGTGAATGGAGAATGGCTGCTGTGGAGTCATTTGGAGTGGTCTAAAATTAATAAAGGTGATGGTTCACTCTTCCAAGTATACAGAAAACAACTGAACTATACTTTAAAAGGGTGAATTTCATAGTATGTCAATGATAACTCAAAAAATGTTATAGAAAGAGAAAAACATGTTTGATCATCTTTTTACCATAACATCTAAAGTTCACTTTAGAAAATGCTTCACTATACAGACTCATGCCTGTAATCGAAACTACTTAGGAGGCTGAGCTCTGAGGATCACAATTCAAAGCCAGCCCTGGTAGGAAAGTCCATGAAACTCTTATCACCATTAACCACCAAAAAGACAGATGTGAAGCTGTGGCTCAAAGTGGTAGAGTGCTAGCCTTGAGTAAAATTCAAGGCCTGAATTCCAGCCCCAGGACCAGCACAGAAAAAAAAAAAAAGAAAAGAATGAAAGAAAAAAAAAAAGAGAAAATGTTGGACTAGTTAATTTCCAACAGTCCTTCCAGCTCTAAAAAAGTCCATGACCTCATATAGTTATATTGTTTGATTTAACAGAAAACTCCCAATTTGATCTTAAAATGAGTCTTGTTTTCTTGTACTCAGTACTAGCAAGCATATATTGCCTGGTTCCTTACATAAAAGATATTGAGCAATATAATAGACAAAGGCTTCCACTGTGGATTTGTAGAAAGTGTAGAAAACATTCTTCAGTCCTAAACAGAAATTGGGGACACAATTATTAACTTGTATTTTATGAAAGCCTGGCTTTTATTACTGTTCAGTCTTCTTTCTCATCTCATTATCCTCATCCAGGATTGGATACCTCTGTCTTCTCTAGTATACAGCTTTCCAGGTCACAGACTCCCTCTGCCATGGCTGCCCTGCTTATTCATACACTTGGAGATAAGAGAGTGATGTGACTTGCTTAATGATTATTTCTTTGCAGGATGTATTGAGACCATGTGCTGCAGTCTGAGGGTCTCTGTCTCCTGGCACCTAGTATTAGTTCTGTTTCTATTTAAGATGTTTTGTAATAGTACAAAAGAAAGAAGGATGTAACATCAAGGGCCAAGTTTCAACAAGTTGACATTTAAGAAGTTATGTAATAGCCTACGATCCTGAAAAAGAATGTAATGAATTTTAAATTAGAAAAAGAAAGTGCCTATCTAGAGGGAAGTAATAAAAAGCAGATTCTCTTCCCATTGAAGTCTTAGCCCACACTGTAGAAGGAGTGAATACTAGTGATAGACCAGAGATGACAGTCTTTTTTTCCCCTGATATACTGCTAAAAGTTCCTATCTTATGTTCATAGACTTAAGCAATTTTTTGTTCATCAGACTTTACGACTCTTGGAAGAAAGTGAGAAGTCAAAAGTGTGGGTTTTACGTATTACAAATATTGCTTTAAAAGAGCAAAACAGATATTAAAAGGTTTGTTTATTCAAAAAACATTCCTTTATGGCAGATCCTGTTTCCAGTGAGAGCTGCTGCTCTACAGGAGCTTACCTCTAGAGAAGCAGAGATAAATATTAAGTACTGTAGAAAAATAAAATGACTTACTGGTGTGATAAGTATGCTGTGAAGAAACCAAACTAGATAACAGCAGAATTATATGAGTAAGGGCAGGGGAGGAATGTTTGTTATATAGAATTGACAAGAAGGGCCTCTTTGATAAGGTGAAGTTTAGAGTGAAGATCTAAAGTCTGAGAAGATGCTATCCTTAACAAGACGGGGGCAGGGTCAGCAGCAGCATGCAGATCATGTGGGTATGTGGTTGGAACAACCAAGAGAATAAGCTAGGGCTAGAGAATGCTGCACTTTGCAAGAAGCCATAAGAGGATTATGGACTTTATCCTAAGTACAGATAGAAAACAAGAGAGTTTTTAATACGAGATAGACTCGGGAAGTGATGGTTTATGCTTGTAATCCTTGCTACTCAGGATGCTGAGATCTGAGGATCTCAGTTTGAAGCCAGTCCAGACAGGAAAGTCTGTGATTTTTATCTCCAATTAACCACCAAAAAGCTCGAAGTGGAGTTAGGGCTCAAATGGTAGAATTTAAGCCTTGTAAGCCTCACAAAAGTTCAGTGACAGCACCCAGACCTTGAGTTCAAGCCCCAGGACACTCTCTCTCTCTCTCTCTTTCTCTCTCTCTCTCTCACACACACACACACATACACACACACACACACACAATTAGCAGCAAGATTGAACTAAAATAGATACCAAATCATATATCTTATTTATTATTGTTTTAATTTTTTGCCAGTCCTGGGCCTTGAACCACTGGACACTGTCCCTGAGCATTTGTGCTCAAGGCTAGCACTCTTATCACTTGAGCCACAGCTCCACTTCCAGCATTTTGGTGGTTAATTGGAGATGAGACTCTCACAAATTTTCCTGCCTGGGCTGACTTTGAACCATGATCCTCTTCCTAGGATTGCTAGGATTACAAGTAGAAGCCACTAGCACCTGGCTGCTAATTTTTGTTAAAAAAAAATAGCAACAATTGAGATCCTTCTGAAAAAAATATTAAAAGCAAGAAAGGTGTCTGTAATCCTAGCTACATGGGAGGCTGAAAATAGAAGAAGAAGGGGAGGGGAAAAGAGAGGAGAAAGGTATAGAATTTAGATCATCAGGAAGGGAACATCAAACATTTCAGATAGAAAACTGTGTTCCAAGTTCTTCTTAAAAGTGATTGGGGGGGGGCTGGGAAGGTGGCTCAGTGGTAGAGCGCTTGCCTTGCATGCCTGAGGCCCTGGGTTCGATTCCTCAGCACCACATATGCAAAAAGAAAAAAGCCAGAAGTGGGGCTGTGGCTCAAGTGGTAGAGTGCTAGCCTTGAGCTGAAGAGCTGAAGGACAGCACCCAGGCCCAGAGGTCAGGCCCACGACTGGACCCAAAAAAAAAAAAGTGATTGTGGGCTGGGATTTAGTTAGTGGCAAAGTGCTTGCCTAGAAAGTTCAGTATCCTGAGTTTGATCTTCAGTACCAAAAAGGAAAATACAAAAATATATACAGTTTAAGAAGAAAAAAACAATCCAACAAACAAACAAAAAACAAAACCTTAAAAAAAAGGCTGGCTGCTGGTGGCTCATAACTGAGCTACTCAGGAGGCTGAAATTTGAGGATTGCAGTTTGAAGCCAGCTCAGGTAGAATGTTCACTATACTCTTATCTCCAGCTAACCACCAAAAAGCAATGGCTCAAATGGTATAGAGCTCTAGCCTTGTACAAAAAAAGATCAGGAACAACACCCAGGCCCTGAGTTCAAGCCCCAGGACCAGCAGAGAAAAACCAAAAGGAAGAAAAAGTTATTGAGCTGGGCAGTAGTGGCTCATGCCTGTAATCCTTGCTACTCCAGAGGCTGAGATCTGAGGACCATTATTTAAAGCCAGCCAGGGCAGGAAAGCCCCTGAGATCTTTATCTCCAGTTAACCACCAGAGAAACAAAAGTGGCCCTGTGACTCAGTGGTAGACTGCTAGCCTTGAGCAAAAGATCTCAGAAACAGTGCCCAGGCCTTGACTTCAAGCCCCATGACTGACAATAATAATAATAATAGCCAGCACTTGGGAAGCAAATGCAGGAGGATCAAGAATTTGAGGTACCCAGGTGCTGGTGGCTCACACCTGTAATCCTAGCTACTCAGGAGGCTGAGATCTGAGGATCACGGTTTGAAACCAGCCCAGGAAAGTCCCCATAAGACCAATAAACTAATCCAGAAAGCTCGAAGTGGTGCTGTCGCTCAAGTGGTAAAGCACTAGCCTTGAGCACAGAGAGACTTAGGGACAGCACCCAAGCCCTGAGTTCAAACCCCAACACCAGCAAAAAAAAAAAAAAAAGAATTTGAGGCTAGGTTAGAGTGTGATGCATGTGGTAGAGTACTTGTCTAGTAGGAAAAGTACCTTAAGTCCAAACCATAGTACTGCCAAAAACAAAAGAAAAAGGAATTTGAAATGACCCTGGACTATAAGAAAACTGTGTCAATAAACAAACAAATATAATTGAAGTTTAGGGAAGGCTAGAATGCGAGAAAGAGACTTGGAAAATCTGGAGTTGGGCTACCAAGAAGCTATGGTAGGCTCTTGATTGAAAGAGTGGCATTATAAAAGATCTGTTTAAAAAATTAAGTTGGCAGTTGGATTGGTAGTACAACCAATTGGTATTACAACTGTAGCAGTGTAGTATGAGACCAGCAATGAAGGATATCTGTAACTTGGAAATTATTCTGAAAACAATGTGTCTGTTTAAAAGTATATCTAAGGGCCAGGCACCAGTGGCTCATACTTGTAATCATAGTTACTCAGGAGACTGAGATTTGAGGATTGTGGTTTGAAACCAGCCCAGGCAGAAAAGTCCATGGCACTCTTATCTCCAATTAAACACCAAAAAAAAAGCCAGAAGTGGCACAGTGGCTAAGTGGTAGAGCACTAGACCAAGTCTTGAGTTCAAGCTCCAGGATAATCCCTAAAAAAAAAAAGTATACATAAGTCGTCTGAGTGCTTGTGGCTCATCTCTATAATCCTAGCTACTTAGGAGGATGAGACCTGGAGGATTTTTGTTTCAAAGCCAGCTCAAACAGAAAAATTTCCATGTTCAGTTAACCAAAATGCTGGGCAGGAGGCATGGCTCAAGGCTTAAGTGGTAGGACATCAGTGAAATCATAAGGCACTGAGTTCAAGTGCCAATACTGGCACCAAAAAAGAAAGAATATACATAAACAAGTATGCAGACAGATGAATCAAGATGAAAAGATGTTAGCAATTTTTGTGTTTGAGGTAGGGTTTCACTGTTTAACCCAGACTAGTCACTTGTGATCCCCCAAGCCTCTAGCTCCCAAATTGATAATAAAATATTATCAATATTAAATATGTGGTAGGTATAAAGGTAATCATTTTACTGTTTGGCTACTCCTTGGCTAATAATATATTTCATATAAATATATGCACACATATATTTTGTAAGAGACAGGTGTAACAGTTTCATGAATATATATATTAAGTTATAGTTGTCATCTAAACATTTCTTATTTTTAATAAAGTTTTTAAATTTTGTATATACCATTACTGGGACTTGAACTCAGGACCTTTCACTTTCACTTGGCTTTTTTACTCATAGCTGGCACACCACTACTGGAGCCATACCTCTAGTCCAACTTTTTGCTAGTTAATTGGAGATAAAAAGTCTATTGGATTTGTCTGCCCTAACATGGCTTCAAACTGCAGTCCTGAGTTCTCAGCCCCCTAGAATTATAGGCTTGAGCCACTGGTACCTAGCTTAAACATTTTTGGAATGATTGTCATTTTCCAACTTGTATTGAAAATAACAATTTTATCAAAATCATATCTCATATATATAATGAAAATGACTTTTATTTTTTTAATTGAATTTTGTCAAGGTGATGTACAGAGGGGTTACAGTTGCATACATAAGGTAATGAGTACATTTCTTGTATAACATTGTTACCCCCTCCCTTGTTTTTCTCTCTTTCCCTTCACCCTAACTCTCTCCCTCCCCATAGATTTTAGTGTATCATCTTTATTTAGAATGGCCTTCTTCCAGTATCAGCTAATATTTCTCTCAGTGGTGTGAGATGAATATAGATTTGTTTGTTTATACACATTTTCTGTTCTAGTTATTCTTTAAGAAACATTAATTAGAAGGAATCTTCATTTGCTTAAGAGAGGAAAAGAATGGCTTTGTATTAACCAAATTGAATATTGAATATAGCTCTTCAGAGGATTCTCTGGTAAAAACTCTAACTTCAAAAATTTTATAATTGTGTGTGTGTGTACATACCCCAAGGCTTTAACTCAAGGCCTGGGTGCTGTGTGTGTGTGTGTGTGTGTGTGTGTGTGTGTGTGTGTGTGTGTGTGTACATACCCAAGGCTTTAACTCAAGGCCTGGGTGCTGTCCCTGAGCTATTTTTTTTTCTTCAAGGCTAACATTTTACTATTTGAGCCATACCCAAGGCTTTAACTCAAGGCCTGGGTGCTGTCCCTGAGCTATTTTTTTTTCTTCAAGGCTAACATTTTACTATTTGAGCCATAGCTCCACTTCCAGCTTTTTGGTGGTTAATTGGAAATGAGTGGCCTTCCCATGCTGGCTTTCAACTGCAATTTTCAGATCTCAGCCTTCTGAGTAGCAAGGATTACAGGCCTGAGCCACTGGCCATTTGTGGGTATTTCCTATTTTTAAGATAGTGTGTGTATTTTTTTAAATGTAAATTTCTTCATGTGGCTTGAGTATGTGCTTCCTGTATACTTGCCTATGTTTAGTATACACGTGGCCCAAACCTGCTGCCAAACCTTGATGTTTCAAATTATTGGATAATTCTGCTTGCATATTTCTAGACTTTGCCAATTCCTTCTTAAAGCCAACACATGTGTCCTTTAGTTGTCAACTTTTGATATTTATGATTACAGACTCTTGGAATAAGACTTCAAGATATGACATCTCTGTCTTTAATGAGGATAAAACTTGTGCTTTTCATTTTTGTCATGTTACTGTCAAGTTTTGTTTTGAACAATTTTACTTTTATTTAATCTCACTTTATGGGAATGAGCAGAATTTTAATTTTTTTCTTTAAGAACAATTAAAATCAAATTATAAAAACAAAACATTTTTAGCATTCTAGCCTTGTTAAAAACATTAGAGTGTTTTTTTCCTTATGTGATAGTTGAATGACCCAGTTAATCCATTTTAATTGCTCTAAAAAAGATAAAGACCTTTAATTGCATTTGGGTTTCTCCTTCCATCCTTAATGAAGGCACATGAATTGATGTCTATTTGTAGACTTTTGATTCTTCAAAAATAGGCGGTGTTAAATATTGTAATGTTTTTTTTTTAAAAGGCAGAATGTGTACTAATGCAGTAAATGATCAAGTGTGAAGTCTGATCAAATACATTGCATGTATTTATGGACATACCAAAATGTAAACCCCTTGTGCAACTAATTGGTGCTGATTTTAGAAAAAATGTTGGGGGAGGGTAGTGGAAGAATCAATGTAGAAAATGTAATGGAGCAGAGAGGCTTATTTATGGAAGTTGGCAGTCCTCACAAGGGAGGAAGTATACTATTATAGTGGAATACTTTAATGGGGAAAGGACTTATTATCATTTTTCCTTTTTAAAAATCAGAATAATGCTTTTGGAAAGACTAGAAAGAAACACACCAGAAAGTCAACAGATACATACAGATACATATTAAACTTACACAATTTTGAAGAACTTATAAAAATTTCCCCAGGGCTGGGAAGGTGGCTCAGGGGTAGAGCACTTGCTTTGCATGCCTGAGGCCCTGGGTTCGATTCCTCAGCACCACATAAGCAAAAAGAAAAAAGCCGGAAGTGGCGCTGTGACTCAAGTGGTAGAGCACTAGCCTTAAGCTGAAGAGCTGAGGGACAGCGCCCAGGCCCAGAGTTCAGGCCCCACAACCGGACCCAAAAACAAAAACAAAAAAAATTTCCCTACATTAAAAAAAGTACCATATATACATATGTATTATGACAATGAGAGTTAACAGATCAGTTTTCCTTTGCTCTTTATTTTCCAATTTTGTAGTGTTTTTTCTTTTAAACCAAAAAGAGTTATTTTAATTTCTTTTCTTTTTTGCCACTCCTGAGGCTTGAACTCTGAGTCTGGGTTCTGTCCCTGAGCTCCTTTTTTGCTTAAGGCTAGCACTCTACCACTTGAACCACAGCACCACTTTTGGCTTTTTCTGTGATATAATTGGAGATTAGAGTCTCACAGACTTTTCTGCCTGGGTTGGCTTCGAACTGTGATTCTCAGATCTCAGCTTCCTGGGTAGGTAGGATTATAGACATGAGCTATGGTGCCTGGTTTGTTTTAAAATTTTAACTCTAGAAGTCACTTACATGAATTTGGTCTTCATCATTAAATAGGAAAAAGGCCTTTATAATAAAACTGCTGACTGTTATCAGGGTTTTAAGTGTAACACATCATGTGTTTCTGTTTTATATAGACCTTTGCTCCAACAAATTGTTTTTCCAAAGTCCCCAGGCCCAAATCAGACTCCTGTCTGCTTGATTGTTTACTTTTTGCTTAGCCTGTGTTTATTGGGACCATATGTTACTGTGTGTTATCTTTGCTGAAAATCAGCTGGATTTTTTGCTCTGATATGACCTCTGTGTGAGGGGATAGTAGAAAGTGCCAACCTTCAGAGCACTTCAAAAGAGCACATCAATGTCACATGAGGGAGCCTTTTTTTTCTTCTCTGTGGTTCTCATGAGACTGGGGACATGACAGTCTTAGGGAGATGTTAGGTTGGTATGGCTTTGCAGAGAATGCAGGGTTGCTGAGAGAAAGTCCCATGAGTGCTTAGGCCCTCCCTCAAATTAGAGCTTCTTAAGATTAATGCAAGGATAGCCGGGCGCTGGTGGCTCACGCCTGGAATCCTAGCTACTCAGGAGGCTGAGATCTGAGGATCTCGGTTCAAAGCCAGCCCAGGCAGGAGAGGCCGTGAGACTCCTATCTCCAATAAACCACCAGAAAACCGGAAGTGGTGCTGTAGCTCAAGTGGTAGAGCGCTCGCCTTGAGCTGAAGAGCTGAAGGACAGCTCCCAGGCCCAGAGTTCAAGCCCCATGGCCAACCAAAAAAAAAAAAAAAAGATTAATGCAAGGATGTGTGTGTGTACATACACAATATGTATGCCATATATAATATATATAGATATATATTTAAGATACTTTTTATACTTCCCCCACTCCCATGCCAGAGTTCATTGAGCTCTGGCATGAAGCATGCTCAGCTTGCTTGTTCCCCTAGATCTCTACCACTTGAGCCATATATTCAGCACAAGGCACTTTTTTTTTTTAATGTAGGGAGATTTTTATATGTTCTTCAAAATTTTGCAAGTTTAATATGTAGACCTTAAGAAAACCTTTCCCCATAAAATGAGTACTAAAAGTAGCCCTTACAAGTCTTTTTTTTTTTTTTTTGGGTCCATTCATGGGGCCTGAACTCTGGGCCTGGGCGCTGTCCCTCAGCTCTTCAGCTCAAGGCTAGCACTCTACCACTTGAGCCACAGCGCCACTTCCGGCTTTTTTCTTTTTGCTTATGTGGTGCTGAGGAATCGAATCCAGGGCCTCAGGCATGCAAGGTAAGCGCTCTACCACTGAGCCACCTTCCCAGCCCCCCCTTACAAGTCTTTTATGAGACCAAACTATAATATGTCAGTAATACATAGACCTTGAAATTGTTTTATAAAGAGCCAATTGACAGTTTCAAACTCAAAGCCTTATTTGTAAGATCTAAAGAGTATTTCTTTTATTCATTTGTTATTTCTTCCCAATATCAATTGGACTATCAACCAAAAATCTCTGCTTTTTCTCAAATTGTTTAGATTTTACTTGGATGGAGGACTATGTCACATATATTGGTATATGCACATAAATATGTTTATAATATAATGTAACATACATATACGTATTTTATCACTGTTAATTTTATATTTTATTACTGTATATTATTGGACAAGAGGCTTTCAATGTACTATTTCGTGTATGTATAATTGGTCCTTTATTGCTTTGCCTTTTCCCCATCCCTTTTCCCCTTTATTTTCATCTTGTACATGCTGGTTTTAGACCTTGAACTTAGGACCTGCATTCTTACTTGGATTTTTCACTAAAGGCTGACATTCTACCACTTTGGCCGTATTTCTGGCTTTTTGCTACTTAATTGGAGATAAAGAATCTCACAAATTTGTCTGCCAAGGCTGGTTTTGAACCACAATTCTCAGATATCAGCTTCCTGAGTAGCTAGGATTACAAGCAGGAGCCACTGTTGCCTGGGTTTAATTTGGATCTTCAGACTTTTATTTTCTCTGTAATGTTTCCTAAACAAAATTCAATATTTTTTCGTCATGTGACTGTTATTGTAGGTATGACAAGAGAATGTAGTTTATAAGGCAGCTGTAAGGATTGAATAAGATAGTACAAAAAACAAGTTTAGTGTAAAATTCTGGCACATTGAAAGCACATAGTAACTAATGTTATTACATTACAGTTTCCCCTATTAGACTAGGAGCTTCACTGGGCAAAGACTATATCCCCAAATGTAACATTAAGTGTAGGGAAGCCAGGCCCTGGTGGCTCACGCCTGTAATCCTAGC
The DNA here is from genome assembly GCF_000151885.1 of Dipodomys ordii. Taxonomy (NCBI): domain Eukaryota; kingdom Metazoa; phylum Chordata; class Mammalia; order Rodentia; family Heteromyidae; genus Dipodomys; species Dipodomys ordii. The sequence continues at coordinate 4,521,566 of NW_012267311.1, forward strand.
TACTAAGGAGGCTGAGATCTGAGGATCATCAAAGCCAGCTTGGGCAGGAAAGTCCGTGAGACTCTTATCTCCAATAAAGAGCCAGAAAACTGGAAGTGGTGCTGTGACTCAAGTGCCACAAGAGCACTTGCCTTGAGTTGAAGAGCTGAGGGACAGCACCCAGACCCAGAGTTCACCCGTGACCGACCAAAAAAAAAAAGGTGTAGGGAAGCCTTTGAGTGTAATAGATACTCATTGAAGGTTAAGTTACAATGAATAATAGAGTAGCTGGGTGTGGTGATTCATGTCTGTAATCTCAGCTCTCAGGAGGTGGAGACAGGCTTTGAGGATCATGAGTTCAAGACTTGCCTGGGCTACATAGCAAGACCCTGTCACCAAAAAAGAAACTATTGAATAATCCACTGATAGTTAATCATGGAATAACATGTTTATTTTTTCTCCTTAGGTGCATTATGTTGTAGTCATTCAAAGGATAACCAAATGTGCCGTGATGTATGTGAACAGGTGAGTTTGACAATAATTGTAGGAGCTATCAGTTATGTAACTATTTATCAGGTTTGATTGTTGCGGAAAAATCTGTTGGGAAGCATCTTTACCATAGGACCACAGTTCCTATCAGCAGTGATAGGACAAACTGACATGTGTCTGCTGACGGGAAGCATTGAGGAGGAACACAGTAATTTATAAAGGTCACACAAAAATGTGTGACCTGAATCATGAGGAAACAATCAGGCAACCCAGCCTGAGGGATATTCCTCAAAACAACAGCCTGTACTCTTCAAAAATATCCATTACTTATAAAAACAAAGAAAGACTAAGATTCTAAAAAATAGATACATGACAGCTAAGTGCAATGCATGATTCTGGATTGGATCCTGGAATGAAAAATAAAATTGCCCTAAAGGGCATTATTGTAATTAATTGGTGGAATATGAGTATAGAGTAGATATTAATAGAAAATATTTTGCCAATCCATATTTTGGTCCTGAATTTGGTCATTGTATTGAGGTTAGATATGACTGTCATTTTGCTAAAAAAAAAATACATACTAGGATTTGAGAAAAAATGATCATAATGTCTATAATGAGTTATAAAATAATTGATCCAAGTGGTAATAATAATTTATGTATTATAAAGAGAGTTAAAAGCAATTTTGAAATGTTAATTACATGTGAATTGTGTTAAGTGAATACTGTATGGATAGTCATTGTGCTACTGTTATGACTTTTTTAGAGGTTTGAATTTTCCTGGCTGAGCTTTTGTAAAGCGACTCTAGTGCAGTAATACCCAGTCATAACGCTTTCCTTTCCTCTCATCATCCTATGTTATCTAGTCTTAGCAGATAAATAATGATCATAGTTACCTTTCTTTCAAGTGTTCTAGTTGTAAACTGTGCATTTGTCCCTTTCTTACACCAAACTCTTTAGGGAGGTAATATCATAAATAAGGAGATATAGAAAAGTTAAATAACTTACCAAGTCCCCAAGCTAGTGATTTTAAGAATGGGAACTCAAATCTGCATGTGTCTGATTGCACAGTGCATACTATTAGCCGCTGGGATACAACTGCCTCATTTAGACCCAAATATTTGTTCATTTACTCAAAGTATATAATTTATTATCTCAGTTCCTTGTCTTTTCCATTGTTTTTACCTCTTTCAGGTGTTTTGAAGTTTTTGCTTTTTTTGTTTGTCTTTGGTTTTATTGGTTTTGAGAAGAGATAGAGTTGAAGAATGAGGGCATGAGCTTAGAAGCATGCTTCTTCCTATCCCACCCCCAGAGACACATGTTTCTTTTTCTCTTTTTCATTCCTTTTTTTGGTCTTGGATTGTTGCCTTTCTTTTACTCATTTCTAGTTTTTTCATTTTTCCTTTTATAAAGATATTACCACTATATTCAAGGATAAAAAAATAGAATCTTCATACTCAGATTTAACATTAGCATGGCTATTTTGTTTCATTTATAACTCCTGTACTCTTTCCATATCCCCCTTTTGTTTGTTTGTTTTGAAAAGTCTTCCCCATACAGGGTATTGTGTCTAGTTGTCTGTTTTTGTGGTGTTATGTTAACCATGATTGTTGATAATTATTTAAATGTACTAATTCACTAGCAAGTTATAGAAAGTAATATTCTAGCTCATTTTGCTTCTTAATTATAGTTAGTAGTTTTGGAGGGAAAATGGCTACTAAATAAACTAACTGGAGTTAAATCCTTTCTCATTATCCTTAGCATTCATGGATTTTACAGTCTCAACTGTCTTCAGGTAACCATGAAGATCTGTCTGATATATGCTATGATTTATAATTTGCTGGTATACCAGATTGTAATAGCATTAATTAAATTCTGGCATGACAGTGAGCTAGTTAGTGAACCTTGTCAGTGCCTAGCTTCTGTATTAAAAGGTGTCTTTGAAGCCAGGCACCATTGCCTGTAATCCTACCTATATAGGACTGAGATCTGAGGATTGAAGTTCAAAGCCAGACTGGGCAGACAAATGCTAGAGACTCTTGTCTACAATTACCCAGCAAATAGCAGAAAGTAGAGGTGTGGCTCAAGTGGATAGAATGGCAGCCTTGAATGAAAAAGAACAAAAGGCCCTGAGTTCAAACTTTTAATACTGGGTCCATATGTGTACACATGCACACACGTGCGTGTGCACACTCACACAACAAACATAGATATGCATGCATCAAAACACTGCCTTAAGATGGTAGGGGAAAAATAAAGGAGGAGGTAACAATGCTCAATAGGAAATGTATTCATTACCTTACTCATGTAACTATAACCCTTCTGAACAGTATTTTTACAATAAAAAATGTAATAAAAAGACTGTCTTAGTTCCTGTTTCACAACATTTTATGGTAAACGTGTGCCATAAAGCTATTCACAAATTTCATTTTCACTATTATTACTGGTATGACATTGTTTATTTTTAAATTGTCATTATTCAAATAAAAACAATTTATAGAAAATTTTAGAATAAATTTACCTTTTTTCCTTCGTTTTCTGATACCTTCCTTTTCAATCTCTCTCTAGCCCCATTCTCAACAAGTTAGTAATCTAGTTTTCTCTACCTTCAGTTGATAGAAAAGGGTCTAGGCTTTCTGATTTTAGACTTTCTTATTTCCCATACTTAAAAACCTTTTAAGTTATGTTACTTCAGCTTAATTTTGATCATTGTGGAAATCTTCTACTTAAAAAATAATTTCAGAGAACTAATACATCTAGAAAATGATACATTTTATACTTTCTTTCTCGTATAGAAAAAAATGCCACAAAACTTTGTTTTTCTCAAATAGATTTTTTCCTCAAAAAGTGAATCCCGACTAAAACATCTGCTACAGCGAGCCCCAGATTATTGTCCAGAAACAATGGTGAGTCTTAGTAACTACAGAAGATTTTATCGAAATGAAACCAGCTAATGAATTATTTGGGGATCTAGCAAAACTTCAAATAGTATTGAAATTTGTGGGTAGAGTATAAGGTTAGGTTACAAGTAGATCTTTTTAATCTTCATATACATTACAGGGTAGAATATTATCTATCATCTTTTATTATCCTATTTTAGTATGTGAAAAAAATCGCAAATATGAATTTATTCCAGTCTTTCAATTTCACTATAGTATTTTATCTATAATTTAGAATTTTATTTATTATTTATATTTTTACTAATTTTATGAAAACTGTAATAACTAGATCTTATACTTTTTTAGATTTTGAATAACTGGATTTGGGATAAGGGAAAATATATGACATATTACTCCTATTTTTCTATTTTCTGACATATTCTCTATATATATAGTATATTGCTTATGTCTCTGAATCAGGTAACTGACCATTATCTCCAATGTTTGAGTTGTCTTCAGTGTTTGGAATGCTCCAAAGTCAGGCCAAGAAAGCCGGAGCTTGCATGAAAGAACCTTTAAGATATGGTAGCATCTGGATGTGGAAGGGGGAAAAAAATCAATAGTCAGACTGACATATTTTCCTTAGATCACTCAACAGACACTTTTGTCTCTGTGTTTGGAAACATGATTTGTATGCTTATGACTAATGCATAATTAGTCATTTTGTATCTCAGGTTTCTTTCTTTTCTGAATGAGAACTTAGCCCTAGAACATTGATTATATGGAATCAGCCATGGTCAAATTAACGGTACATACTTTCTGTAGATATTGCTATGTATAGGAACTAGTTATGTGCATAAAAGCTTTTTGGTGATTCCAATTTCAGGTTGAAATTTGGAGTTGTATGAATTCATCTTTGCCAGGTAAGCAATAGAAATGTAACATTTGACATTTTAAGTTAAGAAATTTTGATGAATGTAAAAATCTTTGTCTCATAATCTAATGTTTTCTGGAGTTTTTATCTTCTTCCTTTTAGCACCTAAATTTTCAAATGTCTAATTTATTCTTGTCTATTCAGTCCTCAACAGTGTACTCTTATCTTTTATGATTCTAAACCCAGTCTTTGACATATACTAAAATGTCTTGATTCCTAGATCTTATGTCTTTTTCTCAGTATTTATCTCTGATTTCTCTCTAACATTTGATTGGGGGGGGGTTGTCTGGGGGTTAGCACTGGGGTTTTGAACTCAGGGACTCATGCTCTCCCAGGTTGCTTGCCCAGCTGATGTTCTACCACTTGAACCGTACCTCTAGCCCTGCTGTTCTGCTGGTTATGGAGATGGAATCTTTTGGACTTTTCTGCTCAAGGTGGCTTTAAACCATAATCCTGGACTTTAGCCTCCTGAGCACCTGGGATTATAGATGTGAGTGACTGGAGCCTTTTGCAACACTTGATCTTGTTGATCATTTTAGGATTTCATCTTGGTCTTAGAACCTTGTTCTCTCTTACCTTTCTCCTCCTGTCATAAGAACTGCATCCTGTGTACAGAACTCTTCCCTTCTCTCTCCACACTCACTCTGGTAACAGTCTTTGCCAGAACTGTTAACTAATCAGCTCCAGGTTGGAAGGGAACTCTCAAATCTAGTTGTTGTTGTTTTTTTAATGACTAATAGACACCTATATCTGAATTTTTACATCCCAGTGGCACTGAAGTGCAAAACCAAAATTAAATTCATAATTGCTCCTTTTGTAAAGACACTATACTAAAAAATCTGCATATTATCTTCAGTTTCTTTCCTTTCTAGTTCCATTGACTGTCCTGTTGGAAAATATTGGATCTGCTTTTTTCCCCAAAAAAATATGCTAATAGGCTAGATCAGTCTATTGCCCTTTGAACTCCTAAAACACAAATAAAAAAGATTTTAACAAACTTTGAGAATAATTTATATTTTGAAAATTTTGTTTATGGGTAAACTGTTTATTTGCTTTTGCTCATTTTGCTTTGTTTTTTAATGGAATACTTCCATTTGTTGTCTTACTACTAATTTCTTTCTTTTTTTTTTCTTTTTCTTTTTTTGTCCGTCATGGGGCTTGAACCCTGGGCTTGGATGCTGTCCCTCAGCTGTTCAGCTCAAGGCTAGAACTCTACCACTTAAGCCACAGCACCACTTCTGGTTTTCTAGCTGTTTAGTGGAGATAAGAGTCTCACAGACTTTCCTGCCTGAGCTGGCTTTGAACCATGATCCTCAAATCTCAGCTTCCTGAGTAGCTAGGATTACAGGCATGAGCCACCAGCACACAGCTTACTGCTAGTTTCTTTTGGAGAACTATTTTACTTTTTGCCTTGAGTCTGATATTCTTTAATATAAATAATAATATGACAATGTGGATTTGCAGATCTGTATTATTACAAGGAAGTAGCATACTTTTTTTTAAAAAAAGAGGATTTAGAATGTTCTACATGCATGTTTTTTCTCTTTTCATAATTATCTCTTTTTTTAATTAATTAATTTTTTATTGTGAAAATACCGTACAGAGGGGTTACAAGATAATGAGGGCAAGATATTGAGTACATTTCTTATCATGCATTGTTGCCTCCTCCTTTGTTTTCCTTCCCATCCCTTCCCATCTCGCACCTCCCCCCATAATTATCTCTTGTATCTCATAATTTAGCAGTCACTCGTTGGGATTTATAATTTCAAAGGGCTCTAAAACAAATTAAAAGTCTTAATAATTTTCTTATCTCTTGATTTCATGATAATTTGGTTGGGTTGGTTGCATCAATTATCCCAAATGGTATTATCATTTTGCCCCCTGATTAAATGTGCCCATTAAAAGCAAAGCTTGGCTTACACAGATAATTTGTACATGTTTTCTAAGTATCAGTTTCAAGCAGAATCATGAGGGTTTTTTTTTTTTGTTTTTTGTTTTTTTGGGTCTGGTCATGGGGCCTGAACTCTGGGCCTGGGTGCTGTCCCTCAGCTCTTCAGCTCAAGGCTAGCGCTCTACCACTTGAGCCACAGCGCCACTTCCGGCTTTTTTCTTTTTGCTTATGTGGTGCTGAGGAATCGAACCCAGGGCCTCATGCATGCAAGGCAAGTGCTCTAGCACTGAGCACCTTCCCAGCCCCCAGTTTTATGTTCTTCTATGTATTTATTATGTTGGACATAAAAGACATCTCTTTTGTTTGCTTATTAAATTAAAATAGAACCTTGGTGTCTGATTAAATTGAAAAATTAAGAAGAGTCTTCTCCTTTGCTTTCCTTGAACTATATATGTCCTCTGATAGAGATGCTATACAAAGTAAAAATAACTTAAAGAGAATTTAGATTAAGTAGGAAAAAGAAAAAAAATAAAGACCTGATAAATTATGTTGTGTGTGAGAGAAGAGACTAATAGCGTTGGGAATAAGAGTGAAGGACAGTACTTAATTTTGAGACCCTGCTGTTGGAGCTAGTTTCCTATGAACATCTGCTTTGACTTTCAGTGGCATCCATTGAAACAGTTTGGTATACTATTTGTCTTTGTCACTACTTATGACCATTGTGAACATTTTGTTTTTAAGGTGTGTTTAAGAAGTCTGATGGCTGGGTTGGCTTAGGCTGCTGTGAACTGGCTATTGCTTTGGAGTGTCGACAGGCATGCAAGCAGGTAACACCTAGCAATCAGACTTTTAAACATCATGGAATGCATTTTGGACTTAACTGTGCATATGTTTTGGACCTTAGCTCCTTAGCTTAAGAGAGATAACACTTAGCTCCTTAGCTTAAGAGAGATAACACACAAAAAGTGCTCCTTTTCTACTTAATGCTTTTTCAGTTTTGGCAGCTTCATGTAAGACCCTAAACTTTGTCTTATTCTTTCTTACTTCTCCTCTCTGCCACACAAAGAAAGGACTTATTTTAGAATCAGGGGTTTAATACTTTGTCTAGGTCATCCTGATGATGCTGGGTGACTCCAAAGGGCCATATAAATTTAAGGTAGGGGGATGACCACAGTTTCACCAGATGACTATTTTGTTTTTATCTTTCTTCCCCCTGCATCTTGGCTTTAACCCTAAGCCTGTCTCTTCTACCATCCCTTCTCTACTTCTTAAGAAGAGTATGATTTCTACAGTAATTAATACAATCTGTCTTCATGTTAGGACCCAGAGTTCTCTACTGCTTATTTCCATAGTGGCTCTTCAGAATAGGAAAACTGGATTCCTGGCTTCTCTACTCCATGTAGTAGGTGTAGACTTAATTGAAAAACTAGGTGTTTAAATGGATCAGAAGCTTCAGCTGGGGAGCCTTCTCTTATCTTCTAAGGATTGGTCTCTGGAGTTATGAGATAGAGTATTACCTTCACTTTTCCACACAATACTGTACTGATAGCCTGGGCAATACTCTTTGGGCAGCATATGGCCTAGACATGTGCTGTTCTCTTCCAGACATCGAAGTAAAACTCAGTTGTACGGTATTTGAACTATAGTGGATCTGATGGGACATAAAACAGTTATTCATACATTCTGCTTCTTGCCCTCCCTGTCTTCATCAGCTATCTTGTTCAAGTTGCTTGACTCTAGGTGACAGAATAGGAGGAAATAAACATGGGACCAGAGTCCATGGTTCTGGAACTATGTGTCTCAAATGGAGACTGATGTCATGTCATAAATAACCATCTCTCAGCAGATTTATTTTGGCTTGTTTGAACTATGTACTTAACTGTGATAACTAACTTGCTATTTCTTTGAGTCCCAGTCACTGTCTTTAGAGGGAATAATATCTTCATCATAAACTTGAGAGAATTAAATAAAAGTAACTTTTGTAATTGCCTGCCATGATACCCTTTCCTTCTTTAGTTGCCCTCTCTGGGAAATTGGCTGGATAGGTTCAGTATAAATCTTCAAATATGAAGCGTTTAAAAAAAAGCAAAATATGAGTGCCCCTGGCAGAGCTTCACAAGAAAATTTGCTATGGCAGAGCTTCACAAGAAAATTCACCAGAGTGGAATTCAGTCTAAAAAAAATCTTCTGATTTACATTTCCTTCAAAGTCATCTAGTTTCCAAAATAACAAAAGAACCATGTTATTATGTGAGATTAAAACCATAAAAGTTAGAATGAAGCTCTAGCATATTGGATAGGTCCTAGGATGATGTTTGTTTTAAAGACATTGCATGAAATTTGTTTTAGGAACTTTTAAATATTTGAGTATAAGGTTTTCTTTGATGAAATAAAGAATATTACACCAGCAATTAACATATACTGATTTGTGTCCTCTTTTTGTCCTATGTGTAACAAATTAATAAAGATTTTGTTGGCTTTTAGGCATCTTCAAAGAATGATATTTCTAAAATTTGCAGAAAAGAATATGAGGTAAGCATTTTATGTAGCAAATTTGGATGTACTATTTAGATGTTATCAGAATTAAAATCACTTAAATGTGTGTGGTGTGTGTGTGTGTGTGTGTGTGTGTGTGTGTGTGTGTACATACAAGTACTGGGACTTAAATTGAGGGCTTAGTCACTGTCGCTTAGGTTTTTTGCAGAAGGCTAGTGCTCTACCACTTGAACCACAGTTCTGTGTTTAGCTTTTTGGTGGCTAATTGGAGATAAAGAGTCACACAGATTTTCCTACCCAGGCTGACTTTGAGCCATGAACCTCAGATCTCAGTCTCCTGAGTAGTAGGTATGGAGCCACCAGCACCTAGCTAAAATCACTTCAATATTAAATGAATTTTTATATAAATTGCCTTTTAACCTTGCAGAAAATTTAGCTTTAACAAAAAATGTCATTTATTTTGTTTGGAAATGTTTTGGCTTTAATTAACTTTAGTTGAAATGAATTGTTAATTTTAAAGAAATTTTACATACAAAAGGTTTGTGATGTTTTTGTAACAAAGCAACAGTACTAAAGAGGTGAAATAAGTTTTTTGTTGTTGTTGTTGTTGTCTTTAATAGAGTCTCATATCCTTTTTTGTCCCTGTTTCTGTCTCAGGACCAATTTAGGCATCTATTTTTATAAACTAGTTCTAACATAAAGAAATGTGTAGGGCTGGGAAGGTGGATCAGTGGTAGAGTGCTTGCCTTGCATGCATGAGGCCCTGGGTTCGATTCCTCAGCACTACATAAGCAAAAAGAAAAAAGCTGGAAGTGGTGTTGTGGCTCAAGTGGTAGAGCTGAAGAGCTGAGGGACAGCGTCCAGGCCCAGAGTTCAGGCCCCACCACCGGACCCCCCCCAAAAAAAATGTGTAAACCTATAAGGCTTGGATATGATTGTGTGGGCCTGAACCAAAGTGTGAGGTTTTATTAGAAAAACTAATTAAGAGCACAAGGACTGGAAGCATGGCTCAAGTGGTAGAGCTCTAGAGTGAGAGAACCTGAATTATTCCAAAAGTAAGAAAGAAAGAGAAAATAGGAAGGAGGAAGGGAGCAAGGGAAAGAAAGAGTATGGTGGGGAGGGAAGAAGGGAAGGAAGCAGAAAAGATAAGGGAAGAGGGAGAGAGGTAGGTGGGGAAGGAAGAAAAAAAGATAATGGAGGAGAGGGGAGGGGGAAGAAGGGGAAGGAAGGGAGAACAGATAATAAAATCACATGGCTATTGTAACATTAGACTTTCTTAAGATCTTACATTTGGGAAAATACAAATACTGCTGGGAGCCAGTGGCTCATACCTATAATCCTAGCTACTCATGAGACTAATACCTAGGATTGTGGTTTGAAACCAGTCCAGGTAGAAAAGTCCCTGTGAGACTCTTATCTTCACTTAACCACTAAAAACTGGAAGTGGTGCTATGGCTCAAAGTGGTAGAGTGCTAGCCTTGAGCAGAAAAGTTCAGGGACAGTGCGTAGGCCCTGAGATCAAGCCCCATGATCGACAAACAACAACAAAACCTAAGTTATTGAGGTTATATTAAATCTGAAACTCTTATCTCTGAATGATATTTCAAGCACAGTGATATATAAATGGGAGAAATATTAGAATGAGAGTAAAGGAGGTGGTTTTACATAATGAACATAGGAGTAGCCAAGCACTGGTGGCTCATACCCGTAGTCCTATCTACACTGGGGACTGAGACTTGAGGAACACAGTTGGAAGCCAGACCATGCAGGAAAGTCTGAGACTTATCTCCAATAAACTACTCAGAAAAAGCCAGAAGTGGCACTGTAGATCAAGTGGTAGAATGCTAGCATTGAGCAAAAGAAGACAATGCCCCAAGCCCTGAAATCAAGCCCCAGGAACAGCACACACAAAAAAGAAGATAGATATAGATGATTGTCCTTGATAGGAAAAGTTTCTTTTGTGGGCTGATTTGTTCATTTTTGGGAACCCCATTATTACATCTGACAATTTTATTGTTTTTCCTAGTGTAAGGCCATTAGGAGACTTAAATGTTCATGCCACATTCATCATTTTTATATTTAAACATTAAGATTCCTATTGCTTTTAATAGTCTGTTCTCTTAGAAAAGAAACCTACAGTCACTAAGATGCTTCTAGTTACAGTTTCTAATCTTTTTGTTTCTCAAAGCCTATAATTATATCTCTTGATTAACATTTTTAAACTTAGAGTTATTTATTTTTGTTCCTTTGTATGATTTACTAAATTCTATCTGTTCTTCTGAAGATAAATTTCCAAATTAACTACAGCTGTCTTCAGTTCTTATTTAAAAACCTTGCTACAAAAAAAAACACAAAAAAACCAAAACAACAAACCAAAAAAAAAAAAACCCTATAGAGTCTTTTTCTTTTCTGTTTCTTGTCTTCTACCTTTTAAGTTACCAATTTTAGTTTCTCTTGAGAAGAGTAGCTAACTGATAATTCCTTATTTTCTTCTACACAATGTCTGACACTGTCTGTCTCCTGTAGTCTGTCCTCCATTATTTTAGTGTGCTTCCTTCTCTTGTCTGGATTCTACATTGCCCTGAGAAGGCTGCCAATATGTGTTGATGAAAGACGGGACAGGAAGGTAAGAGAGTTAAACACTGTCCTATGATAGAGATAAGAACAGTTTGTTTCCCCAGTTTATTCAGTCCTTTTCTAAAAGTGTACATGGTAAGAGTTTTTTTTTTATTTTTATGTTAAAAACTGACCCTACAAATTATTCAAGATAATTCAAGATTTAGTTTGATTTTCTTATACATTATTTAGAAATAAAAAGAGATGACAACAATTTATGAAGAAAATGGTTCTTCATTATAAACTTTAAAGAAGTTAGCATTGAAGTCAGTTTAGAAATAATGCCTATTTTCCATGAAGTAAATTGAGTAAGTTTGGGGGTAACATAGTCTCTTTTAACTTGTTGATTATTTATTAGTGTGAAAATAACTTGTAACTGAACTTTTAGTTTCTATTCCTCACCCCTGGACTGCTCCCTGGCTGAGTTTAGATGTTTAGGCCATTCCTTTAGGCATACAATTTTAGGGGTAGCATTTACCCTGAATGATAGTTTTGTGTAGTCTGATTAAAGATTCAGAGAGTAGGGTAATTACATTTGGAAAACTGCTGCAGAGTTCCTTTTTGAAGGAATTTCCTAAGATATTTACTTAAATGAATGAAGTTAAAAAACATAATTCATTTCAGTTCTGCTTTGTTCTAACCAACTAAGGATAAACCAGTTATGTGTAAGTCATTGTTACATTAGATTCTGTAGAGTGATTTTTTTTTCCTTATACACATTGATAGTATTTATTAAACATGGAGAGACAGTTTATGTAATAGAAAAACACAACTTTTGGAATCAGACTTTGGTTAGATTTCTAATTAAGCTGCTTAGAGCCTAACTTCAAGTAATGAATTATATGTAATTGAGTAAATTAATTAAAATATGTACTGCAGTATACAAGGGCTCAGGGAAATCAGAGCAAATAGTCCAGAGTTATCAGGGAAATTTTTACAAAAAAGCAACACCTGAACGGACTGGTATAACTTGGTTAATAAGACTGTGAATCAAAGGCATGTTAATAAAAATGGTTGATTTAGGGGACAAAGAGAAGACAGGCCTGTTTTGGACTGAGTATCTGTGTTTGGGTACGCAAGTGGGATCAGATCCTGGAAAGTTGACATTTCAACACATTTAATAATGAGTTAAACTATTCATGATGAAGATTCTGTGTATACAGGTGTATATATATGCCTGTATATAGACATATAATCTCCAATATTTTAGAAAGTTTAAATTCCTAGTGTGTACAGACTAAATTTTAGACTCTCTAAACCCATCTAGCTTTCTAGCTTAGCTAAAAAGAGATAAGACTCAGCACCAGAATAGCAATACAGTCAAGTATTCAAAAGTAAGTCAGAGATTTGAAGGAAGAATATGTTATGATGGACTAAATATTGTAAATGACATTTAAGAAGATAGACTAGCAATTCTTTTAATTCTTTTAAGCCTGTGTCCTTGCATTGATTTACTATTTTCCAGGGCATGGAGATACTATATAGTTTTTCTCTTTCTGGAATGGGGCAGACCTGGTAGCTAGACTAGTCTTCCAGGTGAAGACAATTTAAAACACTAGCTTAATTTTTAGAAACTATAGAATGCCCAGAGCTCCATGTCAGAATATTTTAGTTATAATAGCAACTATTTTGCTTAAAATTCAATTGCTTTGTAAAAAAGGCTTCACTGAAATACCTCCTAGTGACTTGCCTTTATAATCTCTCATCTTCCTTAATGAAATAATATCAAATTTCTGAAGAAAGTCAAGATGTAAAAGGCAAAAAGAATATAAAGGAAAGTCAAGAGAAAAATCTTTAAAAAAAAAAACAAAAACCCATAAATATCTGATTTCTGATATTAAAGTATGAAATGGATTTATGAATCCCAAATTAAAATATCTCATTACTTCACAGCTTTAACCAGGCACCTGAATTCCATTTTCCAACCTCACAACACCTTAATGATGTTCATTCTGTCATGAAGCTCTGGTTCTATGAGAATACTAAGATAAAATGAAGACTGAAGCCAGGTGCTGGTGGCTTATACCTGTAATCCTAGCTACTCAGGAGGCTGAGATCTCAGGATCAGGTTCAAAGCCAGCCCAGGCAGGAAAGTCCATCTCTTACCTCCAATAAACCTCTCAGAAAACTGAAAGTAGCACTCTGGCTCAAGTGGTAGAGTGCTTCCCTTGAGCTGAAGAGCTGAGGGACAGAGCCTAACCCCAGAATTCAAGCCCCACAACTGACAACAACAAAAGACTGAGGATATTGAAGGGGCTTGTAAACCCACAAAACCAAAGACAGTCAACCTTGTCAGTTCAAGTTGCAGCTCTGTCAGCACCACCTGTGAACACTATGCACTAAGTGCATAAGACATATACAGATATTAGATAGTCATATGGTTTAAAATTCAAAGTGGTTATTAAGCCAGGCACCTATGGCTCATGCCTATAACCCTGACTACTCAGAAGGCTAAAATCTGAGGATCGCAATTCAAAGCCAGCCTAGTCAGGAAAGTCTATAAGGCTCTTACCTCCAACAAACTACAGAAAAGGCAGAAGTAGAGTTGTAATTTAAATGGTAGAACACTAGCCATGAGTAAAAGAAGCTCAGGGATAGTGCCTAGACCCTGAGTTCAAGCCCCAGGACCTTCACAAAAAAGAAAAAAACAAAATGGTTATAACCAAAAGTTTATTTCCCATTTCTTATACTACAACCACCAAGTTCCTAATGTTACCAAAGATAATTAAGCACATAAAAGTGTACATGTATAAACAGTCCTTTTCTATCTGCTTGTACCACATATGGTAGCCTACTATACACTTTGTTCTGCCTCTGGATGCCAGTATAAGTGACATATATTTGTATATACCCACAAGGTCTGTACAGTGTAACCTCAGGAAGTACCACAATAAAATGTTCTGCTTCAAGATTTATTTATTTTTGCTTATTTTTGTTGTTAACCTTGATTCTAGACTTAATACCAAAAACATAAAGAAAAACAAAAAGTAGTCTAATTTAATGATTAGGAAGAAGGGATGACAGGGCCCTAGTATGGGCATGTAAGGCTCCTAAGCTTCACTGTGATTAGATTTGGACTGCCATGATTTTAAGAATAGAAGACACCATCTTGTATAGCAAGGAACAGTTGTACTACCCTTCACTCTGTCCGCTTTTGGCTGTTTTAACCAAAAGAATTATGTGGGTGGGGCAATAGCTCAGAGGCCCTTGGTAGCACCTAAATAAATATTAATAAAATCATGTATCACTTTGCCCTAGCATAGCCTTAAGGCCCTAAATATAAAGTGTTGCTTTAGTTAATGCTAAAGAAATACCAAGAATTATTGGAGTAAAACTAAATTAGAAATCTGTACATGGAGGCTTTGTAAATATTAAAATGCTGTACAGGTATACAGTACCAGAGTACATTTGAGCCGTTACCTGCAGCTGATGAGCTCCAAAAAGAGCGAAACCTATTAGGTCCTGCAGTACTGGCTTAAGATAGTGTAACACTTTGATTATATCCTTCCTGTATGTTGTTTTGTATTATAAATTGAGAACAGGAGTGACTCCTATTGCTGCTAGTGTATTTCCTTTCCAGGCCATTCTTTAAAAAGTTACTTGAATGAGATCATCCCCAAAGGGAAATCTAATCAGATTAGATTGTTATCTGGTCTGATCTTAAATGGTCAATTTTTTCCTACTGGGCAATGTCAGAGTTTTGTTTGTTGGTTTGTTTTTGTGATACTGGGAGCACTATTCAACTATATCCTGAGCCTAACTTAAATGCTTTAATTACCTCTACATAATGATAATTCCAGAATCTTCTCTGCTGAGCTACTGAAACCACTATTAGATAGGCCTGCTTTTTATGTTCTATTAGAACAATAACAAATTTGCCAAAATTGATTGGTTCCAAATCCACCAAATTGATTATTGCTTTTTCTACTATACTTTCCCTTCTCTTTCCCCTACCTCTGTAAAACACCATGCTCACACATATGCACACACTCACATTCTAAAATGGAAATGACATTTTTCTTATATTTTTCATTGGATTATATAATAAGTCCTTCCAGATAACCTACTAAGAGCCTAGTAGTTATTATCTATTTTTAAAATTATTTCTTACCAATTACTAGCTATCAAATCCTAAAGATATGCCTCCTAAATATATCTTTTGTCAGCAGCCTTTCCAGATCCTTGGTTATTGCCTTAGCTCAGACCTTTATTCCACTTTACTAGATGTCAAACCAGTTTTCCTAAGAACTCTCCTTTTTTCTACCATCTCCTCCTTTTCCTAGAATGGTTTTTTTTACTAATCTGATGTGTCACTCTTTTCCTTGAAACCTTTAGTGGCTCAGCCTGGTATATCAAACTTTTGTCAATCTAGCTCCTGGCTTTTCCCTTCTTTATACTTTAGCGACATGGTACTTGTAATTTTCCAGATTGACCATGTTGTTTTATTTGTTAGTTGTATGACTTGTTTGTTCTACCTGGATCCCCCACATCTAATGGTATATTCAAGTTGGTTTCTATCAGCTATGAAGATTGTTACATATCCAGTGTTGCAAGTCAGTTTATAGCTTGAAACTACCTTGTGGGTAGGGGTATTTATAACATGAATATCAACAAGTAATACAAACTAGGACTTTTCTCCTTCCCTGATACACTCTATTTCTCCCACAACCCTGTTCACTAGTAACCTTTGCTTCAAATTCTAGCTTAGATGGCACCTCTTAGAAACTTTTCCTCTTTTCCTTCAATACACATAAAATCGATGGCTACTTCTTACATGCTTTATCATGGCATCAGTCGCCTGAAAGTGTAAATGTGTTTATGTATTTCTTTTTACCTCTTGAGTTCCTAGAGCAAAATCCATATGATTGCCTGTTTCTATTTTCATTCATTTATTTAACACTCACCAAACTGATACATTTGATATGTATCAGGAATTGTTCCCAGGGCACAAAGATGAAAGTATTTGGCCACTGTCTACAAGAAGCTCATAAGTTTAGTCTATACTCTAGAACATTACAAATTTAGTGAGATAAGTACCTTGCTAAAAGTCTGTAAAGACATTTTGGGATATAGAGGAGAAAACTATCCAGGTAAGACTTAAGGGGTGAGCAAAAAGTTGTTGCCTGTAAGTAGTATAATAGTTCTTCTACAGATAAAACAAAAACAAAAAAACAACTTTAGGCAGTCTCACCATGTTTCCCAGGTTAAGCTTGAACTTGTAGGTTAAAATGATTCTCTCACCTTCTTCCTACCTCCCTGAGTAGTTGAGATTCCAAGTGTGCATCACTGCATCCAGCTTAGACACAGTTTTTATCTAGTACTTTTCACTTGACCACTTGAATTATCCAGTTAATTTTATGTAGAATCCTGTATACCTTTCTATAACTGAGTAGAAAAACACTGAGTATTATATCTGATGTCACAGTAATGTTATATAGTAAAACATCTCAAACTATATAGCTTAAAGCAATAATAATTTATTATTTCTCAAGAACCTAAGGCCTAGCTAGGTAGCTCTCATCTAGGTCTCGGGTTATGGTAGATCCTTACCTGAGTACTACTGTAGTTTGATCTGCTCTTAAATAAGATGAATAGAATGAGCTTATTAGAAAGAGAAGGACAATTAGATAGAATTGCATTCATCCAGTCAAAAGAGTATACAGAGTTGGTAGCAGATGACTTTTTACTAGTGATCTAGATTATTTTATAAGTATTCCTGAGGCCATTGGACCCCAGGGGAGGGCAACATATGTTGGGTAGTTGAAAAGTCAAAACAAAAATGTATGGAAACAAGAGGATTTTTTTCTTCATTGTTGTTTTTGTTTTCTTTTTGTTTTGTTTATTTGTCTTGGGGAGGGTTAAGGGGGATGCAGAACTGGAAGGACAAAGGGTGAACAAATGCAGCAATGGTACTGATTAGGCTTTATGTTGAAAATGAACTATACAACTTGTGGGTGAGAATGGGAGGGAAAATCTGGGAGAGAGTGAGCAAAGAGGTGACACTGGCCAAAAAGAAATATACTCATTACCTGTCTTATGTAACTGTAACAGCCCTGTGCATCACCTTTATAATAACAATAAAAAATTAAAACAAAACAAGGATGCATGAGTGAAGAGAATATAAACAAGGTCATTAGTGAAGAACATTAAAAATACTTGTCACTACTCATACTTCTTGAGAAGCTCTAGCAGAAAGTGTTCAGACTGGGTAAATTCAATAGTCCCTATCTATCAGGCCTAGGGTTTTGTTGTTGTTTTTATTTTGTTTATTTGCTTTCTTTAAATGAATGAACTAAGTTGTCTGGTTCTTTTAATGGAATACTATTTAGTGGAGAAAATGAATGCAGTAGAGTGGTTCTAACCATGTAGATGTATCTTTGAAATAGGTTTTAATGTTATAGACCTAGTTCTTTAACAAGTTCAAATCACTTAGTGGGGAAGTGATTTAGCTGTATTATAGTTAAAAGCTAAAATCAACTCAATAAGAGTGCATTGGTTTTCCATCCATTTTTATTTATATTCACATAATGATGATAATAATTCACTCTCTTTCAATTATAAATAACATTAATCATAGCTGGAAAGACCTGAATATCCAAATGACTTTGAGCAAAGAGTTCTTCATTAGGTTTTCCTTCTTGTTTTATTTTTCTTACAGTGACCTTAACACAGAATAGTGTTTTCTGAATTGTAATCTAAGATGTCTTTCTGATACTAATTCTAGTATCAGGCTCTGCTTTTGATTTTTTCTATGGTCTATGGCAAGTTTTCTGTTGCTGAGAAATATTTTCTCTCAAATTTTGGTCTCAAGAAGAAGGCTACATAGAACAATCTTTGAAGTCATGTGTAAAATTTAGATTTTGTGCCCCAGGGGCTGGTAGCATGGCTCCAGTGGTAGAGTGCCTGCCTGGATTTCTGTGTCACTCCCACAAATTCCAATTCCATAGAGAAATGCCTGGGAAGCTCAGGTGATTCCATTGTACATCCAGCCGTGTTTGACAACTACTAAGATGGTTGTATGAAAAGCTTACTTCCCTAAATGTTCTTTATTGGATTATTTTCTGGAAAGTGTTTTATAAAATAATTGATATTAGAACATTGTAACTCTTCCTATAACACACACACATATACACATTCACACATGAAATAAATCTGTTTTATAACATGTCACCTTCCAAGTTCATATTGGGAGGTTAAGATTTTGACCACCAATATGTGTTAGAAGATCATAGCTTCTGCATTTTCAACCTTGGACTTAGAAAATAATTGAACAATTTGATAACCTGATTTGCATATAAACCTAAAATTGAATAAAATTAGAAATTCTTTTTGGTTGTTAATTTCTTTTTGTTTTTCTTGGTTTACAGAATGCTCTTTTCAGTTGTATTAGCAGAAATGAAAGTAAGTATAACATCAATACAGTTTGCTGAGCATGATTAGCAGTTGTACCCATTATCAAGAACCTGGCATTATAACTTGTATTTGTTAATAAGCCATCTGAAGGAATGTGCACAGCAGCATTCTGCTGGGCTCTTTTCACATATTCAAGTCATTCATGTATTATAACATGATTTATAAAGCAGAGACACTTGAGCTAGTAATAACCTGATAACAGAGTTATTACACTTTCAGAGTTTAAGCACATCCATATTATATAATATAGTCCTTGCTAAGGATTTGCAGCTGAGTTCATTCAGCAGGCATTTATTGAGTGTTTATTTGATGTGGGGTAGCATACTTCTGTGGGACTCTAGGACATGGTAGGGTATGTGATAGCACACTTATAAAGTGATATAAATCAGAGGAAAAAGGTTCAGTCTTATGAGTGCTTACAGATGACTTCATGGAGTCGGTAGCTGAGCTGGGCCTTGAAGAATGGATAAGATGTGAACAGTCGAGACCAGAGGATAACAGTAGTTAGCGATGAGAAAAGATACCCTGAGTAACCAGTAACTATTTAGCTTGGCAGAAAGGTATATTGAAGGACAATAAGCATGCCTATAGTTTCTACCCTTCCAAACCGAGGCTTCATTCAAGATTTCCAAAATTGCATCTAGCATGTAATCTTAGCTCCTCCCTCAATGACTGGGAAACGAGGGTAATGGGAATTAGAAGATAACTATCTTGTTTGCCTTGTTTTTTTCTGTGCTTACCTTTCTCCACTACCACCCCTTGTGTATCTCCACTGAGGTTTAAAATATGGCCATAAATAATTCTTATGGGGCTAGGAATGAAGCTCTTGCCCTTATTATGATTCCCACATCTGACTCCTAACCACTCATCTCCTTCTGTCCAGATGCTTTAAAGGCAACCCATTATATATAAAATATCTCATTATATAGCCCAAAGCGGCCCAGAACTCACCCAGTCTGGCCTCATAGTCACAGTCCCCCTGACTGCTGGAATTTACAGGCATATACCATACCTAGCCCCAATGATTTTTTTAAAAATCATAAATCCAGAGTCATCTTATTTCAGATGACTTACTTTTCAGTATTGGGGCAAATCATATCTATTGTGAAGACTATTCTCCATTTAGCCATATTCTTGCAGGTGATGTACAGTTATAAAGATATTAAATTTATTAGATTATCCTGATATCTCAGTTTTTATTGGTCCTATTTTATAAATGCAAGGCATTTGGGATTTTATTATTTCTATTTTGTTTTGCTCAAATATGAAAAGAAGCTATTTCAGTGATTTTCAACATGGGGACTTTTGGCATTTGTAAAGATAGTTTTACTTGCATGAAATTACTGTGTGGATTTCAAGACCTTTACTGACCCTGGCCTCTATACATTAAATGGTAGCAGCTGTCTCCAAATCACCATGACATCCAGGAATGTTTCCACATTCCTTACTGTTCCTGTTAAGGTCTATTGGACTGTAGACTATAAGTCAATGAACACTAACTTTCTTATATCAGTGAACACTTGAATGTCCCCATGACTATACCCACAATAGTGCAATATTTGTCTCGCATGACATATTTTTATTTCTCAAATTCAGACAGAAAGATGTCATTATGCTGATAACTTCATGTTAACAAAAAGCTGTTTCCATGATCTTTTCCTCCCTATAGTGGGCTCAGTGTGTTGCAGTTATGCAGGCCATCACACAAACTGCCGTGAATACTGTCAAGCCATTTTCCGAACAGACTCTTCTCCTGGTCCATCTCAAATCAAAGCTGTGGAGAATTATTGTGCTTCTATTAGTCCACAATTAATACACTGTGTGAACAATTATACCCAGTCCTATCCAATGAGGAACCCAACAGATAGTAAGTAAAAGGCAGATATTCTTCTTATTTCAATCCTTGGTAAGAGTTTATAAAAGGAAGTGATACATTCTTGTAGATATCTGTGGTCTAGGTCACCAGGGAAACATCTGACTTTGACGTTCAGATTTGGCAGATTGGACATTATTGTCACAGCTAAAAGGTACCAAGAAAGATGAAACTGTAGAGAGTATGAAGAAATGGGAATTGTCTAGTCTGTCTGAGAATGAAAGAGTTCTTTGGTATGGATAATTTGGAGGGAAGTTGGGTAATGAACACTAGAATCTCAAATTATCATACCTTTTGACCTAGCAATTCTATTTCTCATAAATTATCCAGCAGGCAAATTTTCAAGAATATGTTGTATATGCACATATCGGTATAATAGAAAGAAATTAGAAATAACCCAAACATCCATTAGTAGGATGTTGATTAAATAAATTATGATGTCAGGCACTGGAGGCCACATCCATAGTCCTAACTATTCAGGAAACAGACCTGAAGAATAACTCCAGGCAGAAAAATCAGATTCCATTTCCATTTAACCACCACAAAGCCAGGCTGGAGGCATAGCTCAAGTGGTAGAGTACCAGAAGCCAAGCAAAAATGTGAGTTCAAGTCCTGGTACTAGCAGAAACACAAAAATAAACTATGTTATATCTGTATATTAACACTTTGCAACCAACAAAAGAAGAAAGGAACACATTTTTATAGAAGGCTGGGAGTACATAGTTCATGTAGTAGAGTGCTTGCCTAGCATGTGCAAAACCCAGGGTTTAAGCTTCAGTACTAAAAAAAAAAGTCTAAGATAAATTAAGTAAAAAAGGCAAATTACAGAATTAAAGGTATAATGGGATATATTTTAATTATATATGTAATTAGCCCATGTTATATATTTCTATAATGCTTTGTTACTTATCAGTAGGTGGTTATTATTTTAATAATTAAAATTTCATGAAAATTAGAAGTAAGTCTGTTTCTTGTTAAATAATATTCTGGAATCTATTTTCTTCATGTAGAAGTAATCAAATTTTTACAGAACTGACTAATTAGCTGCCAAGAGACAATGTTTTGATTTTTGCCAGCATATTGAAAGACTTGCTTTTATAAACTCAAAAGCAATGTGCCTTGTTTGGCCACAATTAAAATCTGTTCTTTGAGGCTTTTGACATTCTATGATGTGGCTGTGTGGTGAAAATCAAAGCATGAAGCACTTGCCACAATAACCTTTATTTGTTTAAAGGCAGATCTATGTTTCCTGACATTTAGACTACACAGAGGTACTGGTAGAGCTAAGAAAATAGAAGATAATAATTCTTTAAAAAGGCCAAAAGAGGTCTTAAAGAGAAGAGCAACCATCTCAAACATCTATCTTAACACAGAAGAATATGAAAAAGACCACTGCAGGGTAGTTTTTTTCAAAAGTCAAAGACACCTGAGAGAACTCAAAGAGGCCCTTCTGGCTGGTTAAAACTGTTCTTTCATTTCGTATTCTTTGTAGAAAATTAAAGGCAGACAATTGGGAGTATAATTCAGTGAGAGTACATGTACTAATTAGCATGTAGAGGGCTTTGGGTTTAGTCCCCAACACTAAAAAGAAATGCTATTGCACTATTTAAATTAGCTTACACAGATGTCTGAAAATGTTGTGCTATCTTGGATATAATGAAATACAATGTTGTTTTGTTTTGTTTTGTTTGTTTTTGTCCATCCAGGCCTGGACACTATCTCTTAGCTCTTCAGCTCAAGGCAAGTGCTCTACCACTTGAGCCACAGTGCCACTTCTGGTTTTCTGGTGGTTTATCAGAGATAAGAGTTTCACAGACTTTCCTGCCTTTGCTGGCTTTGAACTGCGATCCTCAGATTTCAACCTCCTGAGTAGCTAGGATTACAGGCATGAGCCACCGGCACCTGGCTAATGTTTGGGTTTTTTGCCATAAATATTAGTCATTTCTCTCACGTTAAGAATAGTCACAACCAAGTATGTCTGGTGGCTCATGATTAATCCTAGCTACTTAGGAGGTTGAAATCTGAGGATCATCGTTTGAAGCCAGCCCAGGCAGGAAAGTCTGTGAAGACTCTTTATCCCTAATTAACCACCCAAATACTAGAAGTGAAGTGGTGGTTGAACGTGGTAGAGTACTAGCTTTGAACAGAAAAGCTCAGGGAGAGCTCCCAGGCCCTGAGTTCAAGCCCTACAATTGACAAAAATAAATACACAAATTAAAATCTCCAGTAGACATTATTTACTATCAGGAAATAAGTCCATTTTGGCCTACAATATCATCTTCAAGAACATAAAATGATTTACAAGAGATGTAAGATGACTTTTCATTTTTGTGAGGTTGGTACTAAATGTCCCAAGATTGGGGACAGTGATAAATTGTGGTAATGGATATCTTTTCCACTTTTTGTTACACTTTATGGAATAATGGAGAAAAATTAACAGGCCTTGTATAATGCACATACAGACGTAGAGTAGCAATGTTTTCCACTCTGCTGTCAAGTTCTTCTTTTCTAAGTACAACATAGTATTAAGCCACCTAATTAAACCATTTACATTCTGAAAATGTAGGTTTATATTGCTGTGACAGAGCTGAAGACCATGCTTGCCAAAATGCCTGCAAGAGGATTTTGATGTCTAAGAAAACAGAAATGGAGATTGTCGATGGTCTCATCGAGGGTTGTAAGACCCAGCCCTTACCTCAAGATCCTCTTTGGCAATGTTTTCTTGAAAGCTCACAATCTGTTCACCCTGGAGTCACTATACACCCACCTCCCTCAACGGGCCTTGATGGAGCCAAATTGCATTGTTGTTCTAAAGCAAACACCTCAACGTGTAGGTCAGTATCTCATTTTTTATAATTCAGAAGATGTTTTGGTCTCTTACTTATATTATGCAACTTTGAACTTGTCTCACCATTTGTTATATTAGTGAGTAATCTGAATTGACACTTATTTTGAGTGTGGATAGCAGTGTGTTAGCATTATGTTAGTGACTTTCTTGCTGCTATATCAAAATACCTGACATAAACAAAGAAGGAAGAATTCATCTGGTTTATCTCTTCTGTTTCTGCATATGTGCTTTTGTTTCAGGGAGTTGTGCACTAAACTGTACAGCATGAGCTGGGGCAATGCACAGAGTTGGCAAGAGTTTGACCGTTTTTGTGAATACAATCCAGTGGAAGTATCCATGTTGACCTGTCTAGCAGATGTCCGGGAACCTTGCCAGTTGGGTTGTAGAAATCTTACTTACTGTACTAATTTTAACAATAGGTAAGAACAAATTATTTTACATGGACTGGATGTGTTTTATCATTACCTGGGGCAGTTGTTTTGATTTTTTTTAACTATTAAGGTATGAACTCAAGGCCTTACCACTTGCTGGGCAGGTGCTTTACCACTTGAGCTATACCTCCAGCATTTCCCAAATGCTAGGGGTCTATGAAATCAAATTACTAATTTAATAACAATACTGAGATCTTATTTGCCTTTCTCACTTATATTCTCACAAGAGTCAGCAGTGGAGTTTTCCAGAGGCTGTGAGACATATGAAATAGCGAAGACTGAATTCAGAAGCAGATAGGAAAATCTAGCAGTCCTCTACTAAGGACTAATAAATAATGTTTATTGGGATTGTGGTTTAATGGTAGAGTGCTTGACTAGTATGTATGAAGCCCTGGATTCAATTCCTCAGTACCTACCACATAAACAGAAAAAGCTGGAAGTGGTGCTGTGGCTCAAGTGGTAGAGTACTATCCTTGAGCAAAAAGAAACTTAGGAACAGTGCCTAGGCCCTGAGTTCAAACCCCAGGACTAGCAAAAAAAAAAATGTCTATTGTAATTTTCTTTGTCTATTGAGAGGAGAGGGCATCTCACTCTAGACCACAGGCTTCTAACTCAGTCCCCTTGCCTCAGCCTTCTGTGTGCTGGGATTACAGATGTGTGTAACCACACCCAGCTTGTTTATTGCAATTTTAAATAAATTAGTAACTGCTTTTAAATTTCCTGTTTTAATATGTAATATGATCAATATTGGTAGTCATTATCCACAAAAAAAGGTTCTCTGAGAGCCCACTAATTTTAGGTATATAAGCCGTGTGTTACTTGTATTCAAAGCAGTAGGGCTTTGTGACTGGAGTCCCTCTGCTGCCTACTAGTGCTCCAATAAAAACTCCAAATTTGGCCTTTTAAGTGGTGGCTTTTTTCTTATGACTAGATCTACCATACAACATCTGGTTTGTGTGTGTGTGCGTGTGCGTGTGCGTGTGTGTGTATGTGTGTGTGTGTGTGTGTGTGTGTGTGTTGGTACTGGCATATGAATTCAGCCTAGTCACTGTAGCTTAGATATTTCAATTTTTCTGTTCAAGGCCCATGCTCTACTATTTGAGCCACAGTTCCACTTCCTGCTTTTTGCTGGTTAATGGAGATAAGAATCTCATGGATTTTCCTACACAAATCTCTTTCTGGGCCCTAAAACTTGGAGACCAAGGTCTTCTGTGGAACCAGGTTGAAAAGAGTCTGCACAGCTGCTGAAGCCCACTTAGCCCCCCAGATTTCTTCCCCTTTCAGTTTAGCTTTTTTGTGTCAAAAGGATCCCTAGAAGAAAGATAACCTCCATAACCTAGAAACACAAATTTTTATTTATCACTTTGCTAGTAAACTTTGAGCAATTTTTACTTCACCCCTCTCCCTCTTGGCTTCTATGGATATAATATATTTGTTTATTAGCATTCATTAAAAACTCGAGTCTCCAGTTTGACTGATTAAAAAAACAAACATGAGCCAGGTGCTGGTGGCTCACACTTGTAATCCTAGCTACTCAGAAGGCTGGGATCTGAGCAACGCAGTTTGAAGCCAGCCTGGGCAGAAAAGGCCCTGTGAGAATCGTCAATAAACTATTCAGAAAAGCTAGAAAGTAGCACTGTGGCTCAAGTGGTAGAGCACTAGCCTTGATCACAAAGAGACTCAAGGGTAGCACCCAGGCCCTGAGTTCAAGCCCCAGGACTGGCAACAAACAAACAAACAAACATGAATTCATAGTATTTATTTTGTGAAATGAAAGAAATAGAATTGTCTAAGGGCTGTTAGCCCTATCCAAAACATTTCGAAATTTTGCTTTGCAAGAATAAGTATTAAAAGAAAAGGAGCCATCAGTATCTTTTTTTTTTTTGTGCCAGTTATGGGGCTTGAACTCAGGGGCTGGGTGCTATCCCTGAGCTCTTTTGCTCAAGGCTAGCACTCTAACACTTGAGCTCAGCACCACTTCCGGCCTTTTCTGTTTATGTGGTACTGAGCAATCAAATCCAGGGCTTCATGCATGGTAGGCAAGCACTCTACCCCTAAGCCACATTCCCAGCCCTCATCAGTATCTTAATGCTAGTGTCAATATGAATCCCCAAATACTCAAAGCTGGTGTCCTTTGGTGGTTTTGTGTGCTTTCTTCTTTAAGAAATTCAGCCGGGCGCTGGTGGCTCACGCCTGTAATCCTAGCTACTCAGGAGGCTGAGATCTGAGGATCGCGGTTCAAAGCCAGCCGGGCAGGAGAGACCCTGAGACTCCTATCTCCAATAAACCACCAGAAAACCGGAAGTGGCGCTGTAGCTCAAGTGGTAGAGCGCTCACCTTGAGCTGAAGAGCTGAGGGACAGCGCCCAGGCCCCGAGTTCAAGACCCACGACCGACAAAAAAAAAAAAAAAAAAGAAATTCAGACATTTTTGATGCCCTAGTATATTCTGCTTCTCTCTAGAAAATAATTGCTGATTCCTTTTTTTTCTTTAGGCCAATAGAACTTTTCAGGAGTTATAATGCTCAGTAAGATCAAGGAGAAAATAATTATTGATTCCTTTTTTTTCTTTAGGCCAACAGAACTTTTCAGGAGTTGTAATGCTCAGTCAGATCAAGGAGCCATGAATGACATGAAGCTGTGGGAGAAAGGAAGTATAAAGATGCCATTCATCAACATCCCTGTTCTTGATATTAAAAAGTGCCATCCTGAAATGTGGAAAGCAATAGCTTGTTCACTACAGATTAAACCTTGTCATAGTAAATCTCGGGGAAGTATTATTTGCAAGTAAGTTTCATTATCATGACTCCCACTTTCTACCCTTGATCTCTACCTAGAGCCTCTCTTACAGAATTTTTTTCTTCAGCCTCCTTTTGCCTTTCACTCCTCTGTTTGTCAGATGCTTTCCTATTTTATCCTCCTCTGCTTAGATTACTGTTCCTCCCATTCCCACTGACTGTCCAAACTCCTCTCAAATACCAGACATTCCTACGGAGTCTTTACCAGACTTCTCCAGCTGATAGTAATTTATCCTTACTACAAATATTCCTGGAGGCCTTTAAAGTGTACTTCTGTAAGGAATCTAATTCAAGAAACATTTACTAAATACCTTTAATGCACAATTCTATTTGTATACCTTAAACTTGTCTTATATTCTATTAGTTTGCTCTACTTAAAGAACCTGTTCTTTTTTTGTGACATTTTTCTGTTCTCTTTCTTTTTCTCCTCTTCAGATGTTGACATAATCTTGATAAACAGTAGGTATCTTATAAATGTTTGAAGAGTGAAAGAGCAGTGATAGAGTCATTATGGCCTGTTCTCAGTAGACATTTTTGCATGGCTTACTTAGGCAACCTAGGATAAAGGTGAAACTGAACTGTTAACTGTAGTGGTCTACAGTAGCTGTTCTTCAAGCATCTCTTTTTGTTCCTAAAGCTTTTCCAAGACCAAATTAATTTTTAGTCCCTAAGCTGTTGGTAAGTGATTCAGAACTGCTGGTACTTCATGGACCATTAGATATTATTTCAACCTTAAAAAGCTTCCTTATCTGTTTTCTGACTTCACTTGAGGATGACTTGAGTAGGTAGACAAGGAGATGTAACTAGGAGATGATAAACAAGAAGCAACCGTGGGAAATACGTGGACTCTCAGCACAGAAAACTTGCAGGAAAGGAGTCAAGTTCTTCTTCAACATTCAGACAATTTATAGTAATAGACTTTCCAGTTATGATAGCTAAAAAAGATGTTTAAAAAGAGAAAGGAGAAGGGAAAGGAAGCAAACAAGAAAGCATAAGATCTGAGATCTTGAAAGTGAAGGCATATAGTTTTGCAAAAGGCAAATCAAGATAGCTTAATTTAATTTCCTTTCAAAGATGATGAAAAGCCATGTTGATAGGTATAACTTTGAGATACTGAAGGCATGGCTCAAGTGTGGAGGGCTTGCCTTATTTCCACAGGCCCTAGGTTTAATTCCCAACCATCCCCTTCACACACAAAGTGTAAAATTTGAGCAAGATTTTTTATCTCAGATAATAGAAAGTTAGGAATGCCTTGAGTGTACTATGCAGCTGGAAGTTTATTGTGTCTCTTCTTTCCTTTTACCCAATTGTGAAACATTGTTAATTGATGAAAACTCAAAGCTTCAGGAACTGATGTAATTTTGACCAAACAACATGAGAAGGTTCCTTGAACCCTAAATTTGTGTACATTTTTCTTTTCAAGATCAGATTGTGTGGAGATTCTCAAAAAATGTGGAGACCAAAACAGATTCCCTGAAGATCACACAGCTGAAAGTATTTGTGAGCTTCTGTCACCCACAGATGACCTAGAGAACTGCATACCTTTGGATACGTATCTCAGTAAGTACTGTTGGTGTTTGCTTTTAGATTTCAAAGTCATGAGCATCTGTCTATTGAGCAGGGGTTGTTCAATGATGCCTTCTCAGTCACACAAGCTTACCATATTTGCTTGGCCCCTTTTTGGCCCATGTAAGCCTGATCTAAAACTTTGTAAGCACAAGTGGCAGTAAGCCAGGCACTGGTAGCTCACATCTGTAATCCTAGCTACTTCGGGGCTAGGATTACTTGGGAGCTGTGTAGATTATTGGAATTGTAGTTCAAGGCTACTCTATACAGAAAAGTTCTTGAGACTCCTCAATGGAGAACCTGTTATCCTCCCTACCTGGAAGCCTAACATGGGTGAATATCAATCAGGCAAACACCCAAAGAGGCAGAGAGACCCTACCAGCAGATAAAAGAGCTGGAGGTGTCATTTAGCAGTTAGAGCACACACCTAGCAGGCTTGAGGGCTGGAATTCAGATTTCAAAACTAACAGGAAAAAAATGTTATATTATTGTGAGAAAATGTGAACTGATCAGTCAGGAATTCTAAGCAAAGAATCAAATATCATTCTCAAGTTTCTTTACTGTATTTTTGCCATCATATGATCAGAAAGTGAAATTTCCCTCAGCTTTTTTGTTATCAGAAGATATTCTGATATACCCAAATATAGCTGAGCCAGGCCTGGCTTAAACTCACTCAATTCAAA
This sequence comes from Dipodomys ordii, assembly GCF_000151885.1. Classification (NCBI taxonomy): domain Eukaryota; kingdom Metazoa; phylum Chordata; class Mammalia; order Rodentia; family Heteromyidae; genus Dipodomys; species Dipodomys ordii. The sequence goes on from NW_012267311.1 coordinate 4,550,458, forward strand.
GTGAAGAATGATGCTTGGATTAACACAGGAAAACGTAATTTATCTCCTTGATTTAGCTTCTGTTTGCCAAGTGCTGCTGCCAAGAGCTACAGAAGTATGTTGGTATGTCATTGAGGGATTCTAGAGCTGAGCATCTTGGCAGCAGTGTGACCTTGCCCGGAAGCTGGGCATAACAAGTGCAACTCCTACTGTCAGGAGTTAGACAATGTGTGAAGTGTTCAGGCGGCCACCAGGGGGCACATGAGCCATGAGCTAGCGGGAAAAGCAGACAGTGAAGTCTACCTACTTTTTTTTTTTTTCCTGTGCAGATAGAATTAAATTTTTAAATAACAAAACAAAACATAGAAGTAAAAGATAGCCCAGAAACAAATACCATCTTAGGCATCCAGATTTCTGGCCTCCATAGCACCTGACTTTAGTCATCTTAAGTTACTCCATGTGTTTTTACCACACAGGTCTATTCGGGTTCTAGCTTCTATATGCTAACTCTGGGTGGTACCCCTAATTGTACAGAAAAACTGGGAAAATTATCTTTTTTAGTTATGAGTTTATTGTTACCCTAAGTACAGTTGGAGATTTATTAGTAAACAGGGAGAGAAGGGTGTATTCTGAATTTGTAGCTGATAGTATATGCCAAGACTAGTATATGCTTTCAAGACTAACAAACTATGGCTCTTAAACTTTTGTCTTTCTTTCCTCACATAAATAATACAAGCCTAGGCCTCTGTAACTGAGCAGATTACTTCTTTGGGCCTCAGATTCCCCATGCACAGAATGATTAAGCTGGAACTTAATCCAAGAGCTCTTCCACAACAGGCAAAATTAATATAGTCACAGCCCTGGACTCTAATACAGAAGTCACATATATGTATAGAAGGCATTACTTCATTAGGAGAAAAATCTTTGAAAAGTTTTTACTTGAATCATACTTTGAGACTTTCTCTTAGTTACAATTGCAAAGTTAAATATAATGTTACAGGGTTTATATTGCCATAATAGATTATCATGTTTGGTAAAGCATCCAGATTATCCCTCTTAGACATAAGCACCTATTTGATCAACCTATTGAAAATATTGAGTTACCTGAGTTTACCTTATTTATATATGCACACAAATATTTAGGTGGAGTTTTGTCCTTTCTTTACCAGATGTAAACACATTTTACCAGATATAAATTTTGTTTATGGGCTGAGAATGTGGTTTAGTGGTAGAGTGCTTGCCTAGCATGCATGAAGCACTGGGTTCAATTCCTCAGTACCACGTAAACAGAAAAAGTCAGAAGTGGTGCTGTGGCTCAAGTGGTAGAGTGTTAACCTTGAGCAAAAGAAGCTTAGGGACAGTGCCCAGACCCTGAGTTCAAGCCCCAGGACTGCCAAAAAAAAAAAAAAAAAGGAAAGAAAAACCAAAATATAAATAATATCTTGTCCGGGCTGGGAAGGTGGCTCAGTGGTAGATCGCTTGCCTTGCATGCATAAGGCCCTGGGTTCGATTCCTCAGCACCACATAAGCAAAAAAAAAAAAAGGCCAGAAGTGGTGTTGTGGCTCAATTGGTAGAGCACTAGCCTTGAGCTGAAGAGCTGAGGGACAGCGCCCAGGCCCAGAGTTCAGGCCTCACGACCAGACCCCCCCAAAAAAAATAATAATAATATCTTGCCCATCTATTTGTAACCCCTCTGAACAGTATTTTCACAATAAAAAATAAATAAAAATTTTAAAAATTTGTTTATATTTGGTAAAGACTTGTATGTTAAAGTCTTGTCTATTTGGGATTTATGGGGGGGGGGGAAATACATATATATTGAACTCAAAGCCTCACACTACCTCCACCTCAGTCTTGTTTTGTATCTTGTTTTGTATCTAGAATCTTGTCTACCATATTGTAGGTACTCAACAAATAAAAGAATGAATAAAAGCCTCTTTATGCTAAAATCACAAATGATGATCTGTTTTAATAGCTTATTAAGATCAAGCCTTTCTGCATATGTATTCTAGCCTCATTAATTCAAAAAGCTTACAGACTTCTGTTACTCTTTAAAGTTGTATGCACTTTAACTATTTTGTTGCTGTTTTTCTAGGGCCAAGTTCTTTAGGTAGTATTGTAGAAGAAGTGACTCACCCCTGTAACCCAAATCCTTGCCCAGCCAATGAGCTTTGTGAAGTGAACCGCAAAGGGTGTCCATCTGGAGATCCCTGCCTTCCGTATTCTTGTGTTCAAGGTAAGAGATAATAGGTCTGTGTGGCTGTGGGATGAGGAGAGATGCTGCTGGTGTTTCTTTTGGAATAATCTTTAAAGTAAGGTTGCAAGGGTTTCTATTTCTCTATTGTTTTCCTGTGATATTTAAGATTTTCCCAGAAAACATTTATGATGTATGTAAGCAAAGAAAAAGATATGTAATTTTCAGTTAACATTTAGATGGTAAACTAATAGTATCAGTCCAAAATGTGATTATCATAAATTACAATATTCAGACTATAAGAGAAGTTTGAGCCAGCCTTTTAAACTTTCTCTTCATGTTATAGTGTTTGGCAAATCTACTATACATTGTTCATGGGTTGGTTTTTTTTTTCTTTTCTGTAGTATGCAGAGAAATATAATACCCTCAGCTTCCCAAGTTCTGGGATTAGAGGTATACATCATTATACCCAGCCAAAACTACATATTATATAGCATTTTTGTACCAAACTGTAGCTAACTTCAGAGTATTGGTCCTTAATTACCACTGCCCCCTAGAACATAGAATTTTCCTTTGAGAGGATATTTTAAAAAATATTTTGTGCTTTTCCTGGGGCTTGAACTCTGGGCCTGGATGCTCAAGGCCAGTGCTCTACCACTTGAGCCACAGCTCCACTTCTAACTTTTTGGTGGTTATTCATAGATAAGAGTCTCACAGAATTTCCTGCCAAAGCTAGTTTTGAACCACAATCCTTAGATTTCAGCTTCCTGAGTAGTTAGGATTACAGGTGTGAGCCACCAGCACCTGGCAAAGCAATTTCTTAATTTAGGGAAATTTCTATTATATAATGTTTTTTGGGTTTTTGGGGGATCCAGTCATGGGGCCTGAACTCTGGGCCTGGGCGCTGTCCCTCAGCTCTTCAGCTCAAGGCTAGTGCTCTCCACTTCAGCCACAGCACCACTTCTGGCATTTTTCTTTTTGCTTATGTGGTGCTGAAGAATTGAACCCAAGGCCTCAGGTATGCAAGGCAAGCGATCTACCACTGAGCCACCTTCCCAGCCCCTATATAATCTTTAATAGCTTCACAGCCCCTATAAGACTTTATTCAGTAGATCCTATCTAATATTGTAAAACATTGTCATGAAAATAATACCAGTAATGAATTATTTTTGTACAGGCTGCAAATTGGGAGAAGCATCTGATTTCATCGTCCGTCAAGGGACACTAATCCAGGTGCCATCATCTGCAGGGGAAGTTGGTTGTTATAAAATCTGTTCATGTGGACAAAGCGGACTTTTAGAAAACTGTATGGAGATGCACTGTATAGACCTCCAGAAGTCTTGTATTGTTGGAGGAAAAAGAAAAAGTGAGCCTTGAACTGTATTTGTGCTTTGTTTGTACTATGATTGGTTGTCTTCACTTTATAGAACAAACAGTGATGGGTTCTTACCAGCATATTAGGAACTTAGAAGAATATGATGGGGTCCAAATGCAAAAATACAAATATCTTAGGTTTAAGTCCCTCTTTTGCATACTCCAAAATCATCTTTCAAAAATTTCTATTTTGAGCCAGGTGTTGGTGGCTCATGCCTGTACTCCTAGGAAGCTGAGATCTGAGGATCATGGTTCAAAGCCAGACCAGACAGGAAAGAACTGTGAGACTATTATCTCCAGTTAACCACCTGAAAACTGGAAGTAGCTCTGTAGCTCAAGTGGTAGAGTGCTAGCTTTGAGCAAAAGAGCTCAGGGAGAGCGTCCAGGCCCTGAGTTCAATCCCTATGACCAACAAAAAAACAAAAATAAAAATTCTATTTTGAAACTTTTTGAAGAGTCTTTAACTCCCATTTCCTATATGGGAAGCAGGAAATATTTTTCTCTCTTCCTCATTTCTCCCTATTTTAACCCTGTTTTACTAAAATAAATTCCTTACTAAAACTTAAGAAATAGTTTTAGAACTATTAAAATTTTAATTTTTATTCTATTTTTTAATGCATAATATAGTTCAGTGCTCTCTTATCCTTTCTCTCAGGTCATGGAACATCATTTAGTATTGACTGCAATATCTGTTCTTGTTTCGCTGGCAATCTGGTATGTTCTACTCGCCTCTGCCTCAATGAGCACAGCTCAGATGATGACCGTCGTATCTTCACAGGTGACTATGAACATCAAGCCTGTTGGGGGCAGGGAGGCATCATTGCTTTGTGCTCATTGTTCCTTTAAGGCAGCCTCTCTAGTCTTGCTTTAACTGCAAATATATACCATAAAATCAGTACAGAATCTGGGGCTGGGAAGGTGGCTCAGTGGTAAAGCGCTTGCTTTGCATGCCTGAGGCCCTGGGTTTGATTCCTCAGCACCACATAAACAAAAAGAAAAGCAAAAAAGCCGGAAGTGGCACTGTGGCTCAAGTGGTAGAGCGCTAGCCTTGAGCTGAAGAGCTGAGGGACAGCGCCCAGGCCCAGAGTTCAGGCCCCACGACCGGACCAAAAAAAAAAAAAAAATCAGTACAGAATCTGAGGACAAAATACTTACTTGATCTTAGTTTCATCCTGTATTGATTTTAGGCATTAAATTAAATGGTTCCTTGGGGCCCTTCCAGCACAAATATTCTCGGATTCCATGAGTCAGAAAGAATAGGGTCTATGAGTAGGATGGTTTCAGTTAAATGGAACTTTTCTGCCTAGTGAAATACCCCCACATCCCCCTACCATGTAGTCTAAATGTGTTTTTAAGGTGTTTTTTGCCATTGCCTGAGCTTATTGATTTCCACAGATAGTATCATACCTCATCCCATACTATTTTCTTGATTTTACCATGTTTTATGCTGTGGTATTGTGCTCACATCAGCAGCAACAGATGTATGGCCTGGTAATATGGACATTTTCTGCGATGAAGCTGCACTTGACAACAGCAGTAGCCCAGTCTGCTGGTATCTACTGATGCTGTTTTCTCCCAGATCTCAAGTACCTTTGGTTCTGGGTAAAGACATTCTAGGTCTTTACCTCATACTTCCATTTCATGCCACTGCAGTACCAGTGGATTCTTGATTCTTTTTTCCCAGGAGTTAGTATTAGAGGCCAAGAAGGTGGGGTTGGTGTTGGGGAGAAAAGAATAAGGTTTTACCCACCTTGTATCTCCAGTCCTTTGGAAATAAAAAGGAGACTAAAAGTAAGAAGTGAGGGCTGGGAATGTGGCTTAGTGGTAGAGAGCTTGCCTAGCATGCATGAAGCCCTGGGTTCCATTCCTCAGTACCACATAAGCAGAAAAACCTAGAAGTGGAGCTGTGGCTCAAGTGGTAGAGTGCTAGTCTTGAACTCAGGCCCTGAGTTCAAGCCCCAGGACTGGCAAAAAAAACAAAAACAAAAAACTAATAATAAAAAGTTAGAAGTGAGGGGCTGGGAAGATGGCTCAGTGGTAGAGCGCTTGCCTTGCATGCTTGAGGCCCTGGTTTTGATTCCTCAGAACCACATAAACAAAAAGAAAAAAGCCGGAAGTGGCACTGTAGCTCAAGTGGTAGAGTGCTAGCCTTGAGCTGAAGAGCTGAGGGACAGCACCCAGGCCCAGAGTTCAGGCCCCACGACTGGACCCAAAAAAAAAAAAAAAAAAGTTAGAAGTAAACAGTAGACTGATAAGGAAGTAGGTGGGGAACCAACCCACCTCATCCAGTGAGTCTCAGTCTCTGCTGGCTTAGTACAGTCATAACATCCTCCCTCATTATTGCCCTTTGTTCTGTTCCAATGAGAACAATTCATTGTGCTTAGAAAAACCATAGAAGAATCTGAACATAAGAGTGACCCAAAAATTTATAAGAAAGGTCTTTATTGTTTATTATATATTTATTTATTTACTTGCTTATTTGTTTGTTAGTTTGTTTTAAACAGCTAAATATTAACTATTAAGTTAGCAGATGCTAAGGGAATTCTACTGGCCCCAAACTGCAACACATTTCTTGTGATTAAGTGTTCAAGTCCACACATGATTCAGAAGGAGATAGTCATAAAAATTTTTAAGTTTCAGGGTCTGGGAAGGTGGCTCAGTGGTAGAGCGCTTGCCTTGCATGCATGAGGCCCTGGGTTTGATTCCTCAGCACCACATAAGAAAAAAGCCGGAAGTGGCGCTGTGGCTCAAGTGGTAGCCTTGAGCTGAAGAGCTGAGGGACAGCACCTAGGCCCAGAGTTCAGGCCCCATGACCGGACCCCCCCCAAAAAAAATTTAAGTTTCAAAACTATACTTTTCCGCTTTACCTTCCTGTTCTTCCCAATCCCTGAATAAATGACAGGGGAAGGAACCTATAGGAGGCATCTATGAACCTTGCTTTGTCTTGTTTTTGGTATTACCCTTAATACTTAAGAAATCCCCTAACCCAGAGTTGAGACATCTAAATCTCAGATTTTACATGCCAGATCAGGAGAAGCAAGCTTTATTTTTCTACATACAGTCTTCTTTATAAGGATCTGCTTGTAGGACCGTGGTCTGCAGTTCCCCTGTCCACTGGCTGACAAAGGAAAGCTGCCTTGCACTCATTCAAAGCTGTGCTGCCTTTGAAAAAGCAGAGATGGCAAGGTAGCCATATTTCTCTGACTTAATGTATGAACATAGGACTGCCACATGATTGTTAATGGTCCACCTTCATAAGGACAAATGGAAGAAAGGAAGTCTACGTGGGTGTATATTTGAGGCTGTGTCTGAAACCAGAGTTTTAGATGCCAGCCCCAAACTCCAGGAATTCCACATGTCAGGCCTGATTATTGCCCCTGTATGCCAAATAAAAAGATATGGTGAGGAGCAGAGAGAGGGTTTTTTTTTCTTTTTTTTTCGGTCGTGGGGCTTGAACTCGGGGCCTGGGTGTTTTCCCTGTGATCTTCAGCCCAAGACGAGCACTCTACCACTTGAGCCACAGCACCACTTCCAGAGAGAGGTTTTTTATGTAGCAGCTATGGGAAGACAGCACTTTAGCTCGTCCTCAGACATCTTCTAGGTGTAGACATGAACTATAGGCCTGGTTATTATTTCATTCCTTGGAGGGGATTCTGGAGAAGTTGCTATTACTGTAATCACTGGTCAGAATAGTCATCATTGTTGTAAAGTGTTTTGTCCTGAGGAATCACAATTGGTACTTAAGAGTAATTTCAGTTCTTTGTCATAAAGCCATAAAGATGCAATCAGTCAGCCCTATCCTGTTCCTCCTGAATTCCAAAGTGATTGCAAAGTAACTACAGAGAATGACTTAGAGCAAAGGTACATATGTTAAGCTTTTCTTCTGTTTTTAATTTAGAGACCCAAATAAGTAGTCAGTGCTCTTCAGCAATGAAGTGGGATGTTTTTGTTTTGATTTGTGTGTGTGTGTGTGTGTGTGTGTGTGTGGTGGTACTTTGATTTGAATGTAGGACCTGGGCTCTGTCCCTGAGATTCTTCTTCTCAAGGCTAATGGCTCTATCACTTGAGCCACAGTGGCTTTCAGCTTTTTCTGAATTGTTTATTAGAGATAAGGATCTCACATGCCAGGCACTGGTGGCTCATGCCTGTAATCCTAGCTACTCAGGAAGTTTAGTTTGTTCACTTGGTTGGTGCTTTACTACTTGAGCCACACCTCTAATCCAGCTCTCTGCTAGTTATTTTGGGGATGGAGTCTTATGGACTTGGCTGTCTTTGAACCCAGTCCTTCATGTCTCAGCTTCCTGAGTAGCTACAATGATAAGTATGAGCCCCTGTTGCTCCGCTAGAAAATGAAGCTTTCTAGCATGTCTTCCATTTCCTCTCTTCAGGCCTGCCCTGTAACTGCGCAGATCAGTTTGTCCCTGTTTGTGGACAGAATGGACGCACTTATCCCAGTGCCTGTATTGCACGCTGTGTGGGTCTCCAAGACCACCAGTTTGAGTTTGGATCATGCATCTCCAAGGACCCTTGTAATCCTAATCTCTGTCCAAAAAACCAAAGGTAAGTTGAAAGCTTTTCTTTTTTTCCCCCTCAACCCCAAACCAGCACTTACAAAACATCTACCATCCATGTATCAGATGGTGAAAACACAAAGGTGGGTTGGGTTGAAAGGCAGTCTGTGGCCCAGTATTGTGACACACATATATAATCTCAGCATTGAAGAGACTGAGGCAGAAGACTGAGCTTGATTTCAAGGTCAGCGTGGGCTATATAGTGTGACATTGCCCCCACCCCCCAAAATGTGCTCTCTTTCTTAAAGAGTATGGAATCTAAAAAGAAAAAGAGCCAAGTAAAACTGCTAAGTAAAAAAAGAGCCAAGTAAATCTTCCAACATGATTGGGACCCCAAATATGGGCAGTTAGTGCAGCCTGGAGAGGAAAGGCTCAGGAGGATGTGACACGCTGCTGAATCCGGGAGGATGAGCAGCCACAGCATGGGTGCAGGGAGAAATGTGGTATGGGTAAAGGCAGACGGCTACAGGAGCGGAAGTCATGAGTGTTGGAAATGAGGATTTAGGAGAGCTGTGGAGAAATAAGGAATTGAAAATTAAACAAGGTCCAGACATTACTAGAAGAATCCACTTTGGTGGCATTCTCAGTAAGTAAGTAGTCCAACTAGCGTCAACTTCTTAGTCTGGTAGGTACAGAAATCTGAAAATTTTTTTAGGACATAAAGTGAAACCTCTTTTTTGTTTTCTTTTTGGTGGTCCTGGGATTGAAGCTGGAGCCTCATGCTTGTGAGGCAGGTTCTCTACCAGTTGAGCACGCCTTTCTAACCCCTTTTTTGTCTGGGTTATTTTTGAGTTAGGGTTTTAATGCCAAAACCAGTCTGAGTTATAATCCTCCTGGTGCTTCCCCATCTCTCTGGAGAAGACAGTCAGATGTCATTGTACCTTGCCAGCCATTGGTTGAGATGGAGTTTTTCTTAAACTTTTTTTTGCCCAGGCTGGCCTCAGACTAAGATCTGAGATCCTCTGATGTCTACCCCTCAAGTAGCTAGGATTGTAGGCTTGAGCCACAGTACCTAGCAAAAGCTTTCCTTAAGATAGATTTTTTTTTTTAGCCAAGTAAAATTAAGCACAAGAAAATGTTTCATTTGTTATTGGAGCCCATCTACCTGGCCTCCTGTCTCAGTACTTCTACCTGTGCTTGCATCCTTGGCTCTTGAAATCTCTCTCCCTTCCCCTTTCCCCAGTATCACATTCTGGATCCTCACTTCAGTGTTGATGTCTGCTTCCTCAGTCTGGTCCACTGTATATACCCTTCTTACCCACCCAGCTTCAGTTAGAATGGTGTATCCCCCCAGGCTTCCACCCAGTAACTCATTCCCTTGGGCAATTTGTATGGCATTGCTACCTCAATAGCCTATTCTGCATGCTTGATGCTACCCCTCTACATAAGCTCTTGTATCTCTTGCTTTTTTCTCAGCCACCTGGGCCTCATTCATGGCTCTGCTAGCCCCACCATAATCTTCCTCCCCACCCCTCATCCCGGACCCTACAGCTGGCTCATGCGCTGCATTCATCTTTTTCAGATGTGTTCCCAAGCCACAAGTCTGCCTGACAACTTTTGATAAATTTGGATGTAGTCAGTATGAGTGTGTGCCAAGACAGCTCGCCTGTGACCAGATTCGTGATCCTGTGTGTGATACAGACCACATGGAGCATAATAATCTCTGCACTTTATACCAAAGAGGAAAAAGCCTCTCCTACAAAGGCCCGTGTCAGGTATGTTGTTTGGCTGACAAACAAAGTACACTGGGCAAAAAAAATGGGTTTGTGATCCTTTACAGGCAAGAAGAATTAGGCCCTCCACTGAAAAAGAACACTGGCTCTTCTCATTCTGAAAGGCTGTCTGGCTAGTGCGTACCTCTATGCAGCTAATGTAGAAGAAGCAAGCAGAGACAGTGACTTCTTGCTGCCATTTGTAGGAAAAGGACTTTGGTTTCATTCCAAATGTACTTCCCAAAATTCTATGCATCGTCCCCACTAGGAAACAAATCAGGAAGAAAAGAAAAAGTTTCCCCATCTTTGTACTTCTCTCCTACCACTTACAGTGATTGAAAACTTCTCTAAGATGTCTGTCCTTTTACATTCGCCTATATCTTAGTCTTGAAGGGTTGTGGAATCTGCATCCACATTAAATGACTAATCACATAAACCGCCCCTTTGGAACTTCCCACATGAACCACATATTCTGTCCTGGGGGATACCCATCTCTGGGCCTAGATTCCCTTATCCACTACTCCCTAACAGCTTCCAAGGTTGTATCTCATTCTCTGGTCTTGGTTAGAAAAGTCCCTTTAGCTTGTTTACCTAAACTTGTTTTCTCTCAACACTTAGATTCCATTTGTATTGATATCTTCCTCTCTAAATTGCCAGTCTTCTCTTCTTCCTCTTTTACTCATCCTGTTTATGCTTTTTCCTGACCTACCCAGGAATAAGCCCAGAGTCTGTCTGTTCCACTATTATCTTCACTCTTTTCTCTCCTTTTCCTATACCCACGATGAAATGGTAAGGCCTCCACATTCAGAGAAAGATTGATCTTATTTTCTTCAAACAGATTTTCTTGGATTTTTAAGAGCTATCTGGGTGGAGGAGTTGTGAGAGGATATATTTATTTCATACCTGTTTATATGAAACGACCACCCAGGTCAGAGAGATTGAGTGGTCACCTTTTCAGTTCATTCTTGAGACAGCTGTGTTGTTCTTTGCTTACTACTGTGTCTTTTTCCTTTTTTGAGCATAGAAGCCAGTTGCCAGTGGTTCACACCTGTAATCCTGGCTACTCAGGAGGCTGAGAACTGAGATTCACAATTTGAAGCCAACCTGGGCAGGAAAATCCAAGAGACTCTATCTCCAATTAACCACACACACACACACACACATACACACACACACACACACACACACACACACAGCCTCAAGTAGAGCTGTGGTACAAGTAGTAGAGTGCTAGCCTTGAGCAAAAAAAATCTCAAGGACAAGAGAGAGAGAGAAGGTGAGAGAGATAGAGACCCCCTGTCCTCCTGATCAGGACTGGTACACCATGGCAGTTCCCTGGCTAACTGTGATTTGTTTGCCCTCAGCCATTCTGCAGAGCCACAGAGCCTGTCTGTGCCCACAATGGTGAGACCTATAGTAGTGTGTGTGCTGCCTACTCTGATCGCGTGGCAGTTGATTACGATGGACCCTGCCAGGCTGTTGGGGTCCTCTCCGAATACAGTTCTGTCACTGAGTGTGCTGCTGTGAAGTGTCCTCCACTTTTGGCAACAGGGTGCAAACCCATCATCCCACCTGGTAGGCTGGAGGTATTTGGGGTAGGCACGGGTGGAATTGGAAGAATTTGCTTATTCTCTTCAAGAAAGTCAGTCTGACTAGTTTATTTAAATTTTTCAAGAGACTCACACATTAGTTAGACATAATATTCTGGATTGACCTGGAAAAGTTATGGATTACCTTAGGTATCATCTGGTCTGGTGACTTCAGAACAGTAGGGCATTCTTTTTTCAAGCAAATTTTGCACCAAACACTAATATATAAAATGATAAAGTAATTACTAGGCACTTGGGGCTCATGCCTATAATACTACCTGTTCAGGAGGCTAAGATCTGAGGATCACAATTTAAAGCCAGACTAGCAAGACAGTCCATCTCCAGTTAACCACTAAAAAGTTGGAAGCAGAGATGTGGATCAAGTGGCAGAGTACTATCCTTAATCCAAAAAAAAGACCAAAGACAGGATCCAGGCCCTAAGTTCAAGCCCCAAAACCAGCATAAAATAAATAAAATAAAGTAGTACTTATTTTCTAAAATTGTTATTAGATTAAACATATAGTATTTACTTATAAAAGTAATGAACACTGAATTAGTAAATATATAATCAAAGAAGTTTTGAAGAACACCAACATTTGAAGTTGAGAGAGATAAAAAAGAGTTGTCATATTACCCTGAGTATCTTAATTCAATTGGTTTAGTTGCATATAATCAGCAAGTTTGTGGGGGTTTTAAAGCAGTTTGCCTGTGATCTCACACTCTTCAGAGGTGGCAGGTAAGACTGTATTGCAAAACTATACAGAGCAGGTTAATCTGGAGTCTTCCGTGCATTCACTCATCGAATATTCACTGAGCTTCCACTGTTTGCCAGACAGTCTTCTAAGCACTAGGGATGTAGCAGTGAACTAAAAGGATTATTTTCCTCCTGTTTCAAGGGAGCTGACACAAGTTACTGTGCAGATCTGTACTGTCAGGAGCACCAAGTGCAATGAAGCAGAACGAAGTGGAATAGTGAAGGCCAACTGTGGAGGGCTGGCTAATGGATTGATTACTGAGCTCTGCCATGTTCAATGTGGTATAACATTAAATTCGATCATGCCATATCTTGCTGTGGTTTTTAAACAGTTTTCAGATCATTTTAAAATTAAATTGAAAGCAAATGCTGTGAACTCCCAAATCATAAGCTCTTTATTTGCAAACAAACAAAGGCCCAGTGAGAACATTTGGCCAGGATCACAGAGTGAGATGGAGGCAGGGCAGAATTAGGCCCTGTGTCTTTCTTCGGTGCCTGTCTGTGTGCTCTGTTACACCGCAGCTTCCTCTCCCTGAGCAGGATGGAGGCAGGGGTGAAGAAAGAACTTTGGTAAACTCACAGATTACAAGGCCACAGGTTGGTCAGGCAGTATATCTGAAAAGAGAATCATCACAAAACTTTTGAATTCTTGTTAATTCTGAACCCATACAAAATGGTTTCTGTTACAGGTGCTTGTTGTCCATTATGTGCTGGGATGTTAAGAGTTTTATTTGACAGAGAAAAACTGGACACTATTGCTAAGGTATATTCCTTTATATGTCAGGTACCGTTGTAACCTTATTGCTAAACCTCTCAGAATCCTGGAAAGCAAATGAACTATCTCCATTTATAGATGAAGAAATGAATTTGCAGAAAAATGACTTGCCCACAACCATAGCCAGTATAAAGAGGGTTTGCATCGTAGTGAAGTCCCAACCTGTGCTTCTTCCTGTCACACCCCAGCTGTGCACATCAGTCAGCCTGAGCTTTTCTTAGAAAGCTTGGGGAGATGGTGAGCAGCTGCAGGTGGAGCAGGTGGCTGAGGCTGGTAGATTTCAAGATTTCAAATGATTTCAAGATGGCTGGTATCATACCAGCCCCAATTCCTCCAAGGTGACCTCCTGAAACCACCACCCTCCCTAGGTGGTTTTACCCTTTCCCTTCTCTACATCATCACATTTGCTGTGCCATTTGGTGAAGATAGGGTTCCCAGAATGTACAGCAAACACTTGCCACTGCCTACACAATCTTCTCTATTTTGATTAAAATACTTAGTCTTTGTAGAAAGACTGAGTCAGAATAATCACTATTTAAAAACCACATCTCTTGTGGGTGGGGATGGAAGGGAAAAACTGGGAGAGAGCAAGGGAAGAGGAGATATTGTCCAAAGAAAAATGTACTCCTGGGCTGGGAAGGTGGCTCAGTGGTAGAGCGCTTGCCTTGCATGCATGAGGCCCTGGGTTCGATTCCTCAGCACCACATAAGCAGAAAAAAAAGAAAAGTGTACTCTTTACCTGACTTATATAACTGTAACTCCTCTGTACATCACCTTTATAATAACAATTAAAAATTTTTAAAAATAAATGAAAATCACTTCTGGCTGGGCACCAATGGCTTATGCCTTTAATCCTATCTACTCAGAAGGCTGAGATCTAAGGATTACAGTTTAAAGCCAGGAAAGTCCATGGAACTCTTATCTCCAATTAACTACCCAAAACCTTGTGACTCAAAGTGGTAGAGCACTAGCCTTAAAATAGCCAAAGTTCAAGAACGGTGCTTTGGCCCTGAGTTCAAGCCTCCCAAGGCCAGCACATTGAAAAACAAAATAAAAACACAAACAAAAAACCTAGGACTTGGTCCATAGAGTCATTTTGGGGCCAAGGGTTCTTTAGTCAGCGTCTCCTCCAGTGGCCACTGAAGCAATGGCAGTAATGGCAGCTTAGGCAGTAGTAGTGACCTCTTCTTGTCCTCAGGTAATAAAAATGTTTTCTCCTTCTAGGTAACAAATAAAAAGCCAATAACAGTTCTGGAAATCCTTCAGAAAATCCGCATGCATGTTTCTGTCCCACAGTGTGATGTATTTGGATACTTCAGCATTGAGTCAGAAATAGTGATTCTGATCATTCCTGTGGATCATTATCCAAAACCTTTGCAGGTATCGCTCAGTGCATGGTGTGCACCGTCCTGTCACTTTCAGGTTGTGTGGACTTAGGTAGAGAGTACACATCAGGAGCAGGGAAGGATCAGGAGATGAGGAAACGGGGGCTCTTGGGGAGTTTGGAACCAAGAAGGGAGAAAAACAAGGGAGTCTCTGAAGAACCAAGTACTTTTCTAGACAGCTGAGGCCTGGCATCCATTTGTCAGGAATATAGTGGAGCCAGGGGAAGGGAAAAACTAAGGCACTGGGACTCAGAGGGTACAGAGATGGAGGGACTTTGAGAACACACCAGTGGCAGTCCACTTCTTATACAAATGAGGCCACTGAGGCCCAGGGAGGCAAGACTGGCACAGGCCTCACAGTGAGAAGGCCAGAAAGCCTCTGGCTTCCTCGGGGCTCTGCTCCTGCTGTAGAGGAAGCTAGACTTGTAAGCAGTTTTTCTTTCTCTAATTTAGGAGCAGGTGAAACCCAGATTTCAGCATGACAGTAGTGAGAGCTCAATAAGCAGGATGTTTACTTTGAGAACTGCCATCATTAGATAAGCCTGGTTAAAGTTAAATTGCTTTAGCCTCATGTTTAAAGAACCATTGAAGCACACTCCATTGACTGTTTAACCAAGTAAAGATGAAGTCTAGAGTACATAGGCAGTGAACGATGAGACAAGTTGATTGATTAGGGCAATGGCCTTGTCGTTCATTTCTGACTTTCTTTAATGCCTTACATATATGTAGTAAATTAAGGCTATAATAAAATGTTACTTTAGCTAAGAAAAGAAAGGCAAAGAGAATGAATGGTCCCTAGAAGGCTACATTACTTTAGGCATATGCGTGGAATCTGTCCAGTTTGACCTTTTCACATGTTCCTGTAGTTTTGTGTTGAACAGATCTTTTTCTCGTTCTCCCAGATTGAGGCTTGTAATAAGGAAGCAGAGAAGATCGAGTCCCTCATCAACTCTGACAGCCCCACTCTGGCATCCCACGTCCCTCTGTCTGCTCTCATCATCTCCCAAGCGCAGGTCTCCAACAGCCTGCCATCAGCTGCCATGGGGGCCAGGCCTTCTTGGAACTCCCTGCTCCTCCTCCTCAGCCTGGCCCTTGCCTTGCACATGCTCTGGACTCGTCACTGACTGCCCACAAAAAGTGCAAAATCTTCCTAGCCATAACTCTTCTACCTTGTGAAAGACATTCAAGACTGCGGGTTGGTGGTGGTACAGCGGCCAAGTAAAAGTACGTCACCTCTTGTCACCACACAGTATTTTTTTTTAATCCACCAATATATGTAGAGCTTTTGTCTTAGCTTTACAAATGGTAAATATGTTCTTCTTCCAAATACTAATGCATGAGGATGCCTCTTTCTGGTGGATCACGGCCTTGTGATTTACAATATTCTCAATGATGAGGTTCCCACTCTAGAACAACTTTAATATCCTTGATAAGAGCTAGAGGCATGGCTTAAGTGGGAGCAAGCACAAAGCCCTGAATTCAAACTTAGTACTGATCAATGAGATAATTGTTCTTTTTTTTGTTTGGGTTTTTTTTAACTGTATTTTTTTTGTCTTTTCTTTTTTGGTACTGGGGATCGAACCCAGGACGTTGCGTTGCTAGGCAAGTGCTTTGCCACTGAGCTACATCCCAGCCCGAGATAATTGTTCTTTAGAAAGAGAACTCACAGGCTGGGAAGGTGGCTCCGTGGTAGAGCACTTGCCTTGCATGCATGAAGCCCTGGGTTCAATTCCTCAGCACCACATAAACAGAAAAAAAACAAAAAAAAACCAACAGATGTGGCACTGTGACTCAAATGGTAGCTAGCCTTGAGCTGAAGAGCTAAGGGACAGTGCCCAGGCCCAGAGTTCAGGCCCCACGACCAAAAAAAAAAAAAGAAAAAGAAAGAAAACTCACTTTGCCATTGGGTTCATATCAGATAAACTTCATTTCAGAGTTCTTGTCAGTATTAAGGTTGCCCTAGTAATCGAGATTATATACAGATAATCCCCACTTCTTTGTCTAGAAGCAGGGGCAGGGGTCCAGAGAAGAGCCACTGATATAGGAGAGTGTGAAATCAAGGTGAAGTGTCCTTGAAAATGTCATATAAGTCATCAGGTCCACTCAGTTTACAGGGGGAAAAATCTTTTGTTTTTTTGCTATGTAGCCCATATTGACCTTGAACATTTCATCCTCCTGCCTCAGCCTACAATTACAGGCATTTACCACTCTGCCTAAATCAATTTACAGGTTTCATTCAAGACCCCATCTATATCGTTAAGTAAAAGAGAGCTGACCAAATGACCCTCTAATAATTATATATTGTAAGTGAAGTCTCATTTGTCACTGATTTATGCCTGTCACTTTTGTGAAAGTGAGAGGTCACATTGCATTAAAACATCATGCAATTTTTGTAACAACCAGACATGTACTCTTTGGTATTCATCAAGTTAAATTTAGAGTTTTTAAACATCAATCTTTAAACCATTTGCTGCTATTTTTATAATTGCCAAAAAAGTGAAATAATTAGTTCATGTAAATACATGATTTTTCTATTTTATTATGAAGAAGGTGAATAGCCATATTTGTAATGTGACAATCATGTGTGTTAACCCAGTACCTTGTGTTTATGGAGACACATTTGCTTTTCATGATGTGCACAGTGTAGATAAATGTTCTGTCTGACTTTTTTGATATAGAATTATGAAGAATTGTGCTTTATCTATTTAAAGATATCAAACTGAGTATTAAAATATTTGCATGTTGTCTAAAAAAATGGATACTTTGAATGTGTTCCACAGTTTGAAATAAGCTATATAATGTAATACAATGTAATACTTCTTGTTTGTATGCACCTGACCTTAGATTTTACATGAACTTTTTTTCAGTATTTTATATATATATATATCCTTTGAAATACATAGGGATAGATATGCTTACTATACCAAAATGTTGAAAAGTGGGCACTTAAAGCTTTCAGAATATCTCAGTGCTGATGTAGCATATTTGTTGCAATTGCTTATTTCTGTGTAAATGTCTTCAATGCAATATACTAGAAAGCTTTTCTATTTTAATAAAAATCTTATCTGGTCATTTGTTCTTTCAAGCAATATGGACACTGGAAATGAAACAGTCAGTCACCCTTGGGTCAGCTATGTAACTCTGGAATAAGAAGCCATGGATTGCTAGCGGGGGAGGAGGAAGAGGGCATGGGCATGATAGAGGATGAATAATGTCAAATTTCATGTGTTCAGGTATGAAGATGGGATAAGCAATCTTATAAACTTGAAGACAGAATCCCATTATTAATGAACTTACAGAAGTAGCAAAATCATTACTTTTCATTCCTTTAGGATAGAGCCATTGCCAAAGTGAAGAGGTAGATTATAAGATTATATTTCATGTTGTTCTATAATGGGGATGAGTTTGGCAGAGGAATTGTTTTCTTTATAAAGTTTCAAGGGATGTCAGTGTTCATTTATGCCATTTCCTCAGTTCCAAAATGGTTCTATTCCATACCATAAATTTGAAATATGTAATCTGAAATCCTTAATAAACCTTGGATTTAATTTTATTTTAAAAAAAATTTCAAAAGCTGTTAAACAGGCTGGGTGCCAGTGGCTCACACCTGTAATCCTAGCTACTCAGGAAGCTGAGATCTGAGAATTGCAGTTTGAAGTCAGCCCAGACAGAAAAGTCCATAAGACTCTTATCTGCAATAAACTACTCAAAAAAAAGCCAGAAGTGGTGCTGTGGCTAAAATGCTAGAGTGCTAGCCTTGAGCACAAAGAGGCTCAGGGACAGTGCCCAGGCCCTGAGTTCAAGCCCCAGGACCAGCAAAAAACAACAACAAAAACTGTTTAATAGTAAGGGAGGGGGGCTGGGAAGGTGGCTCAGTGGTAGAGTGTTTGCCTTGCATGCATGAGGCCCTGGGTTCGATTCCTCAGCACAACATTAGCAAAAAGAAAAAAAGCCGGAAGTGGCGCTGCGGCTCAAGTGGTAGAGTGCTAGCCTTGAGCTGAAGAGCTGAGGGACAGTGCCCAGGCCCAGAGTTCAGGCCCACAACCGGACCCAAAAAAAAAAAAAAAGGGAGGGGAGACAGGAAAAAAACAATAGAGGGGATTAGTTTGATCAAAATATATCAGAATATATACATGTTCAAAATACTATGGTGAAGCCCCTTAATACAAGGAATAAACACAAATGAATGACAGGAAAGTAAAACAAGTGCTGTTGAAGGTGGCTATCAGTACAGAAGGATGAATCAGGGTAAATGTTAAAGTTCTTTATATTCATGTATGAAAATAGAGCAGCAAAAGCAATTGAAATTGTTCCAAGAAATGGGGAAAGGATCTAAGAGAGACTGATAGAGTGGTAAGGTGATGAGGTACATTATTCATGGATGGAAATGTCTTATTGAATCCCCACCCCCACCTTTAAAACTAATGTATATAATAATGAGGGGAAAAAGTGAAAGAAAATAGAAAACAAGTGGCCATCCCAAGGACCCTGGGAGAGCAGGGCAGATGGAACGCACCAGACCGAGACATGGCCCAGGGGAAACAGTGGCAGTCAGGTGCTGAGATTGCAGCTTCAGGTTTTCCAAGCCCCAGGACAGACTAGGCAGGTCTACTTTGAACTCTCCACAGCATATCCTGAGGCAGCAGGCTCTGGAAGGAGAGTCAGCTTAGGCAAATTCCCCAGACCTTAGTGGCTTACAATTGAAGCAATTTCTAGCCATACCATCTTCACTCCTAGTAACCAGTCCAGGGTCCTCACAAGGAAAAGAGAGAAAAGAAAGCACCATACCTAGCTCTGAGGTCTCTACTCACAAGTGATACTGTCATTTGTAATACAAATGACATGTGGCTCATGACCCTACTTGGGAGGCAGTCAGGAGGTTTGTAGTTAGCTGGGCATGGTAGTATACCTATCCTCCCAGCTGTAACAGGGAGCATAAAACAGAAGGAACATAGTCTAGAATGGCCCAGACAAAAAGCTAGATCCTGTCTCAAAAATAACTCAGAGTGCCAGGTGCTGGTGGATCATACCTGTAATCAGTTCTAAATACTAAAGAAGCTGAGGGCTGGGAAGGTGGCTCCGTGGTAGATCGCTTGCCTTGCATGCATGAGGCCCTGGGTTCGATTCCGCAGCACCACATATGCAAAAAGAAAAAATGCCAGAAATGGCGCTGTGGCTCAAGTGGTAGAGTGTTATCCTTGAGCTGAAGAGCTGAGGTACAGCACCCAGGCCCAGAGTTCAGGCCCACACGACCGGACCCCCAAAAAAAACAAAAAAAAATAAATAAGCTGAGATCTGAGGATCAAAGTTAAAAGCCAGCCCAGATAGGAAGGTCTACCTGACTCTTATCTCCAAAATTAATCACCAAAAAAAGCCAGAAGTGGAGCTGTGGTTCACAAAGTTA
This sequence comes from Dipodomys ordii, assembly GCF_000151885.1. Taxonomy (NCBI): domain Eukaryota; kingdom Metazoa; phylum Chordata; class Mammalia; order Rodentia; family Heteromyidae; genus Dipodomys; species Dipodomys ordii. Next base: position 4,570,196 of record NW_012267311.1, read on the forward strand.
GAGTGAGCAAAAAAGCTCAGAGACACTAGGGCCCCAAGTTCAAGCCCCAAGACTGGGACCACCAAAAAGGAAAAGGAGGAGGAGGAAGAGAAAGAGGAAAAGAGTTACATGAGCCGCCTACTACTATTACTAATAATAATAATTAAAAGAAAGCCAAATGGCTATGTAATAAAGTCCATTTCACAGGAAAGGTTAGCAGAGATAGTCATTTTACTAAGGGTACGGAGTAGTTCCGATAAATTGTAGTGCTAGAACACTTGCCTAGCATACCCAAATCTGTAGGTTCCATTATCAGAACTGAAAGAAAAAGAAAAAAAAAAGGTTGGGGGCATATCTCATCAGTAAACCATTTGCCTAACATGCATAGGGCCCTGATTAAAAAAGTCAATATCAAGATGATATGAATCATAAATGTTTATACTTTGAATAAAAGGTTCAAAGTACATGAAGCAAAGTTAATATAGAATCTAAAGAAGAAATGGACAGATTTAATATCCCTGTCTCAATATTTGATAGAACAAGCAGACAAAATCAGCAAGGATATAAAAGACAGCAACAACACTGCCAATCAATTTTATTGGCATTTAGGGGACATAGTCTTTCCAAGTGCCCAGGGAATATTCACCAAGACAAACCATACCTTAGGCCATAAAATAATGGTTAGCACATGTGAAAGAAATCACACAGGATATTTATAGTCCATAATCAAGAGGCAACTTAGAAGATGCTTTTGCCTGGGTCCTGGGAATTAACAAAAAGCCCTCCAATTTTCTATTTGTAGCCATTTCTCTGAGCTATTCTCTGTTGAAGTCCCTTTGCAGTCACCTTGTTTTGCAGAAAGAAAAGATTCAATGACAACCATCTTGAGTGGTAAACAAACTGCCCCTCAAACAAGCAGTGCCCTCTACTTATTTATCTTTAAAGAAAACAGCCCAGTGGTGGCTCACACCTGTCATCCTAGCTACTCAGGAAGCTGAGATCTGAGGATTGTAGTTTGAAGCCAGCCATGACAGAAAAGTCCATGAAACTCTTATCTCCAATAAACTACTCAGAAAAAGCCAGAAGTGGCTCTGTGGCTCAACTAGTAGAGTGCTAGCCTTGAGCACAAAGAGGCCCAGGGATAGTGCCCAGACCCTGAGTTCAAGCTCCAGGACTGGCAAAACAAAACAAAACAAAACACCCCAAACTCAGGAGACCACCTTGTTTCTATTCTGCTCCTATAATAAGGTGATAATTTCTCCAGAACTCCTCTAAGGACAAGAACAGCTAATAATGGTCAACCAGGCTCCACCTGAGACTTGGGACTGTTTTAACTATGCATACCTTTATCACCCTCTACACACCCAACTCTCCCTACTTAACCTGAAGGCAATGTCTGTACCTCAAAAGATGGCTGAAGATGTACTGAACTGCTGTCTTCCGGTGCCGGGCCCCTCACCGTGTCTCTATCTGGTGTGCAAGGTGAGTGGTCCGACCTAACTGGAGCCTGGACTGTGGGCCTGGGGTCTAAAAGCCAGGTTCAACAACCTAATTACAATGACAATCCATGACAGAAAGATACCAAGGCAAAGTCCCAAATATTTGGAAACGAACATTTTAAAATAACTCATAAAGAACAAGTCATGAGGGATCTTAAGACCAAATGTGAGGGAATATGGAGGAATCTAGTTTGAACCCGTGCCTGAGATAAAACTGGAAGGCGAGAATGGGGGCCGGTGCACAGGTCGCAGGCAGCCTTGGGCGCTCCCTGGGGCGGCTCAGCTAGAAGGTGGGGGGAAGAGCCCAGGCCCAGGGAGAGGAGCCCTTTGGGGCTCCCTGTCACTGAGAAGGGGGCACATCAGGGGGACCTGACTGCTGGGTGACTACTGACCCCAGGTGGCGCGGGCCACAACCGCCCCTGATTGCGGTCCTCGCGGTGCCAGGGTCGCGGCGGGGCCACCGGCAGCCGCGTGCAAGGTGCGCACTGTCCCTGCGGAGCCAGGAGCAGAGACAGTTCGGGAGGGCGGTCCCGAAGGCCTGCGCCTCGCACCTGGAGAGCCCGGGGGTGGAGCCGGAATTCCCCGCGCACGAGGAATTCTCGGGGCCGCCGGCGGGGTGGCCCGGGAGCGGGGCCTGCAGCTGTCTTTGCCTTATAAGGCAAGGGGGCCGGGCGGGGCCGGGGGCGGGGCCGAGGCCGCCCGGCCCCCTCCGGCCCCATCCCCGAGGCTGGGGCGGTGACCGGGCGCAGCGCACCGCGGCTGCAGCGGGAGCGGAGAAGCGCGCAGAGCCGGCCATGGGCAAGTCAGGTGAGCCGCGGGGCCCTGGGGTCGGGGCGCAGGGATGGCCCCGGATCTCCTAACTCCGGGATCCCAGTCGTCCTCACCCTGTCCCGCCGCGGGCCTGTTCCCCGGGACGGGGGAGGGGGCTCTGTCCGGCTGTGATGCAGGACCCCTGGATGCCTGATGGAGAGGGCCAGCGGCTAAGCGTTCCGATGCAGAGCTCGAGTCGGTTCCTGAGCATCCGGGAAGCCGGGGTGGCCGGTGCGGACACTGGGAGGGCGAGAGCGCGGGGGGCTGGGGAGACGGAGGCGGGGTCCTCCTGGCTGCAAGCCAGAGATGGCGTCAGGGAGGGTTTCCCGGCACTGGGGGGATTCGCGCTCTGCGTCTGGCCCGGGCGTGGCTTTTGCTTTGTTTCGGGACAAAGTTAAGAGTTGGGAGAAAAAAAAAAAAGTCCCCCAAGTGTTACAGGATCTCCTCCCACAGCGCGGCTGGCCGCGTTCAGACCTCCCGAGAACACTCTGTGCGTCTTTGCATTCTTCCTTCCTCTCCGAGCGCCCTGGGTGCTAGGCCAGCCGCAGAGTGATCTGATCCTCTTTATCTCTGACCTGTTGCTGAGGATCCCTGCCGCTGTGGCTGTAGTGGTGACTTTCTGTAGGGCAGATCTCTCCACACCCCTCGCTCTGGATGTCAGGCATCCAGGCCTGCCATCCTGGCTGGCAAGCACTCTCCAGTGCCTGTGCCTGGCACTCACAACACCTACCACCCTGCCTGACAACCCTCCCTGTTTCTTTTATGTTTGTATGTTTTTGGTGCCACTCCTAAGGCTTGAACTCGGGGCCTGGGCACTGTCCCTGAGCTTATTTTGCTGAAGGCTAGCACTCTACCACTTGAGCCACAACTCCACTTCTGGCTTTTTGGGTGCCTAATTGAAAATAAGACTTATAGACTTTATTGCCTGAGCTGGCTTCGAAACTCCATCCCAAATCTCAGCCTTCTGAGCAGCTAGGATTACAGACATGAGTCATTGTGTGGTGCTTCTCCCCCAGCCCCTCCTTCTAAGCTCAACTCTTAGGCCCAAGTTAAGTCCATTCCTGATTCCCATGCAGAAGGACAGAGGGATGGCCAGCTCTGTGCATTCTTCGTTGTAGCCCTTTCTTTGTGGGCCTGGCACAAGTGTTTAGCCTTACATTTGCTTTCCCCAGACTCCTCACTCCTGGCTGTTAGTGATGGCTGCGTTTATCTCAGCATTGTTCCTGTTTTATAGTAGTTTCGTATGGTGACTCATAAGTCAGCTTCACTGGGCTTCTCAACCTCATGTGAGGAAGGCTTGGTCCCTCTGCATCTATCTGTCCTCCAAGACCTGGATTCATAAGTTACCAGAATTGAGAGTATGTGGCTTTCTCTGGCATTGGTCCTCACCTGCCTTACTTTGGGTTCTACTGATAAATATGCTTAGCATTTTAGCCTGTTAACCACTTGCTATATGATGCAGGGCTCTTTCCATTGCCATGCCTATTTCCCCATCTTAACAATGGTCCATATGATCTTGTACTGTAGAAGAATAGGATGATAGGTGGTGATGGGCAAACTGTGGCAGACGTGAGAAAGCACTTTGAGATTGCACTTGAGAAATCAACTCTTTTCTCTATAAATTTAGAAGAAAATCTTGAAAGCTACATGCTTTCTTTTCTGTTCTTTTTGTCAGTACTGAGATTTGAACACAGAGTTCTGTGCTTTTGCTAGGCAGACACTCTACTTGAGCCACTCTGCCAGCCTTTTAGTGTTTGTTACTTTTGAGTACAGTCTTACTTTATTCCTGATCAGGCTTGGACTGTGATCCTACTATTTGTGCTTTATTGGGATGTCAGACATGTACCATTGTGCTCTGCCATTGGTAGAGATGGAGTGTCATGAGTTTTCCCCCAGTTGGCCTACCAGTCTCCATATCTCAAGAAGGTAGAATTACCCCACTTTTCCCAGCTTCTAAAGCTATGTTTTAATCAGTTATTACTGGCTTCTTCCATCATACAGTTTTCTAGAATATGCTACTCTGTCTATTCTACTTTTCCACCCCTCATCAGTTATCTCTGTATCAAGCTGTGGATATCTGTTGTCTTTAGGAGTATTCACTTAGATTGTGAACTGAGTTTTTAAGAAGCTGTTTGGGGTGAGGAGTAAGAGGTGAGAAGAGATCATGCATGCACTTGTACAGAGTGTAGAACTTGCAAAGGGGAAGGATGTGTCTCCTCTCTGACGGACCATCAAAGACTTTTTGAAGAGGTGATTGATCCCAGAAGATCTTGGGAAAGGGGCTGGGAAGGTTGCTCAGTGGTAGAGCGCTTGCCTTGTATGCTTGAGGCCCTGGGTTCGATTCCCAGCACCACATAAGCAAAAAGAAAAAAGCCGGAAGTGGCGCTGTGGCTCAAGTGGTAGAGCGCTAGCCTTGAGCTGAAGAGCTGAGGGATAGCACCCAGGCCCAGAGTTCAGGCCCCACGACTGGACCCAAAAAAAAATAAATAAATAAAAGAAGATCTTGGGAAATTGGGTTTTATCTTATGGGTGCATGTCTGGGGTGCCATCCAGCACATCAGCACTAGAACTGTGCCAGCGAGCTGGGCACCCGTGGCTCATGCCTGTAATCCTAGCTACACAGAAGACTGAGATCTAAGATTCACAGTTCAAAGCCAACCTGGGCAGGAAACTGTGAGACTCTTATCTCCACCAGAAGTGGTGCTGTGGCTCAAATGGTAAAGCACTGGCCTTGAGCTGAAGAGCGGAGGGACAGTGCCCAGGCCCAGAGTTCAAGCCCCAGGACAGACCAAAAAAAAAAAGAAAGAAAGAAAAGAAAAGAAAACTAGAACTGTGCCAGGGAGAAAAGCAACTGAAAGGGAGAGGATGGAGGTGGGGGATGGAAGACTCTCACGGTTACAGACACAGGCTTTCTAAAGAGGAAGAAAGAAGTGGCTTTGCCTGCTGGTGGCTTCTAGTAGGCTTGCTGACAGCTTGCTGTGAATGGAAGGGAAGGGTCAGAGGCCGGGTGTGCGTCCGGGATGGCAGCGATGCTGTTGGGACTGCAGGTACAGGGCGGGCTAGTTTCAGAGGGAAAGGGGACCCATGCCAGAAGCAGTTGGAGTTGGTTGATTAAAGAACCATTCCTCTTCCCCCCAAACCCAGGAATCTTCTAGAAATACATTTCTAGACTAGCTCCCTCATAACAACATGTACTTTTGGTTCTCTTCATAAGACTGAACTTCTAGGATCATGGCCAGCTCTTCTAAGGGTCCCTAAGAAACAAAAGTGACTTGTCTGTGTGACCTGGACTAACTGAACCTTTACAGCACAAGCCCAACCTCGAAGTTTTAGGTCTCCAACCTGGACTGCTGCCCTCACAGGCAGGAGGTCGCTCACAGAGCTGTGTCCACACAGGGACACTATGTGCCTCCAAAAAGGCCACCAGAAGGAATCAGTTCCTGTCTCTTGGGGCCTGATCTCTCCTCACTACACAGGAGTAGGACGACTCTTTGCTCCAGAGCTGTGTAGAGCAGCAGACATTGCTGTAAGATTATCGCACCACAGATGCAGCTCAAAGCCCAGAAGCAGCTCTGCCCCACGTCAGAAGACCCCAGGTCTTGCTCTCAGTAGGTCTGGCTTCCCTACCTGGCCACGGTGCCTTGGGCTCCAATGGAAACCTCTTGTTCCTAATAATAATGATTGCCTATCATTAAGCTCTGGCATTTTATATCACCAAACTTTGTAACAAGTCTTAATATCCTCTCATCTCCAGATGTACAGAGCTCACTTTAACCAGTATGTGAACAAACTGGGATTTGAACCCAGTGCTTCTCTACCAGACTACCCATGTCCTCCGATCTTTGGTCTCTGGCCAGTGGGATCTTCCACATACTCTTCTAATTGTCTCTAAGAGTCTTCCTGTTTCTGGAGACATCTAGCATGGAGAGATCAGAGCAGGCTTCTACGGACTATAGTAACTAGCCAGGAATTTTCTGACTGAGGCCCCTGGGTCCTCTGAAATAAGAGGTTGTGTGGGCCTGTTTTACCCTAGCAGTTTGCTTCCATCTGTTCAAAGAAAAGAGTTTCCTTGCATTAAAGGTATTTTGAAAGCCACAGCTGTCATTCTTGGAACGCAGATGGGGACCCTCTGGTTCAGGAGCGGGGCCTGGCCTCTGGGCAGGCCTGAGTGGAACCAGCAGAGCTGGAGTGGCCTGAGCTGGCTCTTTTCTGCCCTGAGTCCTTCAGCTGTCCAAGGAGAGTGAGAGGCTTGGAGAAAGGCTATTCTCCTAGGAAGTAGATTCCTGTTCCCATAGGCAATTGAGCAATCTTCATGATCTGTTCTTGCCATTAGGAAAAGAGGAGCCGTATGTGCAGTGCAAGTGTGCAAGATTGGGGGCAGAAGTGGGGGTGAAAGTATAAATTAGCTCTGGCTCTAATGAGAACTCACTGGATGACCTGAGGCCATTCACAAACGGCCCCAGACATTGATTTCCTCTTTGTAGCAAGGAAAGGAATTCTGCTCTAGGACCTTTACTGTGCCCATGTAAGAACCTCATTCATCGGTTCTTTCATTCACTCACTCACTCACTCATTCCCTTAATGTCCCAGCTTGGAAGTGCTGAAAACTGCCTTCACATCCCATTTTGTTATCAAACAGCCTTCTCGGCTGGCCTTGAATTCTTGGTCTCCATCCATCCTCCTGCCTCCACCCCTTAAGAGTTGGGATTACTAACAAGCACTTTTGTACCTGGCTTAAAGAGCAATTTAAATATGATTAGCCTCCACATTTCCCTTAAAAAAGACCTTAAGCCAGAGGCTAAAGAGCTTCTGCATCTAGAAGAGTTGATATTCTACTACTTCACGGTGTTCTAAAACAGTTCTAAAGCTTTTCCATAGGTGAATTCACTTAAGCCTCCTCACGGGAGCCCTGTGAAGCAACACCGAGGGATTAAACACACAGCTAGTGAAAGGCGGAGTGAGATTTTTACCTCTTGAATTCCCAGAAATCTACCACTTGAACCACACCTCCGCTTCTAGCTTTTGGTGGTTATGTCCTGATTGGCTTCAAACCACAATCTTCAGATCTCAGCCTCCTAAGTAGCTAGATTACAGGCCTGAGCTACCAGTATATGCCTTCTTTTCTACTGTTCTTGTTAGTTTGGGGGGAAATGGAAATCGTTCAGTTGCCTTATAGCCAAATAAAACCAACTTTGTTCCAAAGGCAAGACCTGACTTCTTTCTAGCTGCTAGCCAAAGGGAACTACCTATCCATAGCCCTGCCCTGGCTTGGACTGCCATGACCTCTTTGGTAGAGCCTCTGGGGAGGGTGGAGGAATGCTATAAGGAAGCCTCTGAAGAGGATGGGGAGCCTGATGGGGAGCCTGTCTCCACCAAAAGCAGGGAGTGGTGAGGCAGAATCCTGGTGAGTCCAATTAGCATTAGAAACTCAGGCCCTTAAAGGGCCAAGAACCCTAGGATACCTGTGTCCTGCACCTTTCCAGCACTCCCAGGGAGTCCCTGCTCACTTCTGTAGTACAGTCCCTGACTTGTCAGTTCCCCTTGGGCAGGTCCAGATCTGAGATTCTGGGCACAGAGAAGACACTTCGAAATCTTAATTCTTTTCTTTTCTTCTCTTTCTTTCTTTCTTTCTTTCTTTCTTTCTTGCTTTCTTTCTTTCTTTCTGGTTGATCATGGGTCTTGAACGCTAGGCAGATCTGAGATTCTGGGCACAGAGAAGACACTTCGAAATCTTAATTCTTTTCTTTTCTTTTCTTCTCTTTCTTTCTTCCTTCCTTCCTTTCTCTTTCTTTCTTTCTTTCTTTCTTTCTCTTTCTTTCTTTCTTTCTTTCTTTCTTTCTTTCTTTCTTTCTTTCTTTCTTTCTTTCTTTCTTTCTTTCTTTCTTTCTTTCTTTCTTTCTGGTTGATCATGGGTCTTGAACGCTACGCCTAGGCCCTGTCCCTGAGCTCTTCAGCTCAAAGCTAGCACTCTACCACTTGAGCCACAGTGCCTTCCGGCCTTTTCTGTTTATGGGGTGCTGAGGAATGGAACCCAGGGCCTCATGCATGTGAGGCATGCACTCTACCTCTGAGCCACCTTTCCAGCCCCTTAATGCTTTTCTTCCTTCCTCTTTTCTCCCTTTGAAGACTCTTCCAGTAGGCAGCTGCTAACCTGGTATCTCTATCTTATTGCTGTCCTCGTCTGTCACCAGAGAGTCATTTCTTAGGTGACCCCTCTGTCATGCTTTGTCTGATGACTCTTTGGCTGTGAGGGTAGGGGTACTCTTCCACTAGTGGGAGAATCTGGGCATTGACGTTCCCTCATGCCCCAGTTTCCTAGTCATAACAGTATAAAACATAACAACATAAGCAAGTATGATAGTGAAAGCTCCATAGAATATGGATGATACGAAGTTAATGAGGTCACACACAGGCCCTGCAGCAGATGTGATTGGCCAGCCAATAGGAGAAGGCAGGGGCAGATAGGCCTGCCTCCTTCTCTGGCAGGCACTCTGAGTGGTTGTGACTTTGCGGAGCCTCCCTTTGCCCTGCACTCCCCCATCCTGTGGTGGCCAAGGGCCTTCTCTGAGGTCCCTAGGCTAGAAGGGTTTTCTCTTACTTTCCCCCTTACCTTTATCTGTGTTCTTGAATGATCTACAGAAGTAGGGTGTGCCTCTTGCTGGGTGTGGTTGACATTGATAACTTGTGTCTTTGGGTTGAGACTGCCTGCTGTGTTGGGTGGAGAGGCTGGAACTCCCCGAGGGAGAAGTATGGGGCCCCCTTGCTCCCAGCCAGCAAGGTGAGAGAGGGCTCCCCTACTCCCCATGGTAGGATTTCCTGTGCCTTTGTGGGGTAGCGGCCACAGAGGAGGAGATGGGGTGTGAGGGGAAATGATGACCCGGCTGGGCCAGGGACAGCCAACTTGGTCTCTGAGCTCAGAGTCTCCGAGTCTGGCTGAATACAAACTTTCACTTTTGTTCCTTCTGACGTCTCTCATACTGGAAATGCAGTGACCTAGTTTCCAGCAGCCTTTTTTTTTTTTTTTTTGCCAGTCCTGGGGCTTGAACTTAGGGCCTGGGCAATGTCCCTAAGCTTCTTTTTGCTCAAAGCTAGCACTCTACCACTTGAGCCACAGCACCACTTCTGGTGCTTTTTTGTGTTTATGTGGAACTGAGGAGTTGAACCCAGGCCTTCATGCAAGCACTCTACCACGAAGCCACCTTCCTGGTGGCAGGCTTTTGTGTCTGTCCTTACTGGCCAAGGACATTGCAGGGCCTACAGCGCCCTGGGGTGCAGGACAAATGGACCCCATTGGTTCACATCGTCCTAAATACCTTCACATGGCAAACATCAAAAGTATACATGAGGACTTGGAACGTGGCTTGGTGGTAGAGTGGTAAAGTGCTTGCCTAGGATGCATGAAGCCCTGGGTTCGATTCCTCAGTACTATATAACCAGAAATGGTGCTGTGGCTCAAGTGGTACAGTGCTAACCTTGAGCAAGGGAAGCTCAGATACAGTGTCTTAGCCCTTTGTTCAAGCCCCAGGACAAGCCAAAAAAGTATACATGAAACATATCATCTTAACCGGATGTAAATGCATTGTCAGTGGTGTTAGGTATATCCACCGTGAGGTGAAACATCTTGTAAAGTCAAAACTGTACTCAGTAAACCACTCCTTCTGCCTCCCACCCCTAGAAGATCTGAACAGTTTGTCTTTCATATCAACAAGGGTGGAGCCCATCTCTGGCCACCTGCACCTGAGAACCTGCCTGAAGCCTCGTTATCTTTACCTCAGTCTCTTCTCCGTTCTTACCTCACAGATCTGGATTCAAAGCCCCTCCCTGTCACCCCTGCATCCCATTCTAGAACACCATAGGTTCAGAGATCTCAAGGCTGGGCACTTCTTCTTTGTCAAAGTCCTTGGACACCTCCACTTCCCTGTGCCCTGGGCACAACTCTTCCCCTCTACCGCAGCCAGCCCTCAGCTCTGTGGGGATGGGAAGGAGGGTATACCCTAATGTCCTTCCTCTTGGGCTCCCACTAGGGATTTCTAGGCATTTCCTTGAAGACCCCAGGAGATGGGGTCTGGTCATGAGATTGAAGAGGACCCATTTTTGGGTAAAAACACCCAAGAAAAGAAAAGCCCTGGTGAACATGACCTGGGGCACAGGAAGGATTGTGGCACTTCCTTCTTGGCCCTGTTGACACCCTTCCTGCCACCACCCACAGCCAGTACTCAAATGACAAGTTCCTGGTCAAACAGGACCAACCAAGTATGGCCCTCACTCAGAATCCTACCCCTCCGCCCTACCCCTAACCACAGAGGAGACTCCTAGATTCCTAACGTGGAAGGCAAGTGCCTTCATAATCTTAGCCTGGCTAGCTCCTATCTTCTAACATTTTTCGATTCTCAAATCAGGAGTCATTTGTCTCCTGACCCCCAAGATCTTATTAGGCCACTCTTCTTCCAAGTCTTCATACATGTTTACCGGCATGGTGGCTCTTACCTGTTATTGTCTGTTTACAAGGCTGTCTCCCTTCTGTATGTGAGCTTTGGAACAAAGCTCTGTTTTTGTCTGCTTACCAGGCTGCCTGCCTTCTGTGTGTGAGCTTTGGGGCAAGACATGGTCGATTGGTCTCTGGAGTCCTAGCATTCAAGTGGTGTTCAGAGAATGGATGTAGTGGTACTGCTGCTGAACAAATGATGAATCAGTGGATGGATGATGTTGGATGAGATATAGATGTTGATGTGGATGGATGGAGGAAAGGGGATGTTTGATGATTGATACTTACATAGAAGGATTGATGAAGGAATGAACTGGACAATTGAGTAGAGGAGATGCTGAATGAATAAGGTCTCATTTCAAACGAAAATTGGTATGTCACCTTGCCTGCCCTTGCCTTTACCCACTGTTTCCCTGGCCCCAACCCCCACTGACCTCATCTTTTCTGAGTTCATAATGCAGTTGGGCACTGGTTAACCTCTTCCCTCACTGCAGCCACAGCTGATCATTCCCGCCCCCAATCACCACATGGTCCCGTACTCTCCTTACTCCACTTCCCCACTGCCGCCTTCCCCTTCCCCTCCTCCTTACCCTTCCTAAGTCCTCTTTTCTTTACCTGTCACTCTATTATTATAAAGCCCTGAGTGAGCTCCATCCACCCCAGCCAGGCTGCTTCTCTGGGCTCCCAAATCCAGCCCTTCCTAGCCTGGTATATCTAGTCTCCCTCTGACATTTCCTTTCAGAAGTCCTGTTGCTGATTCGTCCAGTCCCCCAACATCTGCTCTCTACTTCCTGCCCATGCCTCATTCAGCAGCCCTCAGAGTATCTCAGAAACACAGATCTAACCAACTCTTCCCCCTGCCCCCATTCAGTGGCTTCCCATTGCCTTCAATAAAGTCTCAAATCCCCAACAAAGGCCAGAAGGTTCCATATAAATCAAGGCCTTTCAACCTGCAGGATGCTATCTGGGATGAAGATATGAAGAGCCATGGTGTGGGACAAGGCCATTTGACAAGGGTTCTGAGGCCAGAAAGGGGAGAGAAGTCTGTTGTGTGGCCTGAAGTCTGAGCTAGGCATTGCTCTGACTTTGAGGGAGTGTTTTCCTCTGTACTGAGCTATTCTCTGTCTTGTCCTCTTTTAGCTTCCAAAGAGTTTAATAATGAAGTCCTAAAGGCCCACAATGAGTACCGGCGGCAGCATGGAGTCCCCCCACTGAAGCTCTCCAAGAAGCTCAACCGAGAGGCTCAGCAGTGAGTCTCCCAGCTTCCCAGGGGTTCAGACCCTTCTCAGGGTCTGCATTTGGGGGGTCAGATACAGCCAGGCTTGAATATTATTATGCCATTTGCCCAAGCAGGTCTCTTGTTCCTCTGTGCCTCAATGCATTCCCCTGTAAAATGGGCCCCTGGGGGGGGGGGCAGAAGCCATGAAAATGTGATGCTCCCCTATTTCCTCCAAGAGCCTTGGCAAGGGAGGACTACCTAGATATTGCAGCTCTGAGTTGCTCAGAGCTCAGAGGTTCCCTGGACCCACATTGAGAAAACACCATGGATTCCGACAGGTATTCAGAGGCCCTGGCCAGCACAAGGATCCTCAAACACAGCCCAGAGTCGAGTCGTGGCCAGTGTGGGGAGAATCTAGCATGGGCATCCTATGATCAGACAGGTGGGTATTTCTCTGCTTTCCTCCTGTCTGCCCAACCTGAACTTAACGTGTGACCTCCATAGACCTTCCCTGGTCCAGTGCTCTGTCTGGCTTAGCCATGGAGTAGTTGCAAGTCCAGAAAGGGGGAAAAAACCAACAATTGTGTGAGTCTGTTCCCAGGCTGAATTCAGTTCAGAGCCAGCCAAGCGCTGGGAGCCAGGGACAGAGATGAGTCAGACTGAGCGTCCCACTTCAGAAGCTCCCAGGCTGAGGGGTGAGGGCGGAGGAGACAGAGGATCTGGACAGTTTCAGCCTGATTCTGAGGCTTTCAGACCAATCCTGGCTACTGTGAACATCTTTCTCCATTTCCCCCCACCCCCAAACACTGTAGTGCTGGGATATTACCTTTCATAATTAAGGTAAAGAAGTAAGGCTTTTTCCATTTTGGAAATCAAATGGAAAACAATTCCTCCATCCAAGATCTCAAGCAAAATGTTCTTATACCCTGAGCAAACTTTCTCAAGCTGTCTGGCTCCGACAGCCCTGAAGTTGGCTTTTTAGGAAAAAATGTCAGGAAATTGTCTCACTCACTGAAACTCTTACTAAATCCCAGCTGGACGATGACGCACTTCCTCTCCAGCCTCACATTCCTGGGAGTTCCCTGGGGGGAGGGGGAAGGGGGAGCTCCCCTAGCACAGCCAGGGCCCCCTCCCTGCAGTAGAGGCTTGGGCCTGTGCTGAAAAAGGCAGCAGCCCCTTCTGAGGCCTTGCCATCAGCGTCCTGACCCCGGCTGTGGCCTTGTGGGTCCAGGCTCCTCCTGACCCCGGCTGTGGCCTTGTGGGCTAGGGAGAAGGGTTTGGAATGCAAAGAGTCTCACTTGGAACTTGGGAGATGTTCCATTCTAGCCTTGGATTACATCAAGTCTCTGGCCCCAGTTTCCCCCATCTCATTAGAGAGAGATTGGATACCTCACCCTGGCTGCACACTCAAATCTTTTGAAGAGCGTTTATCCTAGCCATTCAGGAGGTTGAGATCTGAGGATTGCAGTTTGAAACCAGCTAGGGTAGAAAAGTCCATGAGACTCTTAACTCTAATTAACCACAAAAAGCTGGAAGTGGAGCTGTGGCTTGAATGCTAGCTAGCCTTACACACAAAAGCTCAAGAATAGTGCCCAGGCCCTGAGTTCAGTCAAGCCCTAGGACCAGCAAAAACATAAAAATAAAAAAACTAATGCCCAGGTCTTTTCTCAGAGAAACTGACACAGTGGATTTGAGGAAGGACCCAGGCTCAGGTTTGTTTTAAATGGCCCTCATGAGGCTGATATGTGTTCCATAAACCACTTGTATAGCATTGGGGAAGTTGCTGGAAATCTGGGCTCATAGGCTCCTCCCCACGCCTACTAAAATCACAGCTGTGTCTTAACAAGACCCCAGGTGACTAATGCCCACATTAAAACTTGAGAGTTACTCCCCCTAGGTTAAGGTTCCTCCTGCCTCTGTCCCTGAGCTCAGTAGCTGCTAGGGAAATGCTTCTCTGTACGTAAATGCTTACCTTTAGGACCAGTAAGGGCTCTTCGTCCTGGAAAATCTTTGGTCTGCTAATCTTGTCAGTCAGTCACCTTTCTTCCTGTGAGCATTGTAGGAGGCAGGCATGGTGTAGGATGGGGACAGAATCTCCCAGAGCATCAGTCTAAGGTTCTTGGAGTGACCCTTTCTTTAGAGGCCTAGGGAGGGGGGTGGTTTTCTCCAGGACCACACAGCAAGTCAGTGGATAGCAGGGATGCTCATGCAAGTCCCCTGCTCCTGGAACTCTTGATCCCAGGCCAGTGCTCTTGCCAACCCCCACACAGTCTCTCTTCAGTCTGGTCAAGCTCATAGAGGATAATTTCCTACAAGTCTACAGGGCCTCTCACATACACAACCAAATGTACCTACTCATTGGCACTTTATCAGATGTCCAGTTGTGGGATGGATGGTTTGGAGTTTATGGAGATAAATAAAGGGAAGAGGTTGTCTGTGGACTTTGTTACTGAGTTCAGAACCCTGCCTTTTCCGTACAGGACAGGAGGTGGCTGATAGATGGTATGGTGAAATCAAGAACTACAACTTCCAGCAGCCTGGCTTTACCTCTGGGACTGGTGAGTGACAGGCCCACCAGTGGTCTGGGCATGTTGGGTGTTTATCTTCAAAGAAGAACTAACTTTCAGAAAGTTAATAACTCTTGCATATTTCTCTAGTTTGACTTTGCCCAGAAACCAAAACTCTCCCCAAATACCTGCCCAAACTATACCCCATTCCACATATGAGCCTCTCCCCATTCCCCAGCTTAAAGTTCTACACATTCCTACGGTGTGTCCTAAGAAGACTGGATTTATTTTTATTTTTTTTTATTTTTTTGTCGGTCGTGGGACTTGAACTCTGGGCTTGGGTGCTGTCCCTCAGCTCTTCAGCTCAAGGCAAGTGCTCTACTGCTTGAGCCACAGTACCACTTCTAGCTTTCTATTGGTTTATTAGAGATTAGAGTCTCATGGACTTTCCTGCCTGGGCTGGCTTTGAACCATGATCCTCAGATCTCAGCCTCCCGAGTAGCTAGGATTACAGGTGTGAGCCACCAGCTCCTGGCACACAAGGAGACTCGATTTTAAGAGAGCTTCATTTTTTTTTTTTTTTAGTTAGTCATGGGATTTGAACTCAGGGCCTGGGCACTGTCTCTGAGCTCTTTTTGCTTGACTATTTTGATTATTTTGAGCCACAACTCCACTTCCAGTTTTCTGGTGATTAATTGGAGATCAGAGTATCACAGGTTTTCCTGCCCCAGCTGGTTCTGAACTGCAATCTTCAGCCTCCTGAGTAGCTAGGACTATAGGCCTGAGCCACCAGCATTGGGCTAAGCTCGTCATTCTTCAATGGGCCTCTCGTATCTTAAAACATGTCTAAGCAAGGGACCAGTGTCTTATGCCTATAATCCTAGCTACTCAGGAGGCTGAGATGTGAGGACCATGTTAGAAGCCAGCCCAGGAAGGGAAGTCTCTGAGACTAATTTCCAATGAACTACCAAAAAAAGCTGGAAGTAGTAGAGTTGTGGCTCAAGTGGTAGAGCACTAGCCTTGAGCAAAATAACTCGAGCAACATCTAAACCCTGAGTTCAAGCCCCAGTACCAGTACCACTAAAAAAAAAAGCATGTCTAATTAGTCATCCTCCCTCAATCCATCTGAATCTCCAGTACCCAGACTAACTCCTCTCTGGCCCAGGACTCTCCCAGTTAAACTGCAGTAACTCCCTGGACTATTCAGGAAAAGGATCAGCTGGACTTAACCTTCTTTACCAACCCACCTCTACCTCTTTCTGCTCCTCTCCATACCTTGCCACCTCCCTTCACCATTCTCTCTAGTCGCTGGATCAGCCAAGCTTGGGATGCAGAAAGACTGGATCTAGTGTGGACTTGGGTCTGTTCTTTATCTTCCCTGTCCAAGGGAAAGGAGCATGATGGTGGCTTCTAAGAGGCCTTCAGAGAGCTGGGGATTCAGAGGCAGGGAAGAGCTTTCTGGAAGGATCCTTGTCCAAACAGTTAGCCTATAAGAGCCTAGGTAACTGCTTTGGCCTCTAGGTTCCTTTATTTCTTCACTGGGCTTCATCTGCCTTCTGTCTTTCCTCAAAATTAACACAGACTCCATCTTAGCCCAGGACAGAATTGGGAAGGGTGTGAATCTGTGTAATCAGAGGCATCAGAGAACCTGAAAGGCAGCCGTCAAGGGCTGTCTTCCCTTCCACTCACTCCTGTCCCTCCATGGGTAGAGTCACCTCTCTGGGTTTCTTCAGAAGTAGGAAATGACACGTTCTCAGAGCCAGTCACAGTTTCCTGTGGTTTACTGCTCACCCTCTAGGGTAGGGGTTCTTGCAACCCTCTGGGCAGAACTCAGGGCCATTTCTCCTCCAAGATGGAGAGCAAGAAGCTACCCAAGGCCTGGTATGAGAATTAACATTTCCACAGAATGAGGGAGGAGGAGTGGTGATGAAGAATGTGTAGCAGAACCTTGTCTTCTTTGAATAAAGATCAGATTCCAGATACTGGAAACTTCATAGCTTCTGGAGTTGCTTTACCCATGAACAAGATTGTTAAGCAATCGGACATGTGTCAGAGCAAGTTCTTGGCACTGTTAGTGTGTGTGCACACTACTTGATAGTTACCCATGCCAGCCTCCACACTATTTGAAAGTAGGGCTTTCAAACCATAAGAAACTGAGGCCCACAATGGGGCAAGAGGCTCTTCTCAGGTCTTCTGCCCTTTACCTAATGTCTCGTCTTCCCATGGCTCCTGCTAAGAGGCTGGAATCTCACAAGTCAGAGTAGGGAATAGGGCTCAACTCCCCATGATCACAATCTACCTGTCCCAGCCATCTCCCACCATACAGGGACAAACCTTGGATAACCAAGCCTTGTGCCATTGCAGATCCACTGAACGACACTTGGGACAGACACACTGACCCTAAGAAAAGAATGGGGCTTTGGGTGGTTGCAAGGCTTAGAAGACCCTTGAAGAGCCTCAGGCCCATTCTACCTTGACCTTTCCCAGACGCTACATCCCCAGCTTCTTGTTGATAAACCAGTCAAGGGTTCCCTGCCCTGAGCCATTGTTGGTGAAAGGGCCTTTGCAAGCCCCTGAAGCCAATCCCACCCTCCCCCCCCCCCCAGCCGAGGCCAGCATCTTGCATGGAAGGACAGGGCCTTGTTCTGTGCTTGGCAGGAGAAACATTATTTCTTTATAATTACTTCATTAGATTCATGAGATTAGAGTGTTTGTTCTGAATGAGTAATATTTTTACACCATATGAAATGTCACTCTAAACTTGTACCCGTGTGTGTGTGTGTGTGTGTGTGTGTGTGTGTGTGTCCTTTTCCCTTTTTCACACTCTGGGGTCAGAGTATGTGATGCGTTCTGCCCTTGCCAGCAATTGTTCCATTTTAGTCCAGAGAGTTTTTTCATTCTTACTCCTTACACATCTCTTACACGTTATCCTTTGCCAGAATATGCTGTAATTTATTCCATATGCTTTCAAAGGTATAGTTTAGAAAGTGGGGTCCATAGCAGGAAAGAGGATGTCCCTTTAAGGAAACAATGAAAGAAAGGAAGAGGGAGGGAGAAGGAAGGAGGGAGCCAGGGAGGGAGAGAGAAAGAGAGGAATGGAAAGGCAAGAGAGAACCGAGGGACAGATAAATAGGAAGAGGGAGGAGCTGTTGTTAGAAATTACTGTGTATCCAATGGTTGCTAAGGAAGTTGTGTCCTTTAATTAATCTCTAAATACCCCTTATTTAATTAACTCTGTGCGAATGGAGACTTCCCCTACGAGAGGAAAGATCGCTTAGTCTCATCTCTGAGAAAAGCTGCCAGAGGGAGTTTTGTGCTGCTAATGTGCACTTCATGTGTCTAACCATTTGCTTAGCAACCTGAGGATAAACAAGCAGCTTCTTCCTTGTCTGGGAGTCAGAGCAAGGGATGGTCAATGGCCAAAGCATGTGGTTTCTTAGAAGAAAGCTTGTGTAAGAAAAGGCTTGAGCCCTGGGGAAGAGAAAGCTCAGAGACTAACGGTAAGGCCTGACAGAGCTGCCTAGTGACTGGATCTGTGGCCATCATCACAATGACCAAGGGGGAAGGGGCAAGAAAGACAAATAGTAAAGGGGCTTGCTTGTGCTTTTTTTCCCCTTTCAATTGTGGGGCTTGAAATCAGGGCCTGGGTGCTATCCCTGAGCTTTTTCTAAGCTCAAGACCAATGCTCTGCCACTTTGATCCACAGCACCACTTTTGGTTTTCTGGTGGTTTATTGGAGATAAGAGTCTCAGTGACTTTCCTGCCTGGGCTGGCTTTGAATTGCAATCCTCAGCTGTCAGCTTCCTGAATAGCTAGGATTGTAGGCGTGAGCTACTAGTACACAGCACTTTCTTGCTTTTTCTGACAATAATGTAGATTGAACCCAGAGCGTTGCAATTACCACACAGATGTTTAAGCCATGCCTTCAGCTCTATTTTTCTTTTAGTTCTTGCTTTAATTGTATCATCAATGTATGGATTTATTTTATTACTATGTAGCCCAGGCTAGCCTTTAAACACTTGCAATAATGCCTGCTTCCATTTTCGGAGTACTGGAATTAAATTGTGTACTACCACACCTAACTCTCTGATTTTTTTTTTTTCTTTTTTGGCATGGGGCTTGATCTCAGGGACAGAGAACTGACCCTGAGCTTTTGTGCTCAAGGATAGCGCTCTACCACTTTAAACCACAGCTCCACCTCTGGTTTTCTGGTGGTGAATTGTAGGTAAGAGTCTTAAGGACTTTCCTGCCCAGTCTGGCTTTGAACCTCCATCCTTAGATCTCAGCCTCCTGAGTAGTTAGGATTACAGGTGTGAGCCACCAACACCAAGCTCACAAAGAATTTAACAACTTCAAATCTTTTGTGGATGAAGACAAATAAATTATACCTAAATTCAAGGAGTACAGAAATAGAATATAGTTGTGGGGGAAAAAACTAATCAGCAAATATTGTTTTAATTCTTACCATTTACTCAAAGATATAAGAAAGATACCAACTTTGTCTGTGCCCTGAAGTTAGCCAGTCTGCCTGTGTTCTCTCTCTTCTCCCTTTCTCCCTTTAATTCTGTGTAAAACATTTATAACAAGGTAGGTATAGTAGCAATTGCCCATCTTCCCAGCATTTGAGAAGTTGAGGCAAGAAAATCTCAAGTTTGATGCAGCCTGGGCCACATGGGAAGACCTTGTCTTTAAAAATAGTAAGAATAACATAAAATTTACCATCTTAACCATTTTTAAATGTGTACCTCATTGGCATTAGGTACATTTGCATTGTTATGAAGTCATCACGCCCTCCTTCTCCAGAACCTTGTCATAAACAGAAAGTCTGTAGCCTTAACACAGTATCTTTCTGTCTATATCTCTCTCTGTTCCTGCCTCTGCTACTCATTGCTGTACTTTTAGCCTTTGTAAATTAACTTCTCCGGTAACTCCTATAAATAGATTCATACAATATTTGTCCTTTAGGGTTTGGCTCACTTTGTTTAACATAATGTAATAATGTGTTCAAGATTCAGCAATGAAGTAGCATATGTCAGAATTCCATGTGAACTTAGGGTCTTGAGTTCAAAGATGGTGCTCCACCTCTGCTTCCAGCTTTTTTGCTGGTTAATTGGAGATAAAATCTCACGGATTTTCTTGCCTGGGCTAGTTTCAAAACTCAATGCTCATATCTCAACCTACTGAGGAGCTAGGATTACAGGCATGAGCTACCAGCACCCAGCTCTGAATTCCTTTTTAAAGCTAAATAGTACTCCATTGTGGGTGTGGCCACATTGGAAGTATCCATTCATTTGTCAATGGACAGTTGGCTTTATATGACTTTAGTCAATTTGTGTAAATTCACAATGCATATGAATGCCTAAATATCTTAATCTTTGCTTTAAATACTTTGATATATTACCTAGAAGAAGGAATACTGAGTCTATAGAATTTTTAATTTTTAGTATATTATGTTTAATTTCTTTTTCTGAACTTGTTCATGAGTGTTTTTAATTAATTTTATTTTGTGTTTATGTGGTACCAAGGAATCAAACCCAGGCCCTTATGCTAGGCAAGCACTCTATTGCTAAGCCACATTCTTGGCCCTATGTTTAATTTTTTGTTTTTGTTTTTGTTTTGGGTCTGGTTGTGGGGCCTGAACTCTGGGCCTGGGCGCTGTCCCTCAGCTCTTCAGCTCAAGGCTAGCGCTCTACCACTTGAGCCACAGCACCACTTCCGGCTT
>NW_012267311.1:4592531-4620807 GCF_000151885.1 Dipodomys ordii
AAAAAAAAAAAAAAAAGAAGTGGCTATTGGAAAGTGACACAGTGATCCATGCTCAGAGTACAGTTTGAGAACAAGGTAGAGGCAGGTGCCAGGGAGTCTGGCATCACAATTGCTGGATCTCCTGAACTTTGTCATGAGCTCTAATAGACCATTAGAAATGTTGAGGTGGCTGAGGTCTATGTACAAGATTAAAAGGATCTGTCTAGAAATCTAGGAGCAGGGGTAGGAGGACAGTGGTTCACAGCTGGCATGAGATTCAAATAAATTAACAATTAAAGCAAGGATGTTTAGAGATATGAAAATGGCGGCCTAGTAAGCAGAAAACCCTCACTTCACCACCCTCACTAATACCACCTTACCACCCCCAAAAGAAAGAAAGAAAGGAAGGAAGAAGAAAGAAAGAAAGATCCAGAATGATGTGTTTTACCTTTCCTTCCTGATTAGTATCTGCAAAGACCAAGCTACTCAAGCCTGGCAAAATGATTCAAGGCTATAAAATCTGAACATTTTTCTCAGTTGACCTGCTGACTTGCCTGTTGTCTTCTTTCCTCTATTTGTTCTCTACAGGACACTTCACTGCCATGGTGTGGAAGAACACCAAGACTATGGGAGTGGGGAAGGCATCTGCAAGTGATGGGTCCTCCTTCGTGGTGGCCAGATACTTCCCAGCAAGGAACATTGTCAACCAGGGCTACTTTGAAGAAAATGTCCTGCCTCCAAAGAAGTAATTTGTCCAATGGAATGGGAAAGTGGGAGACATAGGAATGCAGCTATTAAGTGCCTAGAACAATGAAAAAAAAAAACAAAACAAACCAGCTGCGAGTCTGTCCCTGTGGATATATGTACTTGTGTGTATGATGCGTGTATCTCCTAAGCACACACTTGAATGTATAGCTCTGGATGAACTCTTTCTTAAAGGAGTTAATCAGTGTTAAAGAAATGAACATCGGAAGCGTTTATCTAGATGGTTACCCACACCACAATTGTATTCTGAGAGTTGGGTAGAGGGAAGGGGAACCAATTAATTTTTTTCTTTTTGTTGTTTTTAGGAGCCAATTTCTTTTGTACCTTTCCCACCCCCCCCATGTCCACCCTTGGACATTTTCTATGCCATATATTTGTAATGCTAAGAACTGAAGATCATCCTATGTGATTTTCATGCATTGAATTCAGTAGATATCTCAGAGTATTAAACCCTCATTTAACTGTGCCATAGAACAGCCTGCATTGATGACCTAGAGCAGCAGCCAGAGTTACTTCACAGAGTCAGTGAGATTTCTCAGTTGGAAGACATGAGGTCATCCACCATGCCTCCTGGGATTTGCTAATGGGATTGCCAACGAACAAATAGAGCAAAAGCTTTTCTTCGGAGCTCAATGTTACCCCTGGTTTCTGGGGAGTTGGACTAGGTCTGGAATGCACACATGCACACACACACACACACACACACACACACACACACTGCCCCCAGGTGGCCCAGGGGCCTTGTTCTTAGAGAGAGCACTTCACACTGCCTGGGAAACTAGCCAGGAGGCTTGGAGGATGAAGTCAGTGGTATGAGGGTGAGGGTGACCTCACCCAGGGCCCCTGGGGGGAGCCCTCCAGACTCTGCCCTACCCCCATCTTCGAGACCCCTTCCTGGCAGCTGTGGCCGCAGCTGTGCTGCTGCTCGCTCCTGGAATGTGTGACTAGCCCAAACGATCCTGGGTGGTGTCCCAGACAGGGGCTTAGAAATGCTCATTTGTTCTGTGTTTTGCCTTAAACTATACAAAGTCCCTCCCGAATAGCAGTTTTACAATGTCTCTCTGGGATAGATCAACCCAGATGCCCAACTGAGTATCCCTGAACCAAAGCTTCTCCATCTGCCAGGTTAGCAGGGGCCCAGGGAGAGAGCTGTTAGCCAGTCATTGAAACAGCTTCTTGAAAGTCTAAGTTGAACTGTGAACACAGTCTTGTGCTGTACCCTTCATTTCATCCAGGGATATTGACTAATAAAACAATAAAATCTTTTCTTTTGTGTAATATCTTCCTCCAGTGTGATTTGTTTTGATTCGAAGTTAGTGGCTGAAGTAATTCATTTCCTTGAGTATCTCAACCCCAGGGATTCTTCTAACCCCTCATCTGTAAACCCGTGCTGCTTAAGTGGTCAAGTTTTGTACCATGTGACTTTGCCAGCACACAGCTGATTAGACTAGAGTGAAGACCTGATCTAAAGGAAGGTAGTTCATAGGTTTGCCATGAACTGGGAATTTAAGCAATGGTACTTGGAAACAATTTACCAGTGGAACTGAAAAAGTGAAGATGTCATGAGTTGGAACTAAGCCAAAGCTATATGTAGGGAAGCTATGAGTGGACAAGACAGAGAAATACAGTTACCAGGTTCAAGAAGAAATATTTTAAAAGGGAACTTTCCTGAACTCTCCAGTTCAGGGCCAGTTTTGAGTATTTTTAAAACAAGCCCTTCATTTTTTCCAGGGCTTCATAACAAACTGATGTGCTAACTGATGATCCCCAAAGATTAGGGGCCCCAACCCTCAGGAGTCTCCATGAATAGAAAATGTAGAGCTGGGCAGGCAGCTGGTGGTGGGTGGATGAAGAGAATGGGAAGGGGTTCCTTTTTGGCCATACCAGGCAAACTGCCAGTTGAATTTCCTGGTGGCTTCTAGGGACACCAACACACTACACACACACACACACACACAGAGCCAGGTGGAAGTGGTGGAAGCTGGAATGCCCCCAGCCTCTGGAGGCTAGACTCTGTTTTCACAGTTAGTAGGATTAAAGAAAAACCTGCTTTCCAGGACTGAAGAAAAGCCAGACAGGGAAAACAGTTGAACACTCCCATTTCACACTACTTTGATGGACTTCCTGTCCTTTTTTGTTCTTTTTCTTGAGACAAGATTCCACTATGAAACTTGATTTTCCTGCCTCAGCCTCCAGCATGCCGGGGTTTCAGCAATGTATACTGCCATACCACACGTACGTGTGTGTGTGTGTGTGTGTGTGTGTGTGTGTGTGTGTGTGATGGGATCTCACTACATTGCATAGGCTGATCTTAAACTTCTGGACTCAAAAGGTCCTCCTGCCTCACCCTCCCCAGTTGCTGAGACTATAGGCATACAGCACTGTAATGGGTTCTTTGAAGATGGCAAGTCTCACAAATCAAACAGCCTAGAGCACAAACAATCTGGATTGCCCACCCTCTTTTGAAGCCAGCAGGTAAGGAAGGAGACACAACCCTGACTTGTGTCTCTAAGAACAGGCTTCCCTCACTAGGCCTCAGTTTGTGTGTCTGGAGGAGATCTGACACTTGGGGTTAGGTCTGTCAGATCCTCTGGTTTCTACCACACCCTCCAGGCACAGTTTCTGGCTGAGGGCATCCATGAGAAAGATCCTTCCTGCACTGGTACTTTGGGGCCTACTGGCCTCTGCTCCTGTAGATTCCCAGGAAGTGAGATCTACCAACCTGGATACCAGTGGGAACCAGAGATGTCAGCATTCATACTAAGAGGACAAAGATACACAGAATTGGCTGCATCTGTCAAATGGCTGCTGCTTCTCAGGAGGTAAGAGAAGCATTTAGAGCATTGTATAGGGAGCCTTCCTCCAGAAATTCTTAGCCACACATCATACCCCAGAATTTCCTCAGAAATTCTAAGCCATGAGTCATGTCCCAGAAGACTTAGTCTTCTTCCTTCCATCCTTCCTCCCCCCCCCTCTCTTTCTCTCTCTTTCTTTTTTTCTTTTTTTGCTTTGTCAGTTGTAGGGCTTGAACTTAGGGCCTAGGTGCTGTCCCTGAGCTGCTAGCACTCTAGTGCTTTGAGCCACAGCTCCACTTCCTCTTTTCTAGTGGTTAATCGGAGATTAACCACATAGATTTCCCTGCCCAGGCTGGCTTTGAACCACGATCCTCAGATCTCAGCCTCCTGAATAGCTAGGATTACAGGTGTAAACCACTAGCTCCCGGCAAGACTCAGTCTCTCCTGTCCAGGCATCAAAGTGAACAAAGTCTTAAAAAGTAATTGTCTTTTAGAAAATAATTTTCAAATCACTAGATCCCAAGCTAAGTTTGATCTAGAATGAAGGAAAGAGAGAGAGAGAGAATCAAGAATGAGAATTTGACTTAAGCCAGGGAGGGAAGAGCTGGAGAATCTCCTAATCTGAAACTGACAGTCTCCTTGAAAGGGGCGCTCAGGACCACCTGAGATTCTGGAGTGGGACTTGCGACCCCAAACTGAGCTCAAGGACCTGAGTCTGGCCTGACAAGGGCCTAAACCAGGTCTTCTAGGCACTATCTTGCAAGTGCAAGGGCCTGGCTGTGTCCTTCCTGGAAGCTTCCCATAGGTTAGACAGCCACAGATGCACTCCCCCATCCCCCAGAACTTCAGAGCCTTGCACCCCAAGCAGCAGGGGTGCCCCATGGGAGGCGGAGCTGGCTGGGTCTGTGTGAACAGTCAGGAACCTGCGACTGAGACCGGGCCTCCTGTTGGGCTCAGTGGGAACAGGTGTGGGATGGCCAGGCAGTGCGGCCTCAGCGCAGGGAGAACAGGGGTCCCCGGGCCGTGCCCAGCGCTAAGGAAGTGCATGCTAGGGCCAGAGATTGGTCTGCAGCTTCACCCGCAGCAGGCTCAGAAATCTCCACCCTGCCCCACCCCCACCCCCTACCACACTCCAGAGACCACCCCAGCGCCTGGCAAACTGTAGTATGACAAGGAAAAAAAAAAAAAAAAAAGCAAAATTGCAGCTGGCATTTATTGAACTTTTGCTAAGGAGTGAAACACCATGCTTAGCATTTTCTCACTTGAACTCTTCCCAGAGTGTTACTCGTCCATGGATGGGGAGGGAACTGTGGTTTAGAGTGTGAGCCACTTCATCAAGTCCTGACCTTTGCCCCTTCAACATTTTACAAATGGACTTCTGGGAATGTGGAGGGAAATGATCTGTCTCTGCCCTTCTATCCCCAGGCTGCCTGGCTCCTGCATCTGGCAATTAAGAGTTTCCTCCTTCTCTCTCTCTCTGCTTGGGACAGAATGGTACCCTTGAAACTGGAGGGTGACTCTTCTCTAATGCCCAGGATCCTTGACAGAGAAAAGGACTGAGACCTGAGAAAGACTGTAGAAAGCTGAGTGGTTAGGGAACTCCTTGACAGGGTGCAGAGTACTGAGTTATAGACAGCCCTGCTCTGTTTTCTACTGGCTCTGTGACCTTGCATGAATTCTTTCTTTTTCATGACCTCAGTTTCCCTCCAGCAAAGTGAGAGGATTCTTCTAGATAATCTGATAAAACTCTTCCCTCCCCTCACCCACCTTTCCTTATCTCCCCTGCACATGTGGTTTCCCACAGTCCCACGAAAATTGTCTCTAACATTCTAGAAGCCTTGAAATGAGATTTGAAAGTCCAGTGTTGGCACTCCAGCCCATAGCAGTTTCCTCCAGAATTCTGGCCTTGGGTTCTAGAATGTCTGGCTCAGGAATGTTGGACCGGTCAGAGGAGAGAAGGGCTCTATGCCTCTGAGAAAGACCACCTCAAGGGTGGCATTGTGATGACCTTATGATGTCACTCTATGACCTCATCCCCTCTCCCACCCCACCCCCTACTCCTCTCTGGTCAACTACCCTGCAAACAGCCATCAATCTGAATCCCAAAGGCTCTATTCTCCAGTACCTGCTTCTGATCTTCTGCCTCCGCCAGCAAGAAGCACCATGAAATTGGAATTCACTGAGAAAAACTACAACAGCTTCGTGCTGCAGAACTTAAACAAACAGAGGAAACGGAAAGAGTACTGGGACATGGCCCTGACAGTGGAACACCATGTCTTCTTCGCACATCGCAATGTACTGGCTGCTGTCTCTCCGCTGGTGAAGAGCCTCATCTCCAGCAACGACATGAAGACCACCGACGAGTTATTCATCACCATCGACCCCAACTACCTGAGTCCGAGCACAGTGGACCAGCTCCTGGACTACTTCTACAGCGGCAAGGTGGTGATATCAGAGCAGAATGTGGAAGAACTGCTCCGGGGGGCCCAGTACTTCAACACACCGCGTCTGCGCATTCACTGTAACGATTTCCTCATTAAGTCTATCCGACGGGCCAACTGCTTGCGCTACCTCTTCTTGGCTGAGTTATTTGAGCTCAAAGAGGTCTCCGACTTGGCCTACTCTGGCATCCGTGACAACTTCCATTACTGGGCCAGTCCCGAAGGCGCCATGCACTTCATGCGCTGCCCACCGGTCATCTTTGGCCGCCTGCTGCGTGATGAAAACCTCCACGTGCTCAACGAGGACCAGGCTCTCAGCGCACTCATCAATTGGGTGTACTTCCGGAAGGAGGAGCGGGAGAAGTATGTGAAGAAGTTCTTCAATTACATCAATCTCAACGCCGTCTCCAACAAGACGCTGATGTTCGCCAGCAACAAGCTGATGGGCATAGAGAACAGCTCGGCCCACGCCACCCTGATCGAGAGCGTGCTGATGGACCGCAAGCAGGAGCGGCCGGGCAGCCTGCTCAGCTACCAGCGCAAAGGGGCCCTCCTTGATTCCGTGGTCATCCTCGGTGGCCAGAAGGCTCACGGGAAGTTCAACGATGGAGTGTTTGCCTATATTATCCAAGAAAACCTGTGGTTGAAGCTCTCAGAGATGCCCTACAAGGCAGCAGCGCTCAGTGCCACGGCTGCCGGGCGCTACATCTACATCTCCGGCGGCACGACTGAGCAGATCTCGGGGCTGAAGACGGCCTGGCGGTACGACATAGATGACAACTCCTGGACCAAGCTGCCTGACCTGCCCATTGGGCTTGTCTTCCACACCATGGTGACCTGTGGCGGGACCGTGTACTCAGTGGGCGGAAGCATCGCCCCGCGGCGATACGTCTCCAATATCTATCGTTATGATGAACGCAAGGAGGCCTGGTGCCTGGCGGGGAAGATGAGCATCCCGATGGATGGCACTGCCGTGATCACCAAGGGCGACCGGAACCTGTACATTGTCACCGGACGCTGCTTGGTGAAGGGCTATATCTCCCGAGTTGGGGTCGTAGACTGTTTTGACACCAACACGGGGGATGTGGTCCAGTGCATCACCTTCCCCATCGAGTTCAATCACCGGCCCCTGCTCTCTTTCCACCAGGACAACATCCTGTGCGTGCACAGCCACCGGCAGAGTGTAGAAATCAACCTGCAGAAGATCAAGGCCAGCAAGACCACCATGTCAGTGCCTCTCTTGCCCAACAGTTGTCCCTTGGATGTGTCCCATGCTATCTGCTCCGTGGGAGACAACAAGGTGTTTGTATGTGGAGGTGTCACCACAGCCAGTGATGTCCAGACCAAGGATTATACCATCAATCCAAATGCCTACTTGCTGGACCAAAAGACGAACGAGTGGAAGACCTTGGCCTCCCCACCAGAGGCGCTGGACTGCCCCGCCTGCTGTCTAGCCAAGCTACCTTGCAAGATTCTTCAAAGGATTTGAACAACTTTTTAAGTGGGAGAATAAGTAAATGCATTATTATTCACAGTTTAATAAGAGAAAGAGAGGAAGGTGGGCTTTTGGTTCCTTCTTAGTGTTCCAGCCTATGTTTGGTCCCAGGCCAGGGCTGCTCCCGGTAAAACTGAGCTGGTTATGTCAACAGAGGCTGGAATGGAAGTCCCTGCTGGGCGGGTCTGAGGCATACCGGGTGCACTGACTCCCAGTGGGGAGAAATTCAGGGTTACTGTGTCACTGGTGCTATCTAACCCGAGACTGGAAAAAGAACCTCCTCATTGTGGGGAGGAATTGAAATGTACCTCTCAGGCACTGGCCAAAGAGGTAGCTAGAAAGATCCCCAATTCTATATCCTTATAGTCACCTCTCAGGCATCTGCTGGACTGTCAGAAAAATCTTTCTTCAGAGTTATGATCCCTCAGCTACACCCTCTCCCAATACCCACTTCCCTAGAGTGTTTCAAGAGAGCAGGGCAGGGCCCATGCAAGGTCTGGGAGAGGAGCATCATGGGCTGGAAAGGAAGAAGGTAATATGGGCAAGGCTCAGGGAGAAAGGCAGAAGGGATTCAGGATTAATAGGCAGTTGTATTTGTATCGCTATGGTAATTTGTGTCTTATTTGTGGAGAAGTTGGGGATTACTTAATATGGTTTCTAATATATATATACCAGATATATGAGGCTCAAGGAACTGGAACTAGAAGAGAGGCTAGGATAGAGAGAGAGGGAGAGACAGAAAAAAAGAGAGGGGGAGGGAGGGAGGAAGGAGAGAGCTGTCTATTAGAGAAGCTTGGGGAGAATGACAGAAGGCAGATGAAGGGTGTAATAGGGATATAGTCCCTGGGACCAGGGGTCCTGCCTTGAATACAGTTCATTCCTTATTGGGTGATCCTGAGTAAGATAGTTAACATCTGTGTGCTTAGTTTCCTCCTTCATAGAAGGGGAATAAGTGCTTCCTTCATGGTGTATATGTGAAGTTTAAGTGAGTTAATGTGTGCAAGATGTCTAGGACTGTCCCTGGCATGTGTTAAAGTGCTATAGAAATACTTTTTCAAAAGATAAAAGAAGAGGTAAAGCAAGGGTTTAGATTCTTAGGCTCTTGAATTAAGTGAGTCCTATAAAATACTCTCTGAGACACCTATTTCAAAACCTTTGTGAGCTTTCTGTAACATTTTTTGTTGTTGTTAGTCGTGGGGCTTGAACTCTGGGCCTGGGTGCTATCCCTGAGCTCTTCAGCTCAAGGACAGCGCTCTACCACTTGAGCCACAGCTCCACTTCCATTTTCTGGTGGTTAATTGGAGATGAGTCTCATGGAGTTTCCCCTGGGCTGGCTTTGAACCTCAATCATCAGATCTCAGACTCCTGAGAAGCTAGGATTACAAGCCTTTCTGTAACCTTTCTTTAACATGTTTCTATTTCTATCATTTGTGTATCCACAAATAATCCTCAATAGTTTAAATGCTAATTCCTTGAAAACTATAGTCTCCAGTCATCCATCCATTCCTTAATTCATTCATTCACAAATTTACTCATCCATCCATTCATTAAATCATATGCATGTAAAATCATACACACACCATTCAATGGGAACCTTCTGTTCTAGTTCCCTGTTTCAGGTGTTGGAACCCCAGCATGACATACAGTCTATAGGCCAAGGATGACAGTACTTACCCCAGTGCTGTGCAGCAGGAATGTGATATAAGCCATGTGTACGTTTTAAGTTTTCCTAGTAGCCAGTTCAAAAAGTGAAAAAAACCAGTAAAATTAATTGCAATATATATTCCATTTAAGCCAGCATATATAAAATTCTTCCACCTAAATATGTAGTTGCTGTGTAGTTGCTATATATTCTCAGCATTTGGGAGACTCAGGTAGAGAGGGTCATGAATTCCAGGCCAACTTGAGCTACATAACAAGACCCTGTCTTGAAAAAATAAGTAGTCAATGTAAAACTTTAATGAAACATTCAGAATTCTTTTTTTTCTTATTGCCTTTGGAATTCACTGTGTATTTACATTACAGTATGGTTCAATTCATCCTAACCACACACACACACACACACACACACACACACACACACACACACACACACACACCCCTGCCAGCTCCCAGCTCCCAGATCCCAACTGCAAGAACAGGGTCTTACATATCCCTACACTAACTCTACTGCTGTACCACAGGATTAGCTAACCACAGGATTATCTCTTGCTGACTCCCTACACCACTGCTCTAGACTGATTGATTGGTTGACTGATAGCCTGATTTTTTTGGTTAGTCATGTGGCTTGAACTCTGGGCCTGGGTGCAGTCCCTGAGCTTTTCAGCTCAAGGCTAGCATTCTACCACTTGAGCCACAGCGCCACTCTGGTTTTCCTGGTGGTTAATTGAAGATAAGAGTGTTATGGACTGACCTGCCTGCATTGGTTTCAAACCATGATCCTTGGATCTCAGCCTCCTGAGTAGCTAGGCTTACAGGCATGAGCTACCAGAACCCAGGACAGCTGATTCTTTTTTTTTTGGATCCGGTCATGGGGCCTGAACTCTGGGCCTGGGCGCTGTCCCTCAGCTCTTCAGCTCAAGGCTAGCGCTCTACCACTTGAGCCACAGCGCCACTCTGGTTTTCCTGGTGGTTAATTGAAGATAAGAGTGTTATGGACTGACCTGCCTGCATTGGTTTCAAACCATGATCCTCGGATCTCAGCCTCCTGAGTAGCTAGGCTTACAGGCATGAGCTACCAGAACCCAGGACAGCTGATTCTTTTTTTTTTTTTTTTACATTTTTTTTAAATTTTATTTTATTTTATTTGTGAACATACTGTACAGAGGGGTTACAATTGCATGGGCAGGATAATGCGTACATTTCTTACCAAGCATTGCAGCCTCCTCCTTTGTTTACCCTTCCCATCCCTTCCCAGCCTCCTCCCTCCCCCCCATCCCAATCCTTCTCCTTCCCCCCCCACAGCTGATTCTTAATTCTCTCTGCTTTCTTCGACTCCCCACTCTTCTCTTCTCCCAGTTCCCAGCCACTTACCTCTCATCCTGCCATTAGATGTCCAGAAAAAATAGAAGTCATATGACCTTATGAAATCACTTTTAAAATATTGTCCTTGCCCTAGAAAAAAGCCTTGTCCTTTCTAGCTTTATTTCTCAGTCTTGGGCAACTACTGATCTACTTTCTGTTATCATGGATTTGCTTATTTTGGTTATTTCATATGAATGGAACCATACATTTAAATGGCTTCTTTCACTTACATCATGTTTTTAAGGTTCATCTATCATAAAGTATGTTGTATTTTTTGCTTCTCCACTCAATAGCTGACCAACATTTGAGTTATTTCCCCTATTTGGCCATCACAACTAATGTTTCTGTGAGCACTAATGCACAAATTTTGTGTGGGTGTATGTTTTCATTTCTCTTGAATGTATATATAAGAATGGAACTGCTAGATTTGTCATAATTCTGTGTTTAATTATTTGAGAAACTGCTAGACATGCTTTCCAAAGCAACTGTATCATCATATTCCATTTCACAATGTATGTATGAGAATTCTAATCTCTCTCTAGAACCTGGCCAACATGTCTTTTCTGTTCTGAATATGGCCATCCCAGAAATATAAGGTTATATCTCGTGTGTGTGTGTGTGTGTGTGTGTGTGTGTGTGTGTGTGTGTGTGTGTGCTGGTTTTTGAACTTAGGACCTCACATGGGCTAGACCGGTGTTCTACCACTGAACTGTATCTCTAACCCTGATTTTGGCTGATTAGTTTTAGGATAGAGTCCAAACCAACCTCTACCTCAATCTGCCTACTTTAGGATTCCCATAATTTCTGGGATGACAGGTACAGTGGAGTTTCATGGATTTTTCTGCCCAGAATGGCCTAAAACTGTGATCTAGCTCATCTCAAGATGGATGTCAGGACTGTGCCATTGGTTGAGATCAGGGCTCCTAAATTCTTTTGTAATGGCCTCAAATAGCAATCCTCCAGATTCTAGTATCCTAAATAGCTAGGGATGAGCATGAGCCACTGGCACCTGGTTCATAGTGTTTATGATTTGCATTTCCCTCATAGCTAAGAGAGTCTTTTTGTGAGTTATTTGTTGACAGTTGTTTTTTCTATGTCCAATTGCTATCAGAGAAAGACTGATATTCTCCAAAAAGAGCTGGGGTTTTGTTTTGTTTTGCTGCTGCTCTTTTAAACAGTATTTTGCTGTGTAGCCCAGGCTGACCTCAAACTCGTGACTCCCCTGCTTCTACCTCCCAAGTGCTGAGGAAGAGTTTTGCAAGGGTGAAACAAAGCATGGAGGGCCATAGAGCATCAGACCACAGAATCATGGCAAGTCTCCATGCCTTCCCTATCTATTGACCTTGCTTAAAATATTCTAGATTGGTTGGGAGAAGAAAATATTGGCTCCCATGTGAGTTCCCTTTACATTTTCATCTTTTCAATTCTGAGAAAGGTCTGAGCTCCTTTTCTAACATATTTAGATGTTCATGTTTCTTTTTCTTTTTTTAATTTTGTGCTGGTCCTGGAGCTTGCACTCAGTGCTTAGGCACTATCCCTGATTCTTTTTTTTTTTTTGGTCCGGTCATGGGGCCTGAACTCTGGGCCTGGGCACTGTCCCTCAGCTCTTCAGCTCAAGGCTAGCGCTCTACCACTTGAGCCACAACACCACTTCCAGCTTTTTTCTTTTTGTTTATGTTGTGCTGAGGAATCCAACCCAGGGCCCCAGGCATGCAAGGCAAGCACTCTACCACTGAGCCACCTTCCCAGCCATATCCCTGATTCTTTTTGCTCACAGCTATTGCTCTACTGCTTTGAGCCACAGCTATACTTGTGGCTTTTTGGGGGGTGACTAATTGGAGACAAACATTCCATGTATTTTCCTGCCCAGGCTGGTTCTGAACTGTGATCCTCAGATTTCAGCCTCCTGAGTAGCCAGAATTATAGGCGTGAGCCACTGGCAGAAGCTCATTCTTATCATTTAAAAGATGGTATAGAAAATTCCACATTTATTTGCATCTTTGAACAAAAGAAAAAATGTCTAAATTAGAATGCTATTCAGACTTTCAAGAAGCATTTTAAACATTGTGTGTGTGTGTGTGTGTGTGTGCGTGCGTGTGTGTGTGTGTAGTGCTGATGATCAAACTTAGAGCCTTGTAACATGTTCAGCAAGTGATCTACCACTGAGCTATCTCTCCAGTCCTACACTTATTTGGGGGATTTTAATATACACATAGAAAAGTGAATGATATAGCTGGGTACTGGTGGCCTTTAGCAGAAAAAGTTCAGGGACAGTGCCCAGGCCAGGAGTTCAAACCCTACAACCAATCAACCAGACAACAACAACAAAATCCCAGAAAAGTGAATGATATGTAATTGTACAACTTAAGAAATTATTGTAAATATCCATGTTTCTACTACTCAGTTCAGGAAACAGAATATTGACACTACCCCTGAAAGGCCTTCTTTCTGATTGGAAACTCTTCTTTCACATCTGACCTTTATGATCTGTTCCTTGCTTTTCAACATAGTTTTGCTCACAAAGAAAGCATTTCTAGTAATATGGTTTACCATATTCTGAGCTTCACATAAAAATTGTACAGTAGGGATTATATTATGCCTGGCTTCTTTCACTCAAAATTATGCCTTAAGATTTATCCATATTGCTGTACATAAGATGCTTTATTCCATGTTACTTCTGTGGAATAATTTAGCACATAAATTTATCATCTTGTTTATTCATTTTCATGCAAATAAACACAAGTTGTTTCTAACTTGGACAATCATAAGCCATGTTGTCCTATAAGGATCCTGGTGCACATGTATTCAGATTTATCTAGGGTGTGAGCCTATGAGTGATGAATGATTTTGCCAAGTGACGGTACCAATTCATGCTGCCTTCGGCAACATATGAAAATCATTCTTGCTCTCATATCTGCCAAAGATTGGTATTGTCAGACTTTTAAATTATATGTAATCTTACATGAAGCAATCTCAATGCTTTTCACTTGCATTTTCCTGATTGCTAAATAAAGTAAGCTCCTTTTCTTGTTGATTGGTTATTTGGATTTCTTTTTATAAAATCTTTGCTTTCTTCTATTTATTTGGCTAGTTTTTGCTTATTGGTTTATAGAAATTTTTATTTACTATTATTAGAAGTAAATAGTATTTATTGTTTTGTGAAGACAATCTTGTTATGTAACCTGGGCTTGCCTAAAACTTGTAATCCTCCGATCTCATCCTCTTGAGTGCTAAGATTACAGGCATGTGTCACTATACCCAGATATTTTGTGTGTGTGTGTGTGTGTGTGTGTGTGTGTGTGTGTGTGTGTGTGGTACTGGAGTTTGAACTCAGGTCTTTGCACATGTTAGGCAAGCACTTGACCACTTGTACCATTCCCTGAGCCCAGGAATTCTTACTAAGATCTGTATATGTCCTTTAACTTACATTGTAGATATCTTTCCCCTCTATGGCTTGCCTTTCTTTTTTGGTCACTTGTGGGGCTTTAACTCTGGGCCTGAGTGCTGTCCCTCAGCTCTTCAGCTCAAGGCAAGCGCTCTACCACTTGATCCTCAGCACCATTTCTGGTTTTCTGCTGGTTTATTGGAGATAAGAGTCTCATGGACTTTCCTGCCTGGGCTGGCTTTGAACCATGATGCTCAGATCTCAGCCTCCTGAGTAGCAGGGTTACAAGCATGAGCCACCAGCGCCTGACTATGGTTAGCCTTTATTCTTAGTGGTATATCTTAATTTTAATCTGACTTATGAGTCTTTTTGTTATTGTTCTTCTATGCTTTAAAAATAATACTATCCTAAGGTCCTGGAGTATTCCTCTAAAATAAAAACATCATTGTTGTTTTGCTTTTCATATTTAGGCCCCTAATCTATGTGATAGTGATCTTTTTCTCTATGGTATTAAGTAGGACCTAGTTTCATTTTTTTACCATATGGTATTGAATTGTCTCCGTGCTTACCTTCCAACAGTGTTACTTTTCTTGTACCTTACTTCTCCAAACATGGATGGATGTGTTTAAGGTCTCTCTTAGCCTATCTGTCTAACCTTAGGCCAATTTGACGGGCCCCCATACTGTAACTTTATCATATCCCATAGAGTTTAGACTAACCCTAGGTTGTCTATATCTTTTGAGAATGTGTTAAATTTATCAATTTGTGGTATTTTTAATGTATCATGATAGATATTGAATGTTATCAAATACATCTGCATCTATTAAAATGAGCATGTACTTCTTCCATCTAGTTAGTAACACAAGTTACTTTTTGTTGTTGTTGTTGGTCGTGGGGCCTGAGCTCTGGGCCTGGGCGCTGTCCCTCAGCTCTTCAGTCATGGGGCCTGAGCTCTGGGCCTGGGCGCTGTCCCTCAGCTCTTCAGCTCAAGGCTAGGGCACGACCACTTGAGCCACAGTGCCACTTCGGGCTATTTCTGCTTATGTGGTTCTGAGGAATCAAAACCAGGGCCTCATGCATAACAAGGCAAGCGCTCTACCACTAAGCCACCTTCCCAGCCCCCCGCACAAGTTACTTTTAATAATTTATTAATTTGAAATAATTCATTTCCAGGATAAATCTTAGTTATGCCAATATTATATGTTGATACATATAATAGTATATTTCCATAAATACTGGATTGAGTAGTTATATAATTTGTCTATTACTGAATTTCACATTCACTCATACTTTTACTTGTAAAATAATAATGTTAAAATTAAAATTTTGGTGTACAGTTCTACTATTTTTGACATAGTTTATATATGAAACATTGTTTAGATCTAGAGCTATAGATCCAGGTAAAACCACCACAACAGAAACTGACCTTGTACTATCTTTTGTGTAGACACAGCTTCCCCTCCCAGTCCCAGCTGCTGCTTTCCAAAAATATTTTGTTAGCTTATATTACTGATACAGAGGGATTCCACCGACACCTTTCCACACATATTTACAATGTATTCCAATCAACTTAATCCCCTCTATACTCTCCTTGGTCCCAAAGCTACTGAATTTTTAAATATTGATTTTATATCCTGCTAGCTAGGTAAGGGTATTTATCATCTAGGGGGTTTTATTTTTGGTGGAATCTATAGGGTCATCTTCAAATAAGAATAATTTTATTTCTTCCTTCTCTATTTAAATCCTTTTTAGTCCTTTCTTCTGACTCACTGGGTTGGCTTGAATTCTGGTTCCAGTGAGGAGAGTGGATACTCTTGTCTTATTCCTGACTTTAGGAAAAATGATTTGTTTTTCCCCATTTAATCCTATGTTGGCTATAGGTTTTTCGTATGTTATTATAGATACTAAATTTTGTCGGTTTTTTGTTTAAGATCATGTGATATCTTTATTATACTTACTGATTTTATTTTATTTTATTTTGGGGTCCGGTAGTGGGGCCTGAACTCTGGGCCTGGGTGCTGTCCCTTAGCTCTTCAGCTCAAGGCTAGCACTCTACCACTTGAGCCACAGCGCCACTTCTGGCTTTTTTCTTTTTGCTTATGTGGTGCTGAGGAATCGAACCCAGGGCCTCATGCTTGCAAGGCAAGTGCTCTACCACTGAGCCACCTTCCCAGCCCTACTTATTGATTTTAATGTGTTAAAGTACCCTTGCATCCTGATATGAAACCAATTTGATCATGTGTTGTTAAATTTGGTTTGTGAACTTTTATTCAGCATTTTTGCACCAATATTCATCAGGATTGGTCTATAATTTTCATGTTTTGATTCACAGTGTGAGCTTAGTAGCATTCTTTTTTATTCCTGTTTCATGGAAGAGTATGAGTAGTATTGATGTTAGCTCTGATAGGTCTGATAGATTTCATCTTGTCCTGGACTTTTATTGTTGTTGTTGGGAGACTACTATTACGGTGATATCAATTGCTTCTTTTTTTGGTGGGGGGGTCCGGTCGTGGGGCCTGAACTCTGGGCCTGGGCGCTGTCCCTCAGCTCTTCAGCTCAAGGCTAGCACTCTACCACTTGAGCCACAGCACCACTTCCGGCTTTTTTCTTTTTGCTTATGTGGAATCGAACCCAGGGCCTCATGCATGCAAGGCATGCACTCTACCACTGAGCCACCTTCCCAGCCCTGAAGGATTGAGTTTTATAGCCAGGTCCAGTAGGAATATCTGTGAAACCCTTATATTCAACTAACCACCAAAGCAGAGCTGTGGAAGTAGAGCTGTGACTCAAGTGGTAGAATGCTAGCCTTGGGCACAAAAGCTTAGGGACAATGCTCAGGCATTGAGTTCAAGAACCAGCTCTGGTGTACACACAAAATAGATAAATGAATAAAATAACCAAACCAGAATGACATCCAAGACAAAGAGGCCTATATAACAAAATAGGAATTTTTGTCAACATTTTCAGCTTCTTTTAATGGAAATGTTCCTTCAAATGCAAATACCTTTCTCTGTATTCCTCTTCCCACAGCCCTCAGCATTCCTTGTCCCTGGCTCCTGCAAGTATTGGAGTGCATGCTCTCTAGGTTAGAAGTTGCAGATGGAACTACTTCCCTCCCTGAGCTAAGGCATGGACAACACTTTGGCTCTCTCCTCTCAGCAGATCACTGTTCCAGAGTTCAGTTTCCTTTTGGGAAAGGAGGGAATGCACAGAAGCCCTGCATCAACTTGTCTCTGGGATACAACTGGAATGTAGCTGATTGAGACTTACCTCGCCCAGATCTTCAGTCTCTCTTCTGTTCCTATGTTGGGCCTCTCTCATTAGTGTTGACGCTAGCTGTCCTCACCTTTGGTTGTGACCTCTGTTGTCTGCTTCCTTAGTCCTGCTATCCTTCTCATCTTCAAGACCACTCGCTACTGATGTAGCTCTCTTTTCTTCTCACTTATACAGCACTATCGCTATCACTGCGTAAAGCAGTGTCCTCCCCTACTTCATCCTTTGTGTTCAAGTCCCCTTCAAGGTGCCTTCTCTTCTTGCTTCTATTTATTTATTTTATTTTATTTTTTGCCAGTCCTGGGGCTTGAACACAGGGCCTGGGCACTGTCCCTGAGCTTCTTTGTTCAAGGTTAGCATTCTACCACTTGAGCCAAAGCATCACTTCTGATTTTCTTCTGTTTATGTGGTGCTGAGGAATCAAACCCAGGGCTTCATGTGTGCTAGGCAAGCACTTTACCACTAAGATTCATTCCCAGCTCTCTCTTCTTGCTCTGCTCACCACCTTCTTTGTCCCTGATCCCAACTGCTGTCTCCTTGTCTGTGTCCTTTTTGCCTGTGTTTCCAGCTCCAATTCCTTATCATAGTTCTGTCTGTTCTTTTTCTCCCCATTCCCAAAGGACCAGCCAGAAAATCTTTTTTTTCTTTTTTTTTTGGGGGGGGGTCCAGTCGTGGGGCCTGAACTCTGGGCCTGGGCACTGTCCCTCAGCTCTTCAGCTCAAGGCTAGCGCTCTACCAATTGAGCCACAGCGCCACTTCCGGCTTTTTTTCTTTTTGCTTATGTGGTGCTGGGGAATCGAACCCAGAGCCTCAGGCACGCAAGGCAAGCGCTCTACCACTAAGCCACCTTCCCAGCCCCCAGAAAATCTATTTTTTACTTCCCCATTGTTCCTACAGCCGCTAAAACCTGTTCTTGATGTTGCCTTTTCTTATGCTTCTTGAAGCTCTGGTGCTTCTCATCTATCATCTTGTCAGTTGCGGGAGCCCTCTTTTTTTGTCTTTCTGCTTCCTTTGTGGAGGGAGGGTGCTCTCCGTTTGTGGTTGAGAGCTCCCAGGGTCCTGGCCTGTGAGTTGAACCAGGGAGGCTTGCTGTGGGTGCTTGTAGCCAAGCAAGCTTGGCCTTCGTTGTATGTGATCCCAAGACATCTTTGTGTGCTATTTGCCCCTCACAGGCTTGGAGTAGTACTGCATCTCTCAGAATATTTGGAGGTGTGGGCCCGTGGTGGTTGCCACTAAACTCTCCAAGTCTTTGTCTGATTTCTCTCCACTGGAAGTCAGTATGGCTGTCTTTTACCCTGCATTGTTGCTCACTTAGCAGACACCAGGGA
The DNA here is from genome assembly GCF_000151885.1 of Dipodomys ordii. NCBI lineage: Eukaryota > Metazoa > Chordata > Mammalia > Rodentia > Heteromyidae > Dipodomys > Dipodomys ordii. The sequence continues at coordinate 4,611,017 of NW_012267311.1, forward strand.
TCCATGAAACTAGAGGATCTCAGTTCTTGCTGAGGACCTGCAATCTAAACAAGCACAGCAAGGTTTGGCGCAATGTCTCAGTCTATTAGGGCATCCTTCACAAACTGCTGCAACAGCAAGCTGAGTGTGGGAAGTCATTGATCAGCCGTCTCTTTAGAAAAGTGCTTTGTCTGGACTCCATCCCACCCATCTTCCATCACCAAACTGGCTGCTGTCTTGTCAAAGAACTTATTTGGCCCCACAAATCCCTTGCTAGGATCGCCTTCAGGGTTTGGGTGGTGTCATTCTATTTCTGGCCCAGGCCTTTCCCTTGAGTCTATTCATGCATCAGTGCTGCTCCTACAAAAGCTGCATCTTTCGACTCTTCACCTCTACAGTGACTTTCATGGAAGATGGGCAACGTCGTTCTGTTTCCAGGCTCTCACCAGGGAAGGAGAGTGGCATTTTCTATCACTGAAGGAGTTGTCTACTTGGATGCATATGCCTACTTCAGTATCCTGAAACTTTACATTGGCCTTCATTGTGTGTGATCCCAAGACATTTTTGTGTGCTATTTGCCCCTCACAGGCTTGGAGTAATACTGCATCTCTTCTTTGGGGGTGTGGGCCCCTGGTGGACTCTAGAATTTTCTTTATATAAAACGTATCTGCAAATAGGGACATTATCCATTTCTAATTTGCATGTCTTTTATCTCCTTCATTATAATTCCTTATGTTCCTTTCGGATATATTATGTTTTACTGGTTAATCAACTCTTTATCATTATGTAATGTCTCCCTTTATGCTCTACCACTTGAGCCACAGCACTTCTTCTTTGCTTTGAGTCTACTTTGATATATCTTTTTCCATCTTTTTTTGTTTGTTTGTTTGGTGCTGATGCTGGGGCTTGAACTCAGGGCCTGGACACTGTTCCTGAGTGCTTTTTCTTCAGGTTAGCACTCTACCACTTTGAGTTACAGCTCCACTTCTAGTTTTCTGGTGATTAATTGAAGATAAGAGTCTCACAGACTGTTCTGCTCCAGCTGTATTTGAACCATAATCCTCAGATCTCAACCTCCTAAGTAGCTAAGAATACAGGTGTGAGCCACCGGTACCTTTTAGCCACTGGCTAAAAGTTAATTTTTTGCGTACCAATCCTGAGGCTTGAACTCAGGGTCTGAATGTAGTCTTTGAGCTTTTTTGATCAAAGGTTAGCACTCTACCACTCGAGTCACAGCTCATCTTCTGGCTTTTTGGTGGCTAATTGTAGGTGAGAGTCTCATGGACCTTCCTTCCTCAGATCTTAACCTCCTGAGTAGCTAGGATTGTAGGCGTGAGCCACTGGCATCTGTTTGTATTTAAGTCTATCATGTTTTATTTTACTTTTTTTCCCTTCTGGACTTTCTTTCCTGCCTTCCTTTAGATTAAATATTCTTAAGTATTCTCTTAAAATTTATTTTAACTATTATCTCTGCCTTAAGTTTGAGGATTAAATTGTTCTAGGGATTACAATATACTGAATAGTTCACAGTCATTTAGGATGAATATTTAATATAAAAACATTACCATATAGATCAATTATTCTCCTCCTTTTGTAGCTGTCACAAATGTTTCACCTATATACATTGAAAAGAAGCCTAGACATGTTTTGACTTAACTTTTGTGGCTATGGTTAGAATTCTATTTTCAGTTTTAGAATTCTATTTCTATTTTCACTCTTAAGTGGTATTGAAACTTAATCCACATGGCGCCACCCAGTGGCCAGTCTGGAACCTGGCTGATCGTAAATTTAGTTTTCAGTCTTCTGTGTTGATAAGTGGAAAACAGTTCACAATCTGGAATTTTGTAAACAATTTCATGGACTGTTTCCTCAGCTTCCTCTTTCTCTCTAATCTCCTGTGTGGAAGTTCCCTGGGGTTTTTCTTTTTGGTTCTCCATTAGAAAGCTTGATCTTAAGACTGCTGTGAACTTCCACATTTGTGTCCACTTCAGGACAAGTGGTAGAACTAGGGGAGAAAAGAATGATAAAATTAGGGCTGAGGTATGGCTCAATGGTATAGCACCCGCCTCCTGAGTTCAAGTACCACCACATAATAATAATACATTTTAAAATATAATAATCCTGGGCTGGGGCATGGCTTGAGTGGTAGAGCATCTGCTTACAAGGCCCTGAGTTCAAGTTTCAGTTACACCAAGAAATAAAAGGTTAACTTATTGCCATGTCTAGGCTTTGTAGTTCAGTCTTCTCCCCAAAGTCTTCTGGCACTGTTTAGTTGTGAGTCCTCAAATCAATCTGCTTCATTCTTTTAGTGGAAGAAACCTAGAAGTATGTTTATTCCATCTAACATCCTTCCCCAAGGTTTTCCCACAATATCCCGAGTCTAATTCTTTGACTATCTTAATTATTTCAGTTTTTATTGACTTATTTTGAAATAATTAAATTTGAACTCAGGATCTTAGACTTGTTAGGCAGGCACTCTACTACCTGAACCATACCACCAGCCTTTTTCTTGTTTGATTATTTTGAGATAGCGTCTGGCCTTCTTTCCCAAGCAGGCCGGCACTGTCATCCTCCTACTTATGCTTCCTGAATAGGTGGGATGAGAGGTGTGTATCACACTGCCCCCAGCTTTTTTTCTTTGGTGGGTCATGGGGCTTGAATTCTGGGCTTGGCGCTCTTCAACTCAAGGTTAGCACTCTACCGCTTGAGCCATAGCACCACTTCTGGCCTTTTCTGTTTATGTGGTGATGAGGAACCAAACCTCAGGGCCTCATGCATGCAAGGCAAGCGCTCTACCACTGAGCCACCTTCCTAGCCCTCCATTTCCTTTTGAGTGGTACAGTACCATTCTTTTGAATAGATGAGTAAAATCCCATTGTGTGTGTGTGTGTGTGTGTGTGTGTGTGTGTGTGTGTACATCACATTTTCTTAATCCATTTGATCACAATTCTTAACCACCTGAATTTTTAGCACCACAGTCAGCACACTTTAGCTCAAGGTGAGCGCTCTACCACTTGAGCCACAGTGCCACTTCCGGTTTTCTAGTGGCTTATTGGAGATAAGAGTCTCATCGACTCTCCTGCCCAGGCTGGCTTTGAACTGTGATCCTCAGATCTCAGCCTCCTGAGTAGCTAGGATTACAGGCATGAGCCACCGGTACCCGGCGACCCCCAGCTTTTTTAATGGTTGAGAGAGGGGTCTTATGAACTATTTTTGCCTGGGCTGGCCTCAAACTGGTTCTCCTGACCTCTGCCTCCTGAGCTCTAAGATCAAAAGTGTGACTCATAACACCTGGCCTGTCTTTGTTTTGTATCCAGATTATGCTAATCCCATAAGATTAGCTGACAATTAGATATCCTTTTAAAGAAATTCTCAGAAATCATGAAGACTGGAATTTTCAGTAATAAAGCCAAATGGCATCATATATGAGATTTTCTATCGTATGTGTGTGCCAGTCCTGAATTCAGGGCCTGGACACTATCCTTGAGCTCTTTTTTTTTTTAAATTGTGAAAATACCGTACAGAGGGGCTACAATTACATGGGCATCCTTGAGCTCTTTTGCTCAAGGTTAATGCTCTACCAGTTGAGCCACAGCTCCACTCCCATCTTTTTGGTAGTTAATTGGAGCTAAGAGTCTCATGGACTTTCCTAGACTCCTGAGTAAATTACAGGTGTTAGCCATGGGCACCAACCTACATGTGAGATTTTTAATTTTTAAATAGTTATAGGAATATTCAGTTGTATTTTGTGCTTTTAAAGTTGCATTTTCTCATTTCTGTTTCATTTAAATTTTCAAATTCATTGATATACAATTGTCAGTATATCTTATTATCTTTATATCTTTTAAATCATTAATGATGCTTCTATTCTCATTTTTTCCCTTTGGGTGTGGTTGATTTCACTTAATATAATTTTTTCCAACTCTTTCCATTTCCCTATTTTTTTTTTTTTTTTGGTTGGTCATGGAGCCTGAACTCTGGACTTGGGCGCTGTCCCTCAGCCCTTCAACTCAATGTTAGTGTTCTACCACTTGAGCCACAGCACCACTTCCGGCTTTTTCTGCTTATGTGGTGCTGAGGAACCAAACCCAGGGCCTCGTGCATGCAAGGCAAGTATTCTACCACTGAGCCACCTTCCCAGCCCTCCATTTCCTTTTGAATTGTACAATACCATTCTTTTGAATGGATGAGTAAAATCCCATTGTGTGTGTGTGTGTGTGTATCCATCACATTTTCTTAATCCATTTGATCACAATTCTTAACCACCTGAATTTTTAGCACCACAGTCAGCAAGAAGATATCATCTTAACCTTTGACATCAGTACCTTTTTAATTAATCAGTGCCTTCCTAATTAAGTTTCTTGGAAGTCACATCTTTGCATTATATGTGGTCTTCAAAATATAACAGAAATAAGTAAACCATTAGACGTAAAAGTTAAGTGGGAAGAGTCCTGGCAGGAGTGCAGGCCACAGCATTGTTTGCCCAGACAGGTGAGGCAGAGCAGGGACTTACCCCAACTCTGCCACTACCACCCCTGCATGTAGGAGTTAGCTATCATTCATTATGCTTAAGACGTTTTAGAATAATTCTTTATTGAGATTAGGTGATTATATACATTTCATGTATTTCACAGAATTGTGGAATAGTGATACTTAGTCACAAGCACATTTTACCTTCACAAGGCACATTGTCATTATCATGGTCTATAAAGTTTGTGAATTCTATGAGCTTTGACAATACAACTATTTCTTCCACATCAGTGATACATACATTTCTTTCCTTTTGCTTAGTGTAAGCTGGTCCCTCTTTCCCTCTCATTCCCTCCCTCCCATCACTGCCTTTGAGTTGCTTAGTTCATTTTCGTCAATGTCCAGTGCAGCTGATGGGCCCCTCTGTTGTATGCTTTCCCGTTTCCCTCTGATTCTGTGTTCTCCTCCTAGCCTCTTTCAGATGTATGCATATATTCCATTCTCATTCTTAATTGGTGTTTTACAGAGAGGTTACCATTTCATAAGTCAGGAAAGAAGTACAATTTTTAAATTTTTTAAAAACTGCATAGATGTAAATACAAGGCCTTGGATTTTTTTTAATGCTTCAAAGAACAGCATCAAGAAAAATGCAAAAAAAAGAAAAGGAAAGAAAAGATGCAAAGACAACTCAAGGGAGTAAAAAGAACTGATTAAATGTGAAAATCATGTACCACAAGGGACTTAAGTAAACTGTAAAAAATTATTGCAACTCAACAAAAAGGCAAATTAAATATAAATAATTAAAAGATGGCCAATAGACATTTAAAAATATATAGTCACCAGCCACATTAAAAGATGCTCAATATTGGTCATTAGTGAAATGCAAATCAAAACTGCATGATACCACTTCATAGCCACTAGGGTAGCTATCATAATAATAATAAAAAAGATAACATGTGTTGATAAGCATGTGAAAGAACTGGAACCCCCATACAGTGTTTGTGAGAATATAAAATGATGTACCTCAAGTGGTTAGGCATAGTTATATGACCCTATAATTTCATAGATTAAGTGAAATATTTAATTTCAAAATAAGTGAAATACATCTACATAAAAACTTTTACAAAACATTTATAGTAGCATTACCTATGAACAGGAAGTAGCATCTGTAAATGACTGAGGTGTGGTATAGCCATATAATGAAATACGAATTCTGCCACAAAAAGCAAGTATGGAGAAAAATGAACTTTACAATTTAGGCGGGGGGTTAGGGGGTAGGGGTGAGAGTGGGGGGATGGGGGAGTGTGGTTGAGGAGGTGGGAGGGACAGGATGGTAGGGGAAAAACAAAGGAGGAGGAAACAATGCTGGATAAGAAATGTACTCATTACCTTGCTCATGTAACTGTAACCCCTCTCTACAGTATTTTCACAATAAAAAACATTTTTTAAAAAAAGCAAGTATGGATACATGTTACGACATCAATGAGTCTTAGAAACATGCTGAACGAAATGAGCCAGTCACAAAGGGCTATGCATTATATAATTTCATTTATATAAAATGTCCAGCATAGGAAAACCTAAAAGGATAGAAAATAAGATTATTAAGTAACTGCTAAAGGATAAAGGTTTTTTTAGAGGGTGATGAAAATGTTCTAATATTGATTATACTTTTGTATTATCATGGGATATACAACTCTGAGTATACTTAAATAGATGAATGGTAAGCTGTGAAATACTTTTCAATTATGTTATTAAAAAGATATCATAGCTTCTGCCTTAGTTATTCTCTCTTGGATTATTCATTCTGGGATTTGCCAAATTCTGTGTTTTGACAAGCCTTTGGGAAAGGTCCACGTAATAAAGAACTGGGAAGTCCCACCAACACCTCTGTGAGTGACCTTCAGAATGGTTTTTCCTGCCTTAGTTTTCAATAGTTAGGATTCTGTTCCGTAGCTTCACTGCAACCTTGAGAGAAATCTTAAATCTGCCTCACAACTGCCCCATTAAGCTCTCCCAGATTCCTGACCCTTACAAAGCATGTAAAACAGTTTGCTATTTTAATATGATAAATTTAAGACAATTTGCTACACAGAAATCACATAAACCCCAGCTATCACCTTAAAGCAGGAATTGCTCATTAAATTTTGTTTAATATGTATTATTAAATTTCTGGTATAGTGTTCCTTTGATTAAATATATATCATACATAATTATGATGAAAGTCAATCCAGTACCTTTTTTTTTTTTTGAGGCAGAGATAGAGGAATTAAAGCCAAGACTTCACATGTGCTAGTCCCAAGCAATCTGCCACTTAGCTACACCTGCAGCCTCTAAGACAAATTTTTTTTTTTTTGGTCGGTCATGGGGCTTGAACTCTGGGCCTGGGTTCTGTCCCTGCACACTTCAGCTCAAGGCGAGTACTCTACCGTTTGAGCCACAGAGCTACTTCTAGTTTTCTAGTTGTTTATTGGAGATAAGAGTCTCTCGGATGTTCCTGCCCAGGCTGGCTTTGAACCGCTATCCTCAGATCTCAGCCTCCTGAGTAGCTAGGATTACGGGTGTGAGCCACCAGCGCCAGGCTCTCTAGGACAAATCTTTTAACATCAGGGCCTTATGATCAGGAAATATTTTTAAAAGTCTATATTTATGATACAGATTTTTGTACCATGTAAAGAAGTATCACCAGAAGTCTTTCAAGCATATAATTTTAATGAGGCCAAGCACCAGCGGCTCACTGTCATGGTGATTCTTGAGTCCATGACTAGATTTTCTTCATCAGTTTTAGGAAATTCTTGGCCATTTTCTTGTAAAATGGCTAAGAACAATCCTCTTTTCTCTCTCCTGCTTCTAACTGAAATTACATGTGTATAAAATAGATTGCCCATGTTTTTCTGCTGTGTTTTTCATCCTCTTGGTTGTTCAGCCTGAGGGTTTTTTTTCTTTTGTTCATTAATTCCTCCTCAGTTATATCTATTCCATTGTTAAATCCTCCATTCTTAATATTAGATACTATTAATTTTAATTTTGACTTTTTTTGGGGGGGGGTCCGGTCATGGGGCCTAAATCTGGCCTGGGTGCTGTCCCTCAGCTCTTCAGCTCAAGGCTAGCACTCTACCACTTGAGCCACAGCGCCACTTCCGGCTTTTTTCTTTGCTTATGTGGTGCTGAGGAATCGAACCCAGGGCCTCAGGCGTGAAAGGCAAGCGCTCTACCAATGAGCCACCTTCCCAGCTCTAATTTTGACATTTTTTTAACTGCCAGAAGTCTCTAAAAAAATTTCTTTGAGAGGCAGTATTGCTAAATTGTCCAGGCAGGCAGTTATCCTTGAAAATAGCTGAGATTACAATGATGTTTTCAATATTTTCTTTTAATTCCTAGAGTTAATCATACCTGTTTTACAGAGTGGGTCTAATAACTACATTGTCTGAATATTCCCTGGCCTATTTTTTATTGAATATTGTCTCCTTCAAAATGTTGGGTTTGCTGGGTGGGTATGGTGGCTCAAGTCTGTAAACTTAGCTACTCGGGAGGTAGAAATCAGGGGATGGCAGCTCCAAGCTAGCCGGGGAGATTAAGACTCAATCATAAGCAATGGCTGATGAAGGGAAGAAGGTAGCATGTCTGTTCTCTCTAGTGGCACAAGATGACTACAGCTCAGGCCTAAAGTAAGGCCATCTTCAAAACCAGAAGAGGCGGCTAGAAAGTATGGCTCAAGTGGTGGAGTGCTTGTCTAGTAAGCATAAAGCTTTGAGTTCAAGTCTCAATCTTCTTTTTTTGGGGGGGCGGGGGTCCAGTCGTGGGGCCTGAACTCTGGGTCTGGGCGCTGTCCCTCAGCTCTTCAGCTCAAGGCTAGGGCTCTACCACTTGAGCCACAGCGCCACTTCCAGCTTTTTTTTTATGTGGTGCTGAGGAATCGAACTTAGGGCCTTGAGCATGCAAGGTAAGTGCTCTACCACTGAGCCACCTTCCCAGCCCCAAGTCTCAATCGTCTAAGAAAAAAATAGCTTATTTACATCATTCCTTTGTCTTTGCAAGCTTACTTATTTTGGGATGAAATTTTATCAGAGAATTTACTTTTGCTTTTGGCAGGGAGTTTAGAACACAGACATTAGAAAGCCATGGCCACTTTAATTCAAGCAAAGATTTATATGATCAAAGTTGGGCTTTGCTCTAGTTTCACATTTATTCCCAGCATGTAGCCCCTCATGGTGCTAACAAAAAGGTGGTGGTAGTTTTTTTTTGTTTGTGTGTTTGTTTGAATCAAAATCCCCCTTTCCAGGTAGGCCTTTAACTATTACCTTTACCTCAGCCTTATTTATTTAAAGGTCTACTCAGCTTTATAACCCCCATATTAATTTTTTCAGTGTTGGGGACCAAACCCTAGGCGGTTTGCACAAGCCCTCTACCACTGAGCTACAGCTTGAGTCCCCAGCCTGGACTTTTAAAGCTATCAATCACCTTGAGAGGAAAAGTTACTCCTAATGTTCAGCTCACTTTTGCTGGCTTCATTCCTCTAGAACTTGGGCTCATAATTCCTCACTTCCATAGCAGTCCTCTGATGCCTTCAGACAGACTTTTAAAACCTTTTGCCCAATTCAGGAGAAGAATTAGTCCTAAAAACCACCTAATGTTACTAGAAGTAGAAACTCCCACATCCTAAAAACTTAGACTTCCAACATCTCCTGAATGCCACCCAGGTTCCTCATGCTCAGTGTGTTCACACTGAACTCTTTTTATTAAGCTATTATACAGAGAGGTTTCCATTTCATAAGTCAGGTGATGAGTACATTTCTTTTTGGACAAATGTCACCCTTCATTTTCCCCCAGTTTCCCCTTCCTGTCCCTGCCCTCAAGTTCACATTGAACTTTTCATCTACTTCACCCAAACCACACAATGTAACCTGCTTTTCCTGTTGTAGCTATATCTAGTTATGATTTTCCAAGTTATAAATCTCTCCTCCTTCCTCTTCCTCCTCTTCTGCCTCCTTCTTCTCTTCCTCTCTTTCCCTTTCCTTCTTTCTGTTCCTCTCTTCTTTCTCCTACCCACCATCACTAAACTAAGTTCTCTGTATATTGTCTACACCATTTTCCTTCCACGATCCCATTGCTGTTTCCTAGAATATCATCTTTGGCCCTTCACCTCTCTCTTAAACCACTGCTGCAGTATTTCCTGATCATTCTTTCTGCTTTGAGAATCTGTGCTATACTTACTATGACGTGCTGCTACTTACTCTTCCAAATCAGATCACTGGGCTGGGAATGTGGCTTAGTGGTAGAGAGCTTGCCTTGCATGCATGAAGTCCTAGGTTCATCTCCTCAGTACCACATACACAGAAAAAGCT
>NW_012267311.1:4620857-4680023 GCF_000151885.1 Dipodomys ordii
GCTGTCCCTCAGCTCTTCAGCTCAAGGCTAGTGCTCTACCACTTGAGCCACAGTGCCACTTCCGGCTTTTTTCTTTTTGCTTATGTGGTGCTGAGAATCAAACCCAGGGCCTCATGCATGCAAGGCAAGCGCTCTACCACTGAGCCACCTTCCCAGCCCCAGCAGCACTTTTTCTAATTACCAATTTACATTAAGAGGGAGTATTAAGGAGAAGTCTACTGCAGCATCCACTGCAGACCTTAAAACTTTGTCTTATTTTTCTTTAAAATATTTCTACATACCATAGTTAACATGACTTCAAAAGTAAATGAGGATGGGGATGTGGCTTAGTGGTAGAGTGCTAGCTTAGCATGTATGATGCTCTGGGTTCGATTCCTCAGAAAAAGCAGGAAGTGGCACTCTGGCTCAAGTGGTAGAGTGCTAGCCTTGAGCAAAAGAAGCTCAGGGACAGTGCCCAGGCCCTGAGTTCAAGTTCCAGGACTGGCCAAAACAAAAGACAAAACAGATCACTGGCCAAGACACTGCCTGCTTTGGGCCATCAAAGGTTCCTCACAGCCTCAGCCAACTAAGCAATAATCCTTAATTGGGTTCTCAGGTTCTTCATGACTTGTTTCAATACACTTCCTTCAGCTGTGTCCATCTGCTTTCCTGATTCCTCCATGAGCACAGCATTATCCTCTGCTGCTATTATCCCATTTTTCTCCTCTTAATCCATTAATGTAACAATGCCTGATGCTACATAATCTATATAAAAAACAATTTCATTTGGCTCATGATTCTGGTGACAGAAAAATCCAAAACAGCATGTTAACAGTGTCCTAACACAGAGGATGGCATCACATGTAGACTACATGTGCTCCCACTGTGTAAGAGGTCAGGTGATGAGGGAGAGACAGCAAGTAGTGGCCAAGCTCACTCAGGTGGGGGGTAGGGGGGTTTCTGGGGCTTGAACTCAGGGATGGGCACTGCCTGAGCTCTTTTTGTCCAAGGCTAGCTCTCTACCACTTTGAGAGACAGCTCCACTTTCTGCCTGTCTTGGTGCTTAATTAGAGGTAAGTCTTACAAACTTTCCTAGTTGGGCTGGCTTCAAACCATGATCCTCAGATCTCAGCCTCTTGAGTAGCTAGGATTACAGGCAGGAGCCAGCTTCAAGCTCACTCTTTTAAAATCTGCTCTGAAAGCAGGGGCCGGTGGCTCACGCCTATAAACCTAGCTACTCAGGAGGCTGAGATCTGAGGATTGTGGTTCAAAGCCAGCCCAGGCAGAAATGTCCATGAGACTCTTATCTCCAATAAACCACCAGAAAACCAGAAGTGGCGCTGTGGCTCAAGTGGTAGAGTACTTGCCTTTTGCCGAAGAGCTGAGGGACAGCATCCAGGCCCAGAGTTCAAGCCCCATGATGAATAACAACAACAACAAAAATCTGCTCTTGAAGGAATCTATCCAATCCTGCAACACCTAACCCACTCCTTGAAATCACCATTAATCCCATCAAACACACTTAGGAGCCAAGTACCTATCAGTAAGTCCTATCTCCTAAAAGCCCCAGCACCTCTCAATAGCATTATACTAAGGACCTAACATCCAGCACACAGATCTTTGGACTTCAAACCATTGTCCCATTGTCTCATGATTCTTCTCTACTGAGCTCCTTCTCAAATACTACTTCATCAATCCACACAGGTGACTGAAAGTCAGACCCCTGCCTCAGCTCTAAGGGTCTAGGAAAGAAAGACAGTGAGAAAGTACTTATCTCCTATATGACTAGCTTCCCACCTTTTCAGTGCTTACTCTATACTACCCTCAATGCCTTCTCCATGCCCTGTCACCACTTGCACCTATATTGCACACACACACACACACACACACACACATCCCCTTCTTATTGCCCTTCTCTTGGCTAACTTTTTTTTAAAGGGTAAGACTCAAAAATAACCATGTGTCCCTTGGCTTGGCCCTAGGCAAGTGCTGAAGAGGAAGGGTCTGATCTCTTCCTAACCCAGGGCTCTTCCCTGATGTGCTCCCTATTACATTCCCCTCTCCACTTCTCCCTTTCCCACCCTCAGAATAGTTCCCCCCCATTACTAATGAGAGAGAGAAAGAGTATTGAGGCTCAAACTCAAGGCCTTGATCCTCATGTCCAATTCTAGCCTTTTGCTCATTAATTAGAGACAAGAGTCTCTCAGATGTCTGCCCAGGTTGGCTTTGAACCTTAATCCTCAGATTTCAGCCTCCTGACTAGGATTATAGATCTGAGCCACTATCCTCCCTTTCTACTATTAGATAGAAAGTTAGCTCCCAAAGCCCTTGTGTGTGAAAGTTTAGTCTTCGGATAGTGGATCTAAGCATAGGGGGCCAAGTGACCATGGACTGAAATCATGAGCCAAAAAGAAATCCTTTCTGCATTAAGTTGTTATTGCAGGTATTTGTCACAGCAACAACAATCTAACAACCCAACTATTCTTTTGATTTTACTGTCCAGAAGTCCTAGGTAAGCCTCTTTCCTATATCTCCATCCCTGTTTCTTCACCTCCTGAACTTTTCCATTCTGTCTGCTGGCTAGGTCTGCTGGCTACTAGGCTAACTCTACAATCTAGAAGATCTAAAATGGAGCCATACTTGTAAACATGACTAGGTCGAATGGTTAAACATTACTCTAGATATGTCTGTGAAGATGTATTTTAAGATTAATATTTAAATCAGTATGCCATGAGAAAAACAGCATAGGATGCCTCATATTTGGAGCCTTATATGATCAAAGGTATTAATAAAAAAATGAAAGAACTTATAGATGGTGTCAGGAGGGAAAAAGTGAGAGAGTGAGGGTAACATTGTCCAGAAAGAAATGTATTCTCTTCCTCACATGTAACTGTAATCCCTCTGTACATCACCTTTATAATAACAATAAAAAAGAAAGAAATGAAGTAGACTGCCTTTGGACTTGAACTTCAACATAAACTCTCCTTGGGTTTTCAGAAATTTTTATACTTGTCAAGCTTTCAATGATCAATTCCTTAAAATCTTCCTCTCAATCAGTCTCTGTCTCTTACGTGCTCTCTCTCTAGATATTAAGTCTACAGGGTCATAAGGGTAGGATGCTGAGCTATTGGGTTTATCCACTGTCCTTAAGTATGTCAAGTATTTGCCCATCTCTAACTTTTTACACAACAATTACATCAGACCCCCATTTTTTACTCGTTATAAATTTCACCCATATTTCAATAGATCAAGTCACCTTAGAAAAGTTATCTTTACACATACCAGTTGACTTCTCTCAGTTTTAGCTGTCTAGGTGTTTGTTGATTTTGCATAAGACATGATGCCTCTTCAAACAAAGCTTGAAGAAGTTTCTCCTACTCATGGATTTCCTTGAGTCCTGTCTGTCCCTCAGCTTCTACTTGTTTGTCTTGGACCCTTCTGTGGTGATCTCTGTCCTTATCCTTAAAGAGATGTTTCAAAGGGATCAATGAGGAAAATGCTTCATATATTGCTTCCAATTAAACACACACACACACACACACACACACACACACACACACACACTTGTCTATCCTGAGGCTTGAACCCAGGGCTTGGGCACTGTCTCTGAGCTCTTCTGCTCACAACTAGCCCTCTACCACTTAGAGCCACAGCTCCACTTCCAGTTTCCTGGTAGTTAATTGGAGATAAAGTCTCAGTCTTTCCTGCCTGGGCTGGCTTTGAACTTGAGAGCCTCAGATCTTAGCTTCCTGAGTAACTAGGCTTACAGGTATGAGCCACCAATGCCCAGCTCTAATCTTTGTTGTGTGCTGGTCTTGGGATTTGAACTCGGGGCCTGGGCCCTGTCCCTGAGCTTTTTGCTCAAGGCTCGTGTTCTAGCACTTGAGCCACAGCTCCCACTCTGGGCCTTTTGGTGGTTAACTAGAGATGAGTCTTATGGACTTTCTTGCGTGGGCTTGGTTTGAACTGCAGTCCTCAGGTCTCAGCCTTTTGAGTAGCCAAAATTACAGGCATGACCCACTGGCATGCCCAGCTATAATGTCTTCATTGTTTTGTTGTTGTTGTCTTAAAAGTTTGCTACATAGCCGTGGAAGGCCTCCTACTCATGACCTTTTCCTTCCCAGATTTACAAGTGTGTACTGCAAGGCCAGAAATATGCCACAAGGCCTGATGCGTTGCCTTTTTATTTTTTAATCTTTTAAGGCAGGGCCTCAAATTCCTCATCCTCCTGCCTCAGCCTCTTGAATGAGTACTGGAATTTCAGGGGAGCAGCACTTTTTCTTTCTTTTTTTTTTTGGGTCCGGTCGTGGGGCCTGGACTCTGGGCCTGGGCGCTGTCCCTCAGCTCTTCAGCTCAAGGCTAGTGCTCTACCACTTGAGCCACAGTGCCACTTCCGGCTTTTTTCTTTTTGCTTATGTGGTGCTGAGAATCAAACCCAGGGCCTCATGCATGCAAGGCAAGCGCTCTACCACTGAGCCACCTTCCCAGCCCCAGCAGCACTTTTTCTAATTACCAATTTACATTAAGAGGGAGTATTAAGGAGAAGTCTACTGCAGCATCCACTGCAGACCTTAAAACTTTGTCTTATTTTTCTTTAAAATATTTCTACATACCATAGTTAACATGACTTCAAAAGTAAATGAGGATGGGGATGTGGCTTAGTGGTAGAGTGCTAGCTTAGCATGTATGATGCTCTGGGTTCGATTCCTCAGAAAAAGCAGGAAGTGGCACTCTGGCTCAAGTGGTAGAGTGCTAGCCTTGAGCAAAAGAAGCTCAGGGACAGTGCTCAGGCCCTGAGTTCAAGCCCAGGATTGGCAAAAAAAAAAAAAAAAAGTAAATGTTTTAAGTAATTACCATTTTTGTCATTAAAATACATTCATTAAAAAACTTTTTATCTCTTGTTGACTGTCTCTGAAGGCATCTTTGACCTTTGGGGTTGCTTGTTTGGGGGGGGGGTAGTTTGTTTCCCTTTCTGTTTTTGAGATGGGGTTTTGATATGTTGCTCAGGCTGGCCTCAAACTCCTGGACTCACATAATTTTGCCTGAACTTCCCAAGTAGCTGGGCCTATAAAGGCCCTGTGTGTTTTGTTTATTTGTAATAGAAATGTCTTGCTACCTGCTGTACATGCTCTTAATACAATCATGATTTGCTGGGATCACTTTATTAGTTGGTGTGGATAAAATTAGCTCCGTTATTCACATGACCCTGATTTAAATACAGAAGGAACTTCCTATCTAAAGAAAGTTCCTGTTGCCCCTTGCTGGGCAAGGTTGTGGCTAGAACCATCTTGGAAGTCCTTGTGGAAGCAGGATTTCCTCTTGGGCTCTGAACAACCGCTCCCCTCCCCCCCCCCCCCCCCCCAGCTCCTGCGGAAATATCCACAGAAGTTTCCCTGTGAAGCTGGTGATCTCCGTGGTACTTCCCAGTTCTAGAAATTTCTCTCTAGCTCTTAAAAGGCATACTGGCTAAGAGTGCTTTGTCCAAGAAGATACTCGCCTTTTTATACAAAATTCTTAAGGGAGAAAAATCGTTGCTAATTTGAATCAAAGTCAAGCTCCAAGGAAAGAAATAATAATAATCATGGGTGAATAAATTACATTAAAAAAAACTTTTATGAAGTCATTCTATCTCTGTAAGAGAGTTCCGTCTTTGAATAATCCCAGAAGAGAGGCCACGGAGGATTCTTCGTCCCACTTTACAAAGGAGGAAACTGATCAGGCGGAAACCTCAGACTCAGCCAGAGGAGGCTGCCCACGCGGCACTCACCTCCCCCTGCAGGGAAAGTACCCGCAGAGCTGGCGGCCGGGCGCAAAGCAGCGAACATCACTTTCGGTCAGGTGGCACTTCCGCCTCCCTGGGCCCCGGAGGCTGGCCGCCGAGTCACGAGTTGTCTCTGTGAGCCCGCCCTCAGCCTTCTGATTGGGTATCTCCCGTCCTTGGATTGGCTGTTCCCTTCGGGGTGCCTAACTCAACCGGATATAGGAGCAGTGCTTCCGCTTCTACTTCTCCCTCCCTCCGGCTTGTCCTCCGCTCGTAGTCGCCACCACCGAGGCTGCCTCCCGGTGCAGTTCTGGTGGGTCGGTTGGTTGTCTCTTGACGTTGGTGTCTGCGCCGTTGAATTGCCCGCCATGGCTGAGCTAGACCCGTTCGGCGCCCCTGCCGGCGCTCCCGGAGGCCCCGCGCTGGGGAATGGAGTGGCCGGCGCCGGTGAGGAAGACCCGGCCGCAGCCTTCCTGGCGCAGCAGGAGAGCGAAATCGCGGGCATCGAGAACGACGAGGCCTTCGCCATCCTGGACGGCGGCGCCCCTGGGCCTCAGCCGCACGGCGAGCCGCCGGGGGGTCCGGGTGAGAATGCGGGCGCGTTTGGGGCGGGGACGGCGGCCCCGGGTAGGATCGAGCGCTTCCGTGTGCGTTCTCCTGGCCGAACCAGAGAGGTTAGAAGCGAGCGCCCGGAGGACACGAGACCCCCCCCCCCAAGCCGGTCACGCCGGCACCAACCTCGGCCTCCGGGACCTGCCCCGGTTCCCCAAGGGGGCCGGAGTGCGGTCGGGCCCCAGCAGAGCGAGAAAGCAAACACCGTGGCTAGGAGGCTCAGTAGCCCGAAAGCCCGTCCAACTTTTCATTCAACACTCGCTGCCCTTTAGGCCCGAACTCAGAATCATCCGCATTGGCGCATTTTGGCCAGACTTGGAACAGTATCATTATTGAGACGTACGATCAAAAATGGCAGAGCAGAGTGGGGGGTTAGGAATCAATATGAAACTCAAGAAAGATGGTCCAACCTTGGGAAAAGAAGCTGGCCAAGAGTGATAGATGTTTGCCATTCTTTGGTTGTGTCACGGCTAAGACTTGTTCTTCTGGGAACAGCTTTTCTTAGGAAATGTTGTCCAAGATTTCACTACTTACGGAGGAAAGAGGAGATGACTAGAGAGCGTAAGGAGTTGGGAAGGGAGAGAAAAAAATTGACCTCTGAATGCCTTACCTGGGTTTGATGCTTAAGATTGTGGTGTAGGAGAAAAGAGTGGGAAAGACAGGCTCATTAGTACTGGGAAGTAGGAAATTAGGAGAATGGACAATGGCTTTTCATGTACTAAAAACAAGAAACCAAGCTGAGTGTCTGTACCTAGCTACTCAGGAGGCTGAAGCAGGAGGATCACGAGTTCAAGACCAAACTGAACAACATAGAGTTTGTCTGGAAAAAAAATCCAACTATAGGAGAATAGGGTGTCATTGGAGAAAATAAGAATGTTTATACTACCCTAAACTCTGTCCTTAAGGAGCCAGGCACCGAACATAAATGAGTAAAACAGGCCGGGCATAGAACAGTTAGGAAATGTTGAAGACTTAGGCTTTGGTTCAGTAGAGTAGTGTTGTGTTAATACACAATCTCACATTACTATGCCAGACAGAATAGTTTTAGGAAGAGGGGGATTACAGCCTCTTGAGTTAAAGCACTTATAATGTGACTAAATATACAATTTACAGCAAGCAGATTGGACAGAACTAGGCAGTGATAAGGATATGAAGTTGATTTAGTGATTAAGAGCTATATTCCTTAGGCTGGGGATTAAAAGTTTTTACTCCTTAATTAGCACCCCCCCTCCCCGCTTCATTTAATAGAAAACTGAATACTAGTGAGATGACTTGCTTAAGAAAAAAAAAGATGAGTTAATAGCTGAGCCCCAAGTTTCCTGACCTTTAAGCTGTACTACATTCCATTGCAGTTTGTTTAGGCAAGGTGTCTTGAGATAAAAGAAAGATTGTGGCTGTTCTGGATAGCAAGGATTGGGCAAAGCAGGACTCAGAAGACTTGTGATTCAAAAACAGTGTTATTAGTGATCACTCTTGGGAGCAAAGGTGTCTGACACATAGAAGGAATGAGCCAAAACACACAGCTCTTGGTGGTAGACAGTTTGAAAAGTGAAAAGGAGAGAATAGCTTTGGATACTTTGGTCCTTTATTCATCAAGCATTCAGCAAAGGGAAGGAAAGGGGTGATTGCTGACTTAGTTCCTGGGAAAGCTTTTCTTAGTGAACTAAGCGTTTAGTGACTTAAGGCCAGATCCTTGACTGTTGGTAATAATGCAGCAGTCAGCACTTTAAGAATAAGAGAACTTCTCTCTCTTTTTGTCTCCCTCTCCCCCCCCCCCCGTCCTCCCCTCCCTCCCTCCCTTTTTCCCTCTCTCCCTCCCCCCTTTCTCTCTGTCCCTCTCCTTTTCTCCCTCCCTTCCTCCCTTCCTCTCCCCTTCTCCCCCCATTTTAGGCTTTCCTTGCTCTTTGAGTGTGGTTTTAGCTTTGTTGTCTGAGACGATTTATAAAACTGCATCACTGCTCAGCCTTTTTTCTGTAAAAGGTGATAATATATGGCACAATGTTTTTAGCATTACATTTGAACTTGGGGTTGGAGGCATGGCTAAAGCGGTGGAGTATCTGTTTAGCAAGTGTGTAGCGCTGAGTTCAAACAGAGCCAAAAAGAACTGTCTGTAAAATGTTTACTGGTATATAGTAAGTATGCACAGCCCTGAGTTCAAAGCCCAATACAGCCAAAAAGAACTGTCTGTAAAATGTTTATTGGTGTATAGTAAGAATCCACTTAATTCTAGCTGCTATATCTTTCAGGTCTAGCTGCTATATCCTTCAGGTAAGGAGAAATAATTATGAGGCTTATAGGCTTTGGAGGTGTATTTAGGATGCTCTTCCTGATGTGCTATCAAAGAGATAAAGATTAAGGAGAGGGGTGGGGGAGGTTAAACTTGCTTTATTCAGCCTTGAAGAAAATTACTGTGCAAAATGGGTACAGGAAGAAAGAAAGAGATCTGTGAACTCGGTTGTTAGGAAGTGAGAAGAAAAATTTAGAGGCTGGAGGTAACCAACTGGGTGAAGTGGCTTTGTGGTGGTGGTAGGGATATTGAACAATGGACTGTCAGTGAGGCAGCCAGTGTAAGTGGGGCTATTGAAAATCCCCCCATAATGTGGGCTGAGGTGGGAGGAGAACAGAAGTAGTCAAGGAACTAAGAAGTACAACAAGGCATTGTGCTTTGGACAAGTCCATTCTTGGAGGGAAAAAAAGAGATAGAAAAGGGATGCTTTCTGGAGTAATTTTATTGGTAGAAGTGTCATGTGTAATACTGAAAGAATACTGCACAGTTAGAAAATGTCACTACTCCATATTCTTTCTGAATTGTGCCGTAACTGAAAGCTAAGTGGTAGTGTTTCATTTCAGATGAGAACTGGTCACTGGTCACTGGACATTAAGCAGTGATCCTAGTGTAGCAAGCTAATTGTTCTCAGTTGGGATTCAGACCTCATTCTGCTTGGCTTCGTATGTTTTAGGAACCTGGTAACTTCTGTTTTGAGATAGTCTTTTTCCTATTGGAAACTTATTCTGGCCCTTGTTTCTTTCTGGGGTTCCTAAGATGGCCTTGAAAGTTTCCTTCTGAATTATTGAGTTGCTTAGCTTAGTTGTCCTATTAAGTCAGTGGCTCTAGGTATCCCTTTCTGTATGTTTCTAGAGCAGTGGACTAACCTTTGACTTGGGTCAGTTGATTTATACTTGCTGATTATTCACCCCTGTAATTCTACTACTTAGGAGACTAATTCTACTACTTAGGAGACTAATCTAGAACTCATAGTTCAAGGCCAGCTGGACAGAAAAATTTGCTAGGCTTCATCTAAAAAAAAAGAACAAACAAACTATCAAAAAGGATAGAGGCATGGCTGAGTGCTAAAATGTCCACCTACAAGGGACAGGCTCCAAGTTCATACCATAGTAAAGAATGTTGATACAGTAGTACAGTGAAGAACTCAAAGCACATAGTAGAGTCTGGATGGGTCTCAGAGCAAAGGGCAGGCAGCATGTAGTTTAGGAAGTATAGGATGAAGGTTACTTCTAGTTTGGTATATGAAGTAATGATCAAAGTTTTTTTTCTTCTGAAAGTGGCCCTGGGGTGGAATTTATTAACTGGATAGATGAGATGTTAGTTGTAATATATTAACCATTATATGGGACTAGCCAGACTTGGCATTGTATAGACTCTAGGATTTAAAACTATCTCATTCTTCTATTTTACACAAAAAATTTGCAAGTGTATTAAAGAAAGACATTTTAAAAAATAATAGAAGTGAGTATCTGTCAGTATAAAAGCAAATGGAGGAATTGGCAGTGCCTACATACAAATGAAAAAATTGAGGGGCTGGGAAGGTGGCTCAGTGGTAGAGCGCTTGCCTTGCATGCCTGAGGCCCTGGGTTCGATTCCTTAGCACCACATAAGCAAAAAGAAAAAGCCGGAAGTGGTGCTGTGGCTCAAGCGGTAGAGCACTAGCCTTGAGCTGAAGAGCTGAGGGACAGCGCCCAGGCCCAGAATTCAGGCCCCATGACCAGACCCCAAAAAAAGAAAAGAAAGAAAAAATTGAGACAAATTGAGGAAAATATTTGCAATGTGACTGGGCTACACATACAGAACACTTAGAGATAAGGCAAAAAATAGCCAAAACTCAGTTCAGCAAGGCAAAAAAAAATCAAGTGTGAGGTATATTAATACCTTGTAACAAGTCTCCATGAAGTTTTTCATTTGTTTTTTTTTTCTCCTTTACTATCAGTTTATTTAGCAAAAGTTTAAAAAGCATGATAAAGCAGTCTTTAGTCAATGTAGGTCTAGAAATATATCTGGTGATCCAGCAATTCTACAACAGGGAATTTAACAAAGAGGAACAGTTAAATATGTCAGTTTTCAGTAAAGAATGTATGCTACCTCTAACTCATGGTTTGGTTTGATTTGGTTAAGACAGACTTACTGTATAGCTTAGGTTGGTCTCAAATTCTCAGTTCTCCTGCCTTAGCTTCCTGAGTGCTAGGACTACAGTCGTACACCACCATTTACAGCTTCTAACTGGATGTATGTTATACATGTGTGTATGCATGTGTGAATATACACACCAGTACTGAGGCTTGAATTTGGCCCAGGTGATTTGCCTTAATTTTTTTGCTCAAGGATACTGCTCTGCTACTCCAAAGCTAGTAAGTTTTTTAAGCAAAGAGTAAAAATGTACTAAAAGTTACTAAAAAGGCTGTCTTGAGTACAACACAGGAGTGGCTGGGAATGATTATCCTTTGTAGAGCATGTGTTCATGAGGCCTTGGATTTGATCCCTAGCATTAGAAAAAGTTAAGTAGCACAAAAGTAAAACAGCTAAGGTAAACAAGTTAAGAAAAATATGGCAAGTATTTTGAACTAGTGGAAATATACAAACCTGTAGTTGAAACAGATCAAAGCTGAGGTGGGTTGCAATCTGCTTAGATCCCGTTTGTATTCATGTATCAAATTGACAGAAATCTTTCTTTTGTTATTCTAGCTTGCTCAAGTTACAGCACTTTTTTTTGTTTGTGTTGGTTTGTTTTGTTCTTGGTTTGTTGGATTTGTTGTTGGTTTGTTTGTTTTGGGGCTTGAATTCAGGGCCTGGTGCTGTCCCTGAGCCTTTGTGCTCAGGCCTACCACTCTACCACTTGAGTCACAGCTCCACTTCTGGCTTTTTTTTTTTTTTTTGGTAGTTAATTGAAGATAAGAACCTCTTGGACTTTCCTGCCTGAGCTGGCCTCCAGCCACAATCCTCAGATCTTAGCCTCCTGAGTAGTTACAGTTATAGGTGTGAGCCAGGAATGAGCCTCCAGCACCCGGCAAGTTTAGCACTTTTTTTTTCTCCATGCTGGGGACTGAATACAGTATTTCACATGTGCTAGGCAAACACTACTACTAAGCTACACCTTAGCCCTCGCAACACTAATAATGGTTATTTCACATGCTTTTTTTTTTTTTTTTTTGCCAGTCCTGGGGCTTGAACTCTGGGCTTGGGTGCTGTCCCTGAGATTTTTTTTTTTAAGGCTAGCGTCTATGACTTGAGTTTATTGATGGTAAGAGTCACAGACATTTTTTGCCTGGGCTGCCTTTGAGCTGTCATCCTCAGATCTCAGCCTCCTGAGTAGTTAGGAATACAGGTATGAACCACTAGCACCCAGCCTCACATGCAATTTTTTTAAATATACACAAATTGGGCTGGGAAGGTAGTTCAGTGGTAGAGTGCTTGCCTTGCATGCATGAGGCCCTGGGTTCAATTCCTCAGCACTACAGAAGCAGAAAAAGCCAGAAGTGGCTTTGTGGCTTAAGTGGTAGAGCACTAGCCTTGAACTGAAGAGCTGAGGGACAGTGTCCAGGCCCAGAGTTCAGGCTCCACAACCGACCAAAAAAAAAATTGTGTGTGTGTGTGTGTGTGTGTGTGTGTATACGCGCACATACACACATACACATAAATTTACTGCAAAGAGAAAATGGTATCATTATCTACTCTTTCTAGAGTGCCTACCTATTCACCTTACAAGGAACCCTACACATATGCCAAGTTGTGTGTGTGTGTGTGTGTGTGTGTGTGTATGTGAAGTGCTGATACATGTGTATAGGAAAACTGAAAACTTAATGATGATATGAATGAATGGATTACTAGAAGGCATGTATCAGAGGAGGCTTGTTTGGCTGAAAGAAATGTATGTACATGAGACAAACTAAATATACAGGACTCAGTGATGGATTATAAACATTTTCTTCTGTCTTCATTCCTCTCCCCCCCCCTTTTTTTGCAAAATAATAAATGTTTTAGTATCAGTGGGAATATAATCTATAAAAGTTTTTAGTACCCCTAAGCCAAAGGGAAGAGACTTGGGTGAAGCAAGAGACCCAAAGAATGGTTAAAATATTAGCATTGACTTGGAAATAGACAGTTTGGTTGGATTTAATTAGTTAAGAGTGTCAGAAGGAAGAGGAATGGTTTGCTGTGCCCCAAGCCTCTAGGGAAGCTCTGATACTGCTATGCACTGCCCTGTGACGACCTCAAAACACTGGCTTTCCATAATTACCTGGCTCTCTTCCTGTCACTTTAAGGCTTATATCTTCTCCATCTTCCATTCTATAAGATTGGCACTAAAGTTGAAAGAAAAAAAATGGGATAAAATAATAGAAGCCCTACACAGTGGGTTATAAATTGACCAGCCAGCCAATAAATGATACAATAAATCAGTGGAAGCTTTGATAGTAGCTCCAAGCAGCTATCAGTAGAAGACAGAGGATAGGCATAGTACAGCTTTGCACATACCTTCTCTCAGAGCTGTTATGTTAGCAGGGCTTAGAAATTACTTAGCTGGTAGTCTAGTAATAAAACTAGTAAAACACAGAAAAGAGTTTTAAAAATTAGTTAGTGGAACTGTGGGAATTGGATTGACCAGGATATGCCCCTTTAAAGGCTGCCTTGAGAGCTGGGAAGTTGGCTTAGTGGTAGAGTGCTTGCCTAGCATGCATGCATGAAGCCCTGGGTTCAAATTCTCAGTACCACATAAACAGAAAAAGAGCCAGAAGTGGGGCTGCCTTTAGTTCATGACAATTACTGTATTGCCAGCTCAAGACTGCAGGCCCTATAACGCTGGGTTTTTTTGTCTGGTTGCCTTTTCTCCCTCTAAAACATTGAAAATTCTAATTTCCTTACTTAATACTATGTATTTTAAAATAGGTCTGGCTTATATAACTTCAAATTTTTGAAAAAATAAAACAGATGAAATTTATTGATCACAGTTTTTGGAGGCTGAGAAAGCCAGGATTATAAATAGGTCTTAGACATTTCTCTCACTTCTGAGATGCTCTTTCTTATTTATGAACACATGAATAGTTAATTGTGTCAAAAAGACTAGATGGTTCATCACATTTGCATGCATGCCTGTCTGTGTGTATGTGTGCTGGTTCTGGGGCTTGAACTCAGGGCCTGGGTGCTGTCCTTAAGCTTTTTGCTCAAGACCAACACTCTGTCACTTGCCTCATAGCTTCACTTCCTGCTTTTTTTTTTTTTTTTGATCTGTTGTGGGGCTTGAACTCTGGGCCAGCCACTGGCGCCTAGCACTTCCTGCTTATTGTTTTTTGGTGGTTAATTGGTTCTTGTCCAGGCTGGCTTCATATCATGGTCCTCAGATCTTAGCCTCCTGAGTAGCTAGGATTACAGGAGCTTGTAATTGATTTTCTAATATAATGTACACTAGCTATAATGACTACATTTGCTCACCCTCACTCCATTCGTGTGCCCCCTTTCCCACAAATTTCCACTGCTGCTATTCACATTGATAAATGGTATTTTTTCCTTTTTTTAAATTTTTATTGTGAAAATACTGTACAGAGGGGTTACAATTACATGGGCAAGATAATGAGTACATTTCTTATCAAACATTGTAGCCTCCTCCTTTGTTTCCCCTTCCCATCCCTTCCCATCCTCCCCCTCCCCCACCCAATCCTCCTCTCCCCAACCCCCCCACCAAAGTTGTAAACTTTGATAAACGGTATTTTAGTTCAGAGGAATTACAACCTTGGATTGTGTGTAAGTACATTGAGCCTTTATATGTTATCATGCATATTTAGATCTTGCTTCTACATATGAGAGACAACATACCCTGTTTGTCTCTCTGAGCCTGGCTAACTTCACTTAACATGGTTTTCCCTAGGTCTATCCATTTCCCTGCAAATGACATAATATTATTCTTTCTATGGATGAGTAAAATTCCATTGTGTGCCACGTTTTCGTGATCCACTAATCAATTATAGGGCATCTGGGTTATTTCCCTAACTTGGCTATTGTAAATAGTACATGATGAATGTGGATGTGGAAGTTTCTTTACTGTATCTTGACATAATATTTTGGGTAGATGCCCAAGAGTGGTATGGTCCAGTCATAGGGAAATTCTGTGTTTAGGTTTTTGAGGAATCTCCAGTCTTCTAGAGTAGTTTGTACTAGTTTACATTCCTACCAACACTGTAATAGCCCTGGGATACTAAAAACTGCTTTGCCCTAATTCCAAATAAGAAGAATCAATAAGTCTCAGTGTAGACCCTAGTGTCACCCCTACTCTAAACCACAGTATGAGTTGAAAAAAGCAGCTTTGTTTGAAAATGGAGCTGTACATTTCTGCTCACTGGAATTCCAGGCCAGACTTTGCCAGAACTTTCAAAGAGAAGTAACTCATTGCAGCAGTTCTGTCAGGGTTCCATTTGTCATCTCTCTTGGCCAGAAAATAATAAAATCATGGAACTGGGAGCTTGGGGACAGATTTGTCCACATTTTGAAGAAGTTATTTGGTTATAGCACATCTTAGTTTCTTCATTAGTGAAGAAGAAAAAAAAAAGAGTTGTATCTAATACCTACCAAAGGGGTAGTAGTATTTAGTAATTCACAATACTTAAAGTATTCAGTACTAGGGCTGGGAAGTTGGCTCAGTGGTAGAGCGCTTGCCTTGCATGCCTGAGGCCCTGGGTTCGATTCCTCAGCACCATATAAGCAAAAAGAAAAAAGCCGGAAGTGGCACTGTGGCTCAAGTGGTAGAGCACTAGCCTTGAGCTGAAGAGCTGAGGGATAGCACTCAGGCCCAGAGTTCAGGCCCCATGACCAAAAAAAAAAAAAGTATTCAGTACTATATTCCACTGTGTAATTCTTTGGTTTGTATTTAACCAGCCCCAATTGACAGACTAAAATCTTATATCTTACAGATGCTGTTGATGGAGTGATGAATGGCGAATACTATCAGGTACAGAATACTCTGATAATGTTGAATGATAATGATCCTGGAGCCTTTCTGTGATTAGCATTGATTGCTCTCGCTGGAGACCCTGGTCCTCTGACTTCTCTGACTTTTCTGGATATATTAGTAGGTGGTAGGCATATAACCTTCCAAAGAGGAGAATTTAAAAAGAGATGGCATCCATAGAGCCAGCTAGTGTTAGCATGCTTATTTTCAAGATGGCCCTTTGTGATGATGACAATGGTCAACTTAAATAGTATATCAAGTACTGTAATAGTTAGTCACTAATATTTTAAGTAATTTAGTCTGGCAAGGTTAAGCTGTTAATATTTCCCAGTTGAGCAAGTAGAATAAGTCTAATGATTAATACTTATTTGATTAAAAAATTAATGTTTGATGTTAGTCTTCAAATCTAACCTACTATAATGGAGTTCTGTCACATTTGCTGTGACTCATTTTTTTTTCCATTTTCTCTCTTAACTGTAATAACTACATTTAAAAATTCTTAATTACTATGTTTTGATTAGATAGTATTTAATGACTTGTTTTTGTGTGGTGTAATAATATTTTGAAGTCTTAGACTCTAGGCCTTGTTTTGCTCTGTACTTAGCTTTGTCACTTTGAAAATACCACAGAATCTGTGTCAAGTGACAAAACAAACTGCTAACACGGTTTCCTAATACATTCTGTTATCCACCCACCCCCAACTTTCCTATCTCCTGTTTGTGTCCCACTTCTTAACAGGTAAGGTAACAACTATTCTGCCACCCTTATGAGATAGTGAAGATTCAGTTCAGTAATGTTTAAAGCTCCTATTGCCATGTAAGAATATACTGTCACTTTTAAGGTAATTCCTTAATATTCTGCAATAGCCACCCGTGCTGCACGTAACCGAAGGTTCTAATTTTTATGAAGCTCATTTCAGGAAAGAGTTTTTGGTACTGATAGACTGCAATTGTGTTTTGTGTTAAGGAGAGTAATGGTCCGACAGACAGTTACGCAGCTATTTCACAAGTGGACCGATTACAGTCAGAGCCTGAAAGTATTCGTAAATGGAGAGAAGAGCAAACTGAACGCTTGGAAGCCCTTGGTAAGAAAGCAATCTCTTTTTGTCTTTGAGTATCTGTTTTCAATTGAATTGTTAACTCTGCTTTTATCCTTTTTAACTTGAAGATAAGAACACTCATGGGAGATGCCTCATGTTGATTAGGCTATTGTGTGAGTAATACTGTAACTCAAAAGAGCCACCTCTCCAGAAAGAACACAGTGATCTATGGAAAGAGCCCTCCACTGCAGTGAAAGACTGGGCAACTGTGGGCCTTTTGCGTTTTGTGGTTCAAACCCTTCAGAGTGTGTCATCATCAGAGAAGGAAGATTGGCATTACTGACCTTAAGGGTAGTCTAAGGTACTATTTATGAGAGTGCTTTGTAAGCTTGAAAATATTATTTCCATGCAGGAGAGCTTCATAGTTATCTGAAGGATTAAGGTAACACTTATACAAGGAATATATGGGAGATGTGTTAGTTACTTTCTGCTTTGACAAAATTCTTATAAGAGAAAAGATTTAGTTTACAACATCAGAGGTTTCGGTTCTTGCTTAGCTGTCATCATTGCTTTTAGGCTGGTTGCAGGCCACTTTCCGGCCT
This sequence comes from Dipodomys ordii, assembly GCF_000151885.1. NCBI lineage: Eukaryota > Metazoa > Chordata > Mammalia > Rodentia > Heteromyidae > Dipodomys > Dipodomys ordii. Next base: position 4,638,081 of record NW_012267311.1, read on the forward strand.
TTGGCAGGGCTGAAACATCATGATGGTGGAAGGTCATGATGGAGGAAAGCTATTTGCCTTATGGCAGCCAGGAAGGAGAACAGAAAAGGCCAAGGACAGGATATATACTCTGAAGGCAAACCCAGCCACCAACTTCCTCCAATCAGACCCTGCCTTCCATAGGTTTTATCCTTCTCTATAGTTTTATCAATGATGAATTCATCAATGGATTGATCATTAATGTCAGAGCCACTGGACACCTGTGGCTCATGCCTGTAATCCTAGCTACTCAGGAGGCTGAGATCTGAGGATCACAGTTCAAAGTCAAACCCGGCAGGAAAGTCTGTAAGACTCTTATCTCCAATAAACCACTAGAAAATCAGAAGTGTCTCTGTGGCTCAACTTGTACAGCACTTGCCTTGAGCTGAAGAGCTGAGGGACAGCACCCAGACCCAGAGTTCAAGCTCCACGACCAACCAAAAAAAAATAATAATGATGTCAGAGTCTTTATGAACCAACCAGTCATTTCCTAATAACTGCCATTAGCTGGATACCAAATTTTTATCACATGAAGTTTTTTTTTTTTGGGGGGGGGAGAACACATATCCAAACCCTGACAGAAAATGTGTACACTTTTTTTTTTAACTTTACCATCCCTGTAAGGAAAATTTTTGCTTTTTACAGATGAAGTAAGTGGGTCATAGTTAGAATAAGTATTTGAAACACACAGCTATGAAGTAGTAGAGTCTCAGTCTCACTCTGCCTTGCTTCAAGGTCCATAGCCATTCCTTCCAGCCACAGTACTTTCTAAATGTATGTTATATATATATATATATATATATAAATAAATAAAACGTAGGCAGGCCAAGCCCAGCATTGACACTAGCCACCTTGGCCTTTGGTAAAAGTGTTGTGGGCCTGGAGTATCACTTACTTCATAAGAACAGGAGAGAGCTAGTGTTTGTTGTACATGGTGGTTTAGAGGAGTATGGCAGGATGTAAGGATGTAATCCACAATGTATTCTTTTGTTAGCTCTTTGTTGCAATTTCAAATATAGAACAGTCCCAAGAAGAGGAAAATTGATAGATTAAATAATTTTCATTTATTTTTACCACAATAGTTTATTTTTATATAAATTAGGCACATTTGTATGTCTTATACATACACACAACTTTTGTTTTGACTGATCTGACATAACTGTCTGAATATATTATTTCCTAGAAATAGTGGCATTCATCATTGTAGCCACATGTTGACAGTATTATTCTCTCTTGAGAACCATTGACTTAGTGAAAATGTGACTTCTTATTTTTCAAAAGGGGTAACTAACACCCAGAAATAAGAAAGGCCTTGACCCAGATAACATAGCCAATTAGTGTCAGATCTTTTATTTCTAGTCCAATTTATTTGGCTTTCAGAACAGACATACTGTTGCATCCTATACAGCAGCACTATGCAATAGTAGTTTTCTTTGATGATGAAAATATTTGGCAACTGCACTATCCAAAATAGAAGCCACTGGTCACATGTGGCTGTTGTTACTAAGACAATTCTTCAATTTTAATAAATGAAAATTTTTAATTGTCAAGTTGGGTACCTCTGGAATAAGCCATGAGAAGTTGCTTTTTAAATTCAAGATACCTTCTTTAGAGAAGTGGCCTTGCATTCCAGTTGAATTGGTCCACAAATAAGGTGTTTCTTCAGTTTCACCTTTTTTCCCTGCAAGAACTGTGAGAAAACTAAAAATAGAGAACCAGGACCAGTATCAGCAGTTCACAACTTAGCTGTTGCCCACATTCATAAATTATTTACGTTTCTGTGAACAGCAGTGAGGGTGGTCAGATAAGGTGCTTGTCGGTGTATCTTGCGCTCCTCATTCTTCCCATATCTATGTTCAGGCTTAGATCTGTGTTCTGTTGTAACAAGCTAAGGATTCTGAGTATTTTATGTTTTTGGTGCTAGTACTAAGACTCTGATTTGGCCTTTTCATTCAGGCTTAGTGCGCTCCAATTTGAGATACACCTCCAGTTCCAGCTTTTTGTTGGTTAACTGGATTTGTCTTCCAGAGCTGGATTAAAACTGCAGTCTTCAGTTCTTAGTAGCTAAGATTACAGGTGTGAGCTCCTGGTTCGATTCTGAATTCTCACTTCCATTGTCACTTGCTAAATCTGTAAAGGCCAGATGATAATTTAAATGTTTCTTTGTACAGTAACTGCATCCTGATATAGAAGATCCCGATTTTACTTAAACCAATTTTTTCAGATAAATTTCCATGATAATTTGTTTTAATATATAATAAACATTCTAATAATCAATAGAATATATTAAACTACTTATCAAAAATACTTTTCTGAAAGATTTTCAACACTATCCAGGGAGACCTTGCATTCAGATTCTTTGCTTATATAGTGCCAGCAGCCAACAGCATCTCATTATGTGTAGCACAGGGTTCTCCATTCCACTGTGCCATAAATGGACACAAGTCAGAAGTTTCCTGATACATGAGAGTCAGTGGAAACTCTGAGAAAAAGGAACCTCCTGAATGCTAAGGTCACCTTCTGATAAATTAAACAACAAAGTGAAAACTTTATGGTCTTAACCTTCTGTTTTCAGCTGCTACTAGGCTATTTCTTACTATTTCAGATATCTGCAGATCGTGGCTCTACGATAGTTCTTGCAAAGGCCCTAGAAATGACCAAAGATGCTTCATTTCTGTCTTCAAGTTCTTTGATACTTTCCCTGCTATCTCCTCTTTTTTTTTTTTGCTGGTCGACCTGGACTCTGGGCCTGGGCACTGTCCCTCAGCTCTTCAGCTCAAGTCGAGCGCTCTACCACTTGAGCTACAGCGCCACTAACAATTTTGACCTTTTTTTTTTTGGGTCCAGTCGTGGGGCCTGAACTCTGGGCCTGGGCGCTGTCCCTCAGCTCTTCAGCTCAAGGTGAGCGCTCTACCACTTGAGCCACAACGCCACTTCCGGCTTTTTTCTTTTTGCTCATGTGGTGCTGAGGAATCGAACCCAGGGCCTCATGCATGCAATGCAAGCGCTCTACCACTGAGCCACCTTCCCAGCCCCCTCCTCTCCTCTTGAAGACACTATTTATTACAGTTGGGTCTTATTCTGCTCTTGCAGCACTGTCTGGATTTCTGGTGACAATGTGTGACCTTTAGAGTCAGACCTGGATTTGAATCTTGTTTCCACTATTCACTAATATCCGTAGGACATTCACTCAAATTTACTGAGCTTCGCCTCTCTCTCTCACTACTGAAAATGGGCTTAGACTTTATCTTTTGGGAATTGTTCTAAAGATTTTAAATGCGGTGCCAGGAAGAATGTCCTTAGGAACATGTTTGAAGTATCAACTATTGCCCCAGTAGTTGTGGCATGTATTTCTTTATCTTCCCAAATCCTAATGTATGTCTCTTTAGCTAAATGTTTCTAATTTTCAGGAACTTCATGTTTGAGAATCCAGTCTGGCAAACTGCTAGATGTGTATTTTTTCCCTCTTTCAGTTATCCTTAATAATGATCGCTTGTCTATCCCTTGGATTCTCTTCATTATTCACTTCTTTTGCAGCCTTTGTCCTGGCTTTGCCACAAACTCTTCAGTCTAAATAGGAGTAGACATTTTGTGGTCCTCACTGACTTTGATGATCTATATTCTGCATTCTCTGATTCTTGAGCCATCTTTTCCTCTAGTAAAGGGTTCCCCCCCCCCCCACTAAAAGTAGTTTTTTAGCCAACATCTCTAATGCTAACTGCTTAGGAGGCAGAGATTGGGTGGATTGCGATTCAAGGTCAACCCCAGGTAAAAGTTGGTGAGACCCCCATCTCAACAGAAAAGGCTGGCAGTGGTAGTACACACCTGTCACCCTAGCCAATATGGGAAGTGTAAATAGTCCAGACAAGGTCTGGCAAAAAAAAAAAAAAAAGTTATCTGGAGCAAAAGAGACTGGAGGCATGGCTCAAAGTGATAGAGCACTCAGGTGGTAGTGCCTAGAACAAACACACACATTTCCACACTCCTCTCCTCTGTGAAAAAAAATGCCAACTGAATTAAATTTATTTGGCTCCATGAGCAAGGTTTATAATGACTCACCAAGGTGTCACAATTATGCTGGTGTCAGTGGTCTGGGATAGGATGAAATAAAAGACAGGAATAAGATCACTGAGACCAAGAGTTGGTTGTACTGAGAAAGAAACCAGAATTTTATTTTCTCCCTGCTATTCTCCTTACACACACACACACACACACACACACTATGACAAGTTCAATAAGACCAAAAAGTAAATTGATGAAGCAAACTTAAATTTATGTTTTGTCTCATTTGTGTTGTCTTTTTTTCCCCCTCCCTTCAAAGATGCCAATTCTCGGAAGCAAGAAGCAGAGTGGAAAGAAAAAGCAATAAAGGAGCTAGAAGAGTGGTATGCAAGACAAGACGAGCAGCTACAGAAAACAAAAGCAAACAACAGGTCAGTTCACGGTGGTTCCAGCACACCTTGTTTTCCAAGAGTGCATCAGATCATTTCCCAGCATCCAGTCTAGGTTCTTGGTTCTTCCCTCTTGTAGTATAAAAGGTCTCGAGGCAGGTTTGGAAGGAAGTACGTGGAACACAGAGGCTGCAAGTCTCCAGGGTCTCATGAGCGTAATTTGGCTTATTCTTTAGCCATCCCAACTAGAGTGTGGTTAGCTTTGATTTGCTTCTGCTGTTACAGTGTGATTCAGGAAAGGGAAAGTTATTTCATAGATTCAGCCCATATGGCAAAAATGGTGAGCCCTGAAATGAAAGGTCACTTTCCTGACTGGACCAGGATCTCATTACTTTGAAGATGATTATAATCTTGGTCATGTTACATCTCCTAAATACAACTCAGCCCTCTCAAAGAGGCTTCACAAAGGGATCCTTAGTGTGGAAATAGGCTCTGTAACTAGGTGTTCCAACACAGTGGGTGACTTCAAAATTATGGGTTCACTGAGTATTTAACCTGTGCCCAAGAAAATCTTGGATTGGCTTCTAAATAATGCTTTTTTTTTTTCCAGAATATCTTTGACTTACTCTCTGAAGGTTGTGTTATGATGGGGAGAAAATACATGTGTTCTCATATCATTACCAAGTGGCAGCTGTAGTCTTCAGTGCACTCACTTCTTGGAAGTCCTTCCTTCTCAAGAAGTCCTTCATTTTTGGAAGTAGCCCAGAGGCATATGCAACATGGCTCTCCTCGTGCAAGGCAGATTAGTTTGCTTGTACCTCCTAGGTTTCCAGCCTGTCTTTCACTGAATAGTAGTCGCTCCACTTACTTCAGTGGAAAAAGCCAGACTAGGCCTGGGAAGAGTTTTCATTTTTAAAGTAGAGCCATAGGTTCCTGTACTTATTCAAGAAGCAGATTGGGTCAAGTGCCCTTGTTTCTGACAGTCGTAGTTGATGAAGATCTGCTGAGAAAGAGGGAGCCGGTGGCTTTGTAGCCAGCTGATACATTGTAGGACAACTGATGGACTCTCCTACAGCAGCCCTTCATTCCTTGTGTCTTTTTGGTCATCCTTGGGCCTGTCAGCTACTCTTGGATGCCAGGCCTAAACCTTGGTACTGGTCACTTTCCTCTGAGGGATATATTCAAGGAGTGCCTGTCAAGGTTCCATTTGAAGTTCTGTAGCAAGTGTGGGGGCAGCTGCTGTCTGCAGTTTACTTGTAAGGAGATGGCTGCCAGCAGCTACTTCTGAATGCTGGCGGCTCCAGACTCTGGTAACCTGTGCTTATTCAGGGTGTCTCCCTACTCCCAGCATGTGCAAGTCCAGATCTGTACAGAAAGATGTTTAGGTTGGTGTTCTGCCAGCAAAGCTTCCTCAGCACTCAAGTCTGCTCTGACGTACATGGCAGGACAAGCCGCCCTCCCTAAATATTGGTCAGTGCGACTTCAGCAGCTTACCAAAAGATTTTCAGATTTATTGAGACTAGATTCCATGTCAGAGCAATTTTTTCAACACACTTTTGCTGAACTAATTCCTGTAGAGAAAGGGCTCCCTCCTCTCCTGTTGGGGTCTTAGAGCTTTGAGTCTGTGAGTATGGAGGTAGGGCTATGATTCTTTCTTTGCTTGGGACTATAGAATGTTGGTTTGGCAGGTGTCAGGTGAGCCTTAAGTTCCAAAGAGGAGAAAGGACTTACATACCTTATGCAAAGAGCCTAGAACTGTTTAGAAACGCAGTCATTTGCCTTGTGGAAGCTGCAGTAAAGGACGGAGCCTGTTTACCTAAAGCTCATGGTATACTGCCCCCATCACCATGGTCTTAGCACAGAAAGAGTGGTTTTCACATTCATGCCATTGAATCTGCAGAGGACGGAAGCAGGAGCCAACTGAGAATCATTTGGGGCACTGGAGATGTAGTTCAGTGATAGAGCACTCATCTAGCATGTGTGAGCCGTGGGTTTCATCCTCAGTATTGTAAAAATAAGCTAATGAATATTAAGCCAGGTGTAGTAGCATATACATATAATCTCAGTTTTTCTGTTTTTTGTTATTTTGTCAGTTGTGGGGCTTGAACTCAGCTTGGGCACTGCCCCTGAGCTCCTCAGCTCAAGGCTACCACTCTACCACTTGAGCCACAACACCACTTCAGGTCTTCTAGTGGAGATACAAGTCTCACGGACTTTCCTGCCCAGGCTATCTTTGAACCATGATCCTCACATCTCAGCCACCTGAATAGTATTACAGGTTGAGCCACTGGCACCTGGCCTAATCCCAGTTTTTTAGGAAGCAGAAGGAACAGCACACAAGTTCAGAGCTAGCCTAGGTTACATATTGAGACCTCATATTTATAAACAACAGCAACAAAAAAATCACTTTAGGGTGCTTCTTCCCAAGGCATGCATCTTACCTTAGAGGTTTTTTTCCCCTCTTTTTTGAGAATCTCACTATATATTCCAGGCTAGTCTTGAATTTGTGGTCTTCCTGCTTCAGCCTCTGAATGCTGGAACTCTAGTCATATATCTACCGTGTAGATTTTTATATTGGCTGAATATTCTTTTCTGCCATGAATGCCTATAAAGTTAATTACTTTCCCTGTTGTTTTTCTGTATTTGTAGAAAAGATAATGGGGTACTCATTTTCATCAGGTGTCATTCTCCATGGGTGATTCTTGTAGCAGCTGGATGTTAAGGACCCCAGAGATAAGCCAGAAAATCAGAGGCATTCAGAAGAGGAGGCTTGGGTGTGTAGAAAGAGCATCTAGGTAATTTTGAGTATCCTCAGATCAGCTGTCTTCCAGAAGCCCTCTACCCAGTCTGTCACTAGAGCCATTGGCAACACATCCAGGCCAGGGATTGTGCTTGTGGAGGATGGTTTTCCCTAATACAGAATGTGTAGTTTACTGTTTTTCCTCACACTGCATCTCCCTCCTTTTATCTTGTCCATTTAAATGTCAACTGCACAAGAGTGTGAATTATTCAGACAGCCTGCGGATATGGTTCTGAGGACTCAAAACTAGTGGCTTCTACAGTTCAGTCATGAAGGACCACCCCAGATCATGTTCCTTTCCAAGCCAGAAGAGAAGCATTCTCCCTGTTACAATTGGCTTCTGTGCTGATACTCTTCAGCTCTGCCAAGGCTTGAAACAGTTTGAGGTAGCAATGGTAGACATTATTTTTCCATGCCGTTGTGGGACAATTTATAGAATGAAGTGTTCTGCAGACCTTGTCTGTGGTCAGGCATTTCTCCTCACCTTCTCCCAGGCTGTCCCAGGACCCATCAGACCTGCTCAGGCTCACAATTGTTGCTTTCAGGTCCCTTGGGCTGGGTGAAGTGGACACAGGCCAGGCCGCTGTGTTTGCTGTTTGTGCTTCAGGGATTCTGCTTGTCATGGACAAGCTCTTTAGTCTTAGGACTAGCTGCAAAGGAGCAGAGTCTCACATTTAAGTCTTTGTTGTTAAGTGATGCCTTGACAAGAGTCATTAAACCTTTATTCTTTTCCAGTGAGAGCAAGATGAAGTTGAAATGAATTAGGTTGAGCCCTTTATGTAAACTAGAAGGATTATGGTTGTACAAGCTGGCCTGCCTTGCCTCTGTCTCCCTCTCAGCCCACAAACAACTGTTTCCCTGCTGAGTCACTACAAGTTAGAACCAGGCTGCTCCTTTTGTCATCTCTAAATTTCCACAAAACATCTTCTCTGTATAAACCAAAACTGGATAGATGAAAAGAGGATGGGTGAGTTTAAAAGTAAACTGAAAATTACTAGAACTTGGCTTTAGATGAATATGCACACTTAGGTTAATAACTGGACATGATTAGCTTTTCAAATGTCTCTTCCTTGCCACTTGCCCACCATAAACTGGCCTGGCAAGGGTTAGGCTGAGACTTCTTGAACAAGGTTTCTTTCTGCCCAACTATAGTGGACAAGGGGGCCTGTTCCCAGGCAATCAGCCTGGAACAACAGTTAAAAACCAGCCTATCCTCTACAGTATAAATTGCTCCACCTAGTATATCTGCCTCCTTAGCCCACAGCCCTGCCATGTTTATCTGCTTTCCCATCTGTGGGAGAGTTAAGGAGGATTTTTGGATTTCTGGATTTCACTTAGTGAAAGCCAGGCAAGCCTTACTCAGGGACACACAGGACCCAAGTCGGGAGTTTCTGCCAGCAGACCACTTCAGTTGCATTTTTTCCATAAGTTTCTAGGCTACTGAAAATGTATCCTCTATTAGCTGGTATAGGGAAGCAAGAATTGGATAATTGAAGCTTTGAGATCAGATCTTTAAGATTGAGTGCATCTGGTGCCTGGCAGCATTCAGTGAGTACCCAATGATACTTACTGGAGCTGGCAGAAACATGGGACGGCGCAGGATGGCTTCCTGCGGATGGCTTCCTGCACATGCACCAGCTAGGAAGCAACTTTAATGTATAGTTGAAAGTACTGTGTTGGCTGAACACTTCTACCATGCTATAGCTGAGCCATCTGGTTCAAATTTCTAAGCCTCAGTGACCTCATCTGTAAAGAGGGCAGTGGCATACATAGGTTGTGACATTTAAGGACTGAATCAGTGTAATGTATGTGAACGGGTTTGACCCATAATTGAGTCCCTAAAACAGGTTATTGCTGGGTAAGCCACAGAGCAGAAGCTGCCTGCTCGCTGTCATGGGGGAGTCTCACACAGAAGCAGTGGCAGGGCCTGCCGGATCATCTACCACTGGAAGCCTCCCAGGGTTGAGGAGGGAGCCTTATGAGCAGCCTTTCAGCCCACTTGCACCTCAACTGTGGATTTTAGATGTTTCTGCTTCTCAATGTTCTCTCTTTTTTCCTGCCTGCTTGCCTGCCTTTTGGACCTCTTGCTGTCTAGGGTGGCAGATGAAGCTTTCTACAAACAACCCTTCGCTGACGTGATTGGTTATGTGTATGTTGCAAAACTAATTCCTTTTCTTGTTTTGGTTCTTTCTACTTTTTGTTAAGAGTTAATGCTTCTTTTTTGTCACAAGTTGCTTTGCTTTTTAAACTATTTCACATTGGCACTGGGGGCTGCCTGAAGCGTGGATAAGCGCATATATATGATCCATTGTTAATCTGGATTCCCCACACCCTCTGATGGCCAGTTCTCATATGTGGGATCTTGGAGGGAGGCAAACTAATTCCCTTTCAAAATGTAGATCCTTTGTGATCTTGTCTAGGAAGGGTTTGGGACCTATGTGGATTCTGACCTCTTTCTGTTGCTGCACGGCTACTGCTAAGGCCCTTTCATTGCTTGTCCCTGTGGGAAAGTGTGCCTCCCACTGGGAGCGGGTAAAAATCCCAGGAGGAATTGAGCCTGTGAGCAGCAGCAGCACTTTGCATTGTACTCTGTACTTCAGAGAGGGTGGGGGTCCTGCTTCTCAGGCAGAGGGTACTCTCTCCAGTGGATGTCTGTCATTGTTTCTGTGGTCTTACATACCAGAAATTGCTGTTGAGTGGCCAGCTTCTGATCCCCAATCCTAGCATAAGCCCCCAGCTGTGAGATCAAGATGTTTATAGCTGTCTAATATGATCCACTTCGCATCCCCCTCCCCACCCCAAATTTTACATCTTTGGAAAGTATTTTTTCTTACGAATTCCTGTTGTCAAAGCAATGTTGCTGAAGAATTGGAACCAGTCCCCACTATATCCTTAAAAGTGAAAACCCAACTTCCTACATGAGAGAGATGAGGGTATAACAGAGGAAGAAAGAAGCCTGTAGAAGTTGGGTGGCAAGATGAGGTCTGTAGAACCTTTTAGAGTCCATGACCTTGAGATGTTCAACTTGTTAGAACTGGGTTTCCCGGGCCCTCAGAGGAAATTTGCAACGAGACATGTGAAATGCTGGACGTACAGGTGGTGTTTGATCTGACTTTTGCACATTCTCTCTGGAGTAGAAATGGAGACTGGAAAGGTCAAGTCTGGTTTTGCTGGGCAGCAGGGTAGTCCAGCAAAGCCAGCTGCACGTTCCCAAGCGTAGAGAAGAGTGGCAAGGGCATGTCTAGCTTACTGATCATCTGCATTGAGCTCATTCTCATTTTCTATATCTGACCTAAAGTTTCTCTCCTTGTTTCTTTTCTTCTCTTCACCTTAAAGCACAAACATAAACCATCCTTGCTACAGCCTAGAACAGTTAAGTAAACCTTTCTCACTGCCCCTAACTGTGTGTGCCATGAAGTCGCAGTGTTGTAGTGGCTCTAGGCTTCAGCGGTGTTTGCCACGGCCATCCCTGTGATAGTGCCACCCCACCCCACCCCCCGTCCCCACAGACTGGTCATCTCCATTGCTTTTGCTTTGCCCGTGATGCTTGTTGGAATAGATAAATCTATGGTGTCTTCCCACCTCTTATCCCTGTCCTTTCAGTTAGTGCCTACCTGGGGGTGGGCTGAACTTGATGTGAAAATATGTTGGAGCGGCATCCTGCCAAAAAGCAGCTGACATTCATTGGCTCTCCTGCTGGGGTGTGCCCTGAGTGGTCCTGGGCACCCAGCTGGAGAGAAAATGGCAAACTTTTGGCTGAAGTAGAGAATGCCCTAACAAACCCCTTTCCAGAATGGCTTTAGTCTCTAGTGCTTGCTAGCATGGGAGCTTTGTCTTAAATTCCTTTTGATCTGCCCTGTTTCTCTCCAGCCTTAGGAATAAATCTAGAGACTAATTGTGCAATGACCTGTGGGCTTTTTAGAAGTTTCAAATTTTCCTGAAACTCAATACAGCTACTTCCAAGTAACTGACCAGCCTGCCGCTTCGCTCCAGTTCCTAAAAGCAATGTGTAGCTGGCCAAGGATTTGCCTTTTAATGCTCTTTATGAGCAGACAGTCAGAGACAGAATGAGCCCTGAACTGAACACCTGTATTCCACCATTTTACACAGCAGCCTAGGCACCCTGTGCCTAGGAGAGCTGGCCACCCTTGAATCTGACCCGGGCCAGGTGCTCTTAGCCTTGGGAAGACCAGAATGCCATCAAGTCAGGGGTGAAAAGGCCCTCACTGTTGTGTAGCAAGGCAGCCACCAGCTTGCTCTGTAGGGGGTTTCTACATTAAACCAACATGTTTTGTTACCATTTCTAGGGCAGCAGAAGAAGCCTTTGTAAACGACATTGATGAATCATCCCCAGGCACTGAATGGGAGCGGGTGGCACGGCTGTGTGACTTTAACCCCAAGTCCAGCAAACAGGCCAAAGACGTCTCCCGCATGCGCTCAGTCCTCATCTCCCTCAAGCAGGCCCCCCTGGTGCACTGAAGAGCCACCCTGTGGAAACACTACATCTGCAATATCTTAATCCTGCTCAGTGAGGCTGTTCACAGTAATTGGATTAATTATGTTGAGTTCTTTTGGACCAAACCTTTTGTCTTTAGAGTTGATCATTGTTTGTGATTGCATGTTTCCTTCAATTGTGTTCTCCCTGGCATTCAGAGAGTAAGGGAGAGGAGAAAGGGTGGGGAGGGACACTCCCACCAGTAGCCTCAACCTGTGCTTTTGTGCATTATTCTGAGAATAAATTTGTTTCAAACATTATACACGAAGCTTCTTTATTGACCTCTAGCTGTGTTGCAGCTTGGAAGCATACTTAAAGGGATGAAGAACTAATTTCATCATTTCTAGGGACCTCTACCCCCCATTTAAACTAAAATAGCTCCACATTTCTCTCTTCTATGAAATTCTTTGGAAATTTTTGTTTGAAAAGTGAATTCATTGACTAAAAGGTGACCTGAATTGCTTCTGGAAGACACCTGTAAATCTTCCCACCAACCTAAGACATTTTCTCTATGGTGGGTTCATCATTATCTGTTAGTTTAGGAATCTGTCTTGGTATTGTTTGTTGGGAGACCTTTACCATCTGTTGGATTCAGTAATTGAACCTGAGTCTGGACAACGTGTGTGTGACAAGCTCTGTCCCTCAATTCCCGCAGCACATATTGGATCTGTGCCATCCCAAGGATACTTGGTTCCTATTTCTATTGTAAACTTGCTTCATCGAGTGTAGTCATGCAGTTCTAGATATATGTAGCACATTATTAAAACATTTTTGGCAGTAGTCACATTTAATATGTCCACTATGTGTCTGAGTTGAACAATGCAGGTTGCTGTCCCAGAAAGCTGTATTAGAACATGCTGATTTACAGTTTACAGTTACTGCCAGCAGACTGCCCCCCATGTTCATTCTCTGCCCTAAGAACACCTTTGTAGAATTTGGCATTTTTAAATTCTGTTTTAAGCAATTAAAGTCATCTGTAGCAACCTTGGTCTTGTCACCTGGTATTTATAAAATAGAGATTAAGGAAAACACTAGTAGTATGCTCAGAAAGTAGGTTAGTCTTGCATGGTCAAGGAAAAGGTCCACTATCTCTCAGCTCTTTAATACTTGTATGGGAAAAGGGCTTTCTTTCCTCTCTCCTCAGCTTCCTAGTGAGCATTTCCTTGTTTTCTGGCCTCTTTTGTTCCTCTTCTTTAGCTCCCTCTGCATTTCTATTGCCATTCAAATGTTACAATCCAAAAGCCATGTCAATGATGCTTTGCTCCCTCCCCTGAACTCTAACCCTCTACCTGACATAACTTCTTTGTGTGGGGGCGGGGGGGTGGGGGGGGGGGGGGTGAGTGTGCCCATCCTGGGACTTGAATTCAGGGTGCTGTCCTGAGCTTTTTGCCCAAGGTACACTACACTTGCCACAACTCTACTTCCAGCTTTTTTGGTAATTTAGTGGAAGTTAATCTCAAGACTTTCCTGACCAGACTTTGAACTGGGATTCTCAGATCTCAGTCTTCTGAATAGGATTACACATGTGAGCCATCAGCACCCGGCTGTAACTTACTTGGTGCAACTGTTTGGACAGTCTTGCCTCCTATACCTGATGGGCTTCTTGAGGGAGGATATGCAGTTTTAAAATGTAACAAGATTTTATATCATCTAGATCCAGACATGGATCAAGTGGTAGAGCACCTGTCTAACAAGTGCAAGGCCGCATTTTCAAATCCAATTCCACAAAAATGAGACAAAAAAATGAAAGAGTTTGTGTGAGTCCCAAGGCTAGGTCTTAAAAGCAACATAGCTTACTGCTAATTAGTTGGACCACAATAGCTGGTAGCTCTGAGCCACCTTATTAAAGCTCTACCTTGCTGGGTGCTGGTGGTTCAAACCTGTAATCCTAACCACTCAGGAGGCTGAGATCTGAGAATCTTGGTTCAAAGCCAGACCGGGCAGAAAAATCCATGAGACTCTTACCTCCAATTGATTACCTAAAAACTTGAAGTGGAGCTGTGGCTCAAAGTGGTAGAGTGCTAGTCTTGGGCATAAAACCTTGGGGATAGTGCCAGGCCCTGAGTTCAACAACCAACAAATAAGCTTTCTCATCATGCTACCATGCACTGAGGGAGCCCAAACCAGCCCATCCAGAGACCTTGTAACTATTACACAAAGAAATGCAAGCCCAATTGCTAAATACTCCCCGCTACCTGCTGCTATTTCAGTGTCAGGCACTATGTAACTACAGTGCAAAGACTGAGCCAGACCTACCAAATAATCTTTTCCTAAATTCCTGACCCACAAAAACTGAAAGTGAAAACAATTATTGTTATTTTCAGATCTTTTTGTTAACAGATAAAACAGGATGGTTTCAAACAGATAGGAGGATGGAGCTAGCTGGTCGAAGTGGGTGCTCAGCCTTTAGTTATAAACTTTAGTTAGAAGAAGCTGCTTACCTAGGTGCTGATGGCTCATCTGTAACCCTGGCTACTCAGGAGGCAGAGATCTGAGGATCACGGTTCAAAGCTGACTCCAATTAACAACCAAAAACCTGGAAGTGGAGCTGTAGCTCAAATGTTAGGGCACTAGGCCTTACACAAAAAGCACAAGGACAGTGCCCAGGCCTTGAGTTCAAACCTCAGGACTGGCACACACACAAAAAGCCACTTCTTATGTCAGATTTTAAATATTATATAGCAATTCTAATAGGCTTGGGTTTTTTTTGTTGTTGTTGTTAAGAAGGAACTAACAGGGCTAGGAATGTGGGAGTGTTTGCCTAGTAGTAAAGTGCTTGCCTAGCATGGGTTCAATTCCTCAGTGACATATAAACAAAAAGCTGGAAGTGGCGCTGTGGCTCAAATGGTAGAGTGCTAGCCTTGAGCAAAAGCAGCTCAAGGGCAGGGCCCACACCCTGAGTTGAGCTCAAGCCCCAGGACTGGCCAAAAAAAAAAAAAGACTCAATATCTGATTTATGTAACTAGCCCCTCTGTACATCACCTTTACCAAAAAAAAAAATAGTAGAGCTAGGTTAGCCTTGAGCAGAAAAGCTCAGTGACAGTGCCCAAGCCCTGAGTTCAAATCCTACAACTGACCTAAAAAAAAAATACTATCAGGTGCTTTATATAACTTCAAAAAGCCAAGGAAGCCATTTCTTTTCTGGAAAGAGAAATCTTTTAGCTAGTGAGTTAAGGGGGGGAAAAAACCCAAAATACAATATTGTTGAAATGAACAATATTTTTTTTCTTCAGAATTTGGCTCAGAACAGTCACATGAAAATATTTACATTAAATAAAGATGTTAGTCATATGTAATAATCTGTCAGAATATATTAGTCTTTCCATGGATTTAGCAAAAACTAAGAATTGGTTTCTAACTTGGTATCATCCTGTCACATATTTGGCATGAAACTTGGTAGCAATGCAGTTGTTTGGTGTACAGTGACTATGGGGTTAACCAAGGAATGACTGATGGCTCTGTGTGTACCATCTGCCCCAGACACTGCCACCTGGGCAGCAGGCCTTCTGCCCAGCAGTCACATGGAATGTCCCAACAGTAACCAGTCCCTGGAGATGATGTAGGGAGCTGGCAGAGTTCTAGGAGTCAACCAACCTGTCTTTTAATGTTAACTCATCAGGAAGGAAAACATTCAATATTGAATCCTTCAGCTCAATTTATGTGTCAGCTCTGAACAATACATTATAAAAACATTTTCCTAAAATAAAAAAATTGAAAAATATGCACAGATGCTTTTTTAGATAATTTAAAAGTACTGTCACTACACCAAATACTGTTCTGGTGAGGAATATGGTAGAGAGGAATACTGATTAAATTCACAGCTGATGAGGACTTCTGGAATAAACAGTCATTTGTAGATCAGATATTCTTTTAAAACCTTTGGTAGCCTAGAGTAACATGAGGAGATACTGGCATTCAGAAAGTTTTTTAAAAAAGTTTGGCTTATCAGAAAACACAGAGGAACCTTCGATCATAAGCTAAAGCTCACTAGCCCCATGGCTTTGGGTATGGAACTCATACTAAATCTGGGGTTTATAAAATTCAAATATCTACCTCATAGATTGTGATAAGGTATATGAAGCCCCTGTGGAGATCCTGGGACACAGGAGGCACTTAGTAAATTGTGGCTGGCACTCTTCCGGGTTGCAATTAATAGGCAGAACTTCGATTTTTTTGTTTTGCCATCAACAAGAAGGCACAGATTCTTATTTAGTCCGAATCCAGATTCACAGATCTGCACTCGAGGTATAAAACATACAAACACAGCCATCATAGAATCTCTGGGGTTACAGGAACATAGCATGAAAAGCTGCTGAAGGGAGCCGAGTTTGCTGGTCAGTAGCGTGGATCTGAGGACAGCTGCCTTTCAGAGGCTTTAAGTCCCTAAGAAGATAAGGACAAGGTCACTAAGGCCATTGTAATTCAGATCCCTAAAGTCTTTAACAAGTTCCATGAGAGTAAAATACCTTGCAAAAAGACATGTGGGGGGTGACAAATATGCTCAATATCTTGATTGCAGTGATTTCACAGGTATATACATTAATTACAACATCAAATTATATACTTGAAAAACTACTTCAATAAAGCCATTTGGAGAAAGTGTAGGTAATCCTTTCCTGGTAAGATTTTCTTCTGTCCTGATTGAATCCCTTTTTGTGGTCTTGAGTCCAAGCTTGGAGGAGGAAGGATTATTAAAGCTCCTGTCTTGAGGAAGGCCTGGTGTCTAAATGGCACGTTAGTAAGTGGAGTCTAAAGGCTTCCTGGTGTATTTTTGTAGCACAGGAAGTTGTGACTGGAATTTATAAGGTTTGCCCTAAAATGATATGTACCAGGGAAACACGAAGTAAAGCTGCATCTACAGACATGTACATGGGCAAAGGGAATTTTGGAAGCGAAGACAAAAGGCAAAAACATTTGGCTGCCAATGTCACCAGCAGTTGAATCAAATTTTCTTTTCTCTTTTTTGATGCTACTGAGATTTGAACTCAACCTTGCATTTATTAGGCAGGCACTCTACCCCGAGCCATGTCTCTGGTATCATCTAAAAGAGAACTTGATTCCTCTGAGGAGCTCTTGGGTCTTAGTCCATGTCTACTCGTGGGAGGCCTAATGGATCCTGCGAGTTGTGTAGTCCAGAACCATGCTGGCAGCACCGAGTAGAGCGGGGTCAACCAGATCTGACACCACCACGTCCACATCCTGCACAGAGGGCAGGGCTTGCTGGCGGATGACATCTTTGACAATGGGGATGTAGTGACTGGCCAGGACTCCAGAGAGGATCACGAGGGAAGGATTCATAGTGTGGAGGATGTTCACAACTCCAAGTCCCAAAGCAGTTCCAGCTACAGGAAAACAGAATGTGAGCTTCTGAGAGAGTTGAAAATGCCAAGGAGGAACAAAGAAAAGAGCTAGCAGCTAGTCACGGTTAAGTACATTCAGACTATGTAGTGGAGGCACGATTTTAAAATCACAGCTTGTGATTTATTTTTAAATTTTAATTATTTTTGAGACAATGTGTGTAACCCAGGAACCCTCTCTGTAGTCCAGGCCGATCCCAGCTCACTGTTCTCCCTCGTGGGATGACTAGTGTGCACTTGCAGCTTTTTTCTTTTCTTTTCTTTTCTTTTTGGGGGGGTCCAGTCGTGGGGCCTGAACTCTGGGCCTGGGCACTATCCCTCAGCTCTTCAGCTCAAGGCGAGCGCTCTACCACTTGAGCCATAGCGCCACTTCCGGCTTTTTTCTTTTTGCTTATGTGGTGCTGAGGAATCGAACCCAGGGCCTCAGGCATGCAAGGCGAGTGCTCTACCACTGAGCCACTTTCCCAGCCCTTCTTTTCTTTTTTTAAGACAGGGTCTCCCTCTGATGCGCAGGCTGACCATGAACTCCTAGGCTCAAGCGATCCTCTTGCCTCATTCTCCTGAGTTGCTATGACTACAGGAGTGTATCATGATTTAGTCTTACTAAAAATGATATGATAAAGTGAAGAACTGGGGGAGGGAAGCATAAAAGCAGCACGTAGCTGGGACTATAGGTCGTTGAGGCAGGAGGACTGCTCGCACCCAACTCAGATTTATCTGCTATGATACTTGGCTCCAGAGGAGAAAATCCCTGCTCCGCAGGCTGCTACCTAGATACCAACTGATAATTCTTATTTTCCCTTACCTCATAGCCACCTGCCCTCCCTTCCACTCTATGTAAGGACCACTTTGTGAAACAAAGCAAGACCCAGTGGTAGGGCATTGTCTAGCATTCCCAAAGCCCTGGGTTCAATTATTCAAGAAAAAAAACTACATATAATCTCAACTCTATAAAAGAAACTATAGAAAAAAAATGAATAGAAAGACTGGAAGGAAATTTTTTGCCACTACCAGAATTTGAACTCAGGACCTCACACTTGCTCAACTGGCACTGTAGTAGCACTTAAACCTCTCCTCTAGCCCTGCTTTTCCCTGATTATTTTGGAGATGGAATCTAGTAGCTCTGAGCTGGCTTAGAACCTGGATTCTCTGGATTTCAACCTCCTGAGTACTTGTCAAGCATAAGCCCCGGGTGCCTGATGGGAAATGTGAATAGTCAGTATCTAGGAATAGTAGAACTCTTTTTCTGTATTTCTTAAAATAGGCTATAATGTGAACAAACTTTTTTTCATTACAAATTAAAACTTGTTTGCATTGGCAATGCTGCCAAATACTTTTAATGCATTTTCTTTTCCTTTCTAAGTAGGAAAAATACCTCTGAACAGACAATACAGCGGACTGACATTCCCCTCTGGGAAGTAGGATTCTCTGTGCAAGTCCTGGAATGTCCGGGCCTGCCTTCTACAACACAGGTACATGGAGCCATAGCCTCACCTGTCCTTAGAATGCTCTGGGCCTTTGCATTGCCAAGTTTCGCAGCCTGAATGAGATGGAGTGCACCCACGGCTTCGTCTTTAGGCACTGACATCCCTTCCACCAAGAGCAGGTCCTCTGAGCAAGTGAGGAGAAGCAATCATTAGCAAGCTGGCAGCCCATGGGGAGGCCCCTCTTCAACTGCACCTGCTGGCAGCACATCTTAGCTGAGTTCGTACACGGGCAGAGCTGTCTCTCCTTCCCAAACATCTAGATAGAGTGCCCTTTCACTGCTACAACTTGCCACCCGAAGAATACTCAAGTCTCACCGTAGCCTCCTACCTACCTCTCTGGCTCCCTTACTTTCATCCGTCTTTAAATGTTCTTGTCCCCCCAAATGATCAGACTCACACTCAGCTCCTCCCCCAACTGTCCCAGATACATAGCTGAACTGCTTACCATGCCTCCTGGTCTATGGCGGTGGGGCTTGATGGCCAAGAACAGACAGGCCTGGAGCAAGTCCCAGCGGCACAGACCTGCCCTGCACTTTACCTCAAGGTTTCTTTTCTACAGGATTGAGGAAACAAGCCGGGCACTGGTGGCTCAGGCCTATAATAGTAGTTACTCAGGATGTTGACATCTGAGGATCGCAGTTCAAAGCCAGCCTGGACAGGAAAGGCTGTGAGACTCTTATCTCTCAATTAGCCACCAGAAAACTGGAAGTGGAGCTGGGTCTCAAAGTGTTAGAGAGCTAGTCTTGAGCACAGAAGCGCAAGAATTCTTCTCCCAAGTTCAAGCCCCATGACCATAAAAGAAAAAAGACTGGGGCAACAATACCTAGGTTTATTGCAGGGGGGGGGTGGTTAGATGAGATAAATGCCATAAAATATAGTGCTGGCCAGGTAAAAGTCAAATAAGCAGTATGCGTTTCTGTCATTATCCGAGACACTATCTGGCAGCATGCTATGGTTTAGCAAAGTCTCCTCCAAAGGCCTAGGTGTCACAGCTGAGTCACTAGCCTGCAGTCCCTGCTTCAGGGAGGCTGGGCCTAGTAAGAGTATGTTAGGTCACCGGGGACATGCCCTTTAAAGGGTCTCAGACACTCTTTCTTGTTTCCTGGCCACCATGAGGTGAGCAGGCCTCTGCCGTATGCAACTGCCATGATTCACGTACTGGAAAGTCACAGGCCCAAATCCAACAGTGCCAACTACTCACAGATGAACCCTGAAACTGAGCCAAAATAAACCCTTCTCTTTTTAAGTTGATTACCTCAAATATACTGTCACAGTAATAGAAGGCTGCTTTACACATCATCCCAGATCAACCTGCCTCCTAGTCTACTATTTTTTGTGTGTGGGCAGCTCCCAGGGCTTGAATTCAGGTCACACACTCTTGCTCAGCTTTCATGCTTATTAGTGGTGCTCTATCACTTAAGCCACAGCTCAGTAGGCATTTTGTTATTACTGCAGAGACTTATAGACTCTTCTGCCCTGACTGGCTTCAAGCCTACATCCTCCAGGTCTCAGCCTCCTGAGTAGCTAGGATTTCAAGTGTGAGCCATTAGTATCTGGCTGTGGAACTATTATTCTTAAAGGTTGGAAGAAAAAACCCAACCTTAAACACTATGAGCTAGATACCACTGATGCTCCTGGGCCTAAGATCCAACTGCCCCCCACCCCTTTCTTCCTCCCTCCCCTATTTGCTCTCTTCTGCCTCTTCCCAACTCCAAGTTATCCAACCAGAAAACTGAGTCACTCTAGACCAGACCCACTTTGAGGCCATCCTTTATTCAACTCCCACACCCCACTCCCTGTTGAAACAAGGTTACAGTTTAGTAAAGAATATGAAATTCAGAATCCTGTCTTTTTCCCAAAACTGTGGAATGGTTTCTCTGACCAGCTGGGCCTGCTCCTCTCTTACTACACGACATCCTGTCTTGTCATTTCTGCAGTGGAGTCCCCTTCCATGCCTGGAAGGAGCTCCCTGCCAAACTTGCCTGGCTAATTGCATGTCCCCTGATGCTCAGTTCTCAGGACAGCTCCCTGGCACTCCCTTCCCTGTGTAGAGAGGTAGGAGGAAGTCTGTGTCCTCCTTACATGCAGTTACATTCCATGGCCCGCCTTTACAATGCATTATGCACATTGTTACAATAATATTAGACCAGACACACAGGAACATCCATAGGAGGGGAGTGAAATGGTCCAGACTTCTGGCTTCAGGGTATAGCCCTCTGGAGTTTCTATTTTTGTTTTTGTGCTAGTCTTAGGGCTTGAACTCCTGAGCTATTTTTTTCTCAGGAACAGCACTCAATTACTTGAGCCACAATTCGACTTCTGGATTTTTGGTAGTTAACTGGAGATAAGTGTCTCTCAGACTTTGCTGCCCAGGCTAGCTTTAAACCATGATCCTCCAATTTGAGTATCCTGAGTACCTAGGATTACAGGCGTGAGCCCCTGTGTCCAGCTTGGAGTTTTCAGGTGTGAAGTATCTGTCTACCATTTGGTGCCTGGCTTCCTCAGTGGGAAATATACCAACCATCATGCAGCTTCTTTGCTTCCCTCTGCAAGGCCATGCCGGACGCATAGGCCTCGATACACCCATGGCTTCCGCAAGAACAGTCAGGCCCGTCCAGAGACACAACAAGGTGGCCGAGCTCTGCGGCACAGAAGGAGCTGCCATGGATCAGTTCGTGCTGGTGGATGATCCCACCGCCAATCCCTGTAAGGAGAGACAAGAGTCAGTGATGTCAGACAACTATGATTTGTGGGCACCTGTCTCCGTAGTAACACTTTTGAATTGAAGCCTATCTAATGCCCATTTTTCTAGACAGTTGCAGCTTTCTAAGTTATTTGACTTTATTCAGTGGCATTCTGGAAGCAAATACTTTTGGTGCATCTTCTTATGCCCTGTGGCCCAACTATGATTTCAAACGCAACTGTTGCAGAGAGTTGAGTGTGTATGGCTGACCTTGTAAAGGTGGTCAGCCTCCAGGAGCACCCAACACCTGCTTCTGTGTACCAGTCTTCTACATTAAGTGAGAGCTGCATCTATTCTGAAGGCCCACTGCCCAGAGGAACTCATAGCGGGGGAGGCAGGAGCCTGCAGCCCCAGGCAGACAGTTCTGTTCTAGTTGTCTTGCTGTTTGAACTCATGGCCCTGCACACGTGCTCATTAGTTGCTCTACCACTTGTGCCATGCCTGTAGCCTTTTTAAATTTTTTAGGGCTCATACCTGTAACCCTAGCTACTCAGGAGGCTGAGATATGAGGATCGTGGTTCAAAGACAGGCCAGGCAGACAAGTCCAAGAGACTCTATATACAATTAACCAGCAAAAGGCCAGTTCTGGCTCAGGTGGTAGAGCTCTAGCCATGACTAAAAAATCCCAGCCAGTTTGAAGCCCTGGGTTCAAGCCTCAGTATGGGGAGACAAAACCAGAAGTTTTGGGGAAGAGTAAGTAGTACTGATAAGCTTCTAGGAATTTAGAAGAATAATCACATGCCTAGGGCTGCTCAGAAAAGACCTGGGAAGGCTGGGGCGGAGTTGTAGCTGCCTGGCTGAGAGTTACAGACATATCCCCAGCCCCCATTTCTAGTTACGGAAGCAACTCTTACCTGTGCCTGTTATAAGTGTAACAAAGTTTTCCAGTCCTTTGCCTTGACCAAATTTCCTTTCCGCCATGGCTGCACAATTACCATCATTGTCTACCCACACGGGGAGATGCAGAGTGTCAGACAGGGGCGTCCTGAGGTCCACAGAGTTCCATTCTTGTATCAGTTTGGTTGAATGTAGCACAACTCCTTCCTGAGGATTTACACGGCCACCTGTGGAAATGCCTGAGCTCCATCACAAACATGGAAGAGAATTCTAATTAGCAATCAGGGAAGCAACTTTCTTGACCAACAACACAAATTAGTTCACCTGAGATCTCCTAAACAGAAGCATCACAAGATCTGCAAGGACTTATCAGGCAGTTTTGAACTAATCTGTACTTTGCCATGGCATGGATATTTACAGAAATGTCCTTGCTTCTCCCAGGAAGTCTCCATGCTTAGGCCCCGCGGATACCCTGATGCCATCTTCACACAGGCATGCTAATGAGTCAGCTTCAGAACTCAGGAAACTGTGTCCATAAAGATGAACATTTTTGGGGTTTGTAACTTATCTCACCTACTCCCAAAATTCTGCAGTTCAGTTTCACAGCTTCTGCTGCAGCTTCCACGCACATCTGTAGGATTAAGTTAATCCTTTCTTCATAAGTTTTAGGATTGAATTGAGTATACTTCTTAACTATTTCACCCTAAAGAAGAAAAAAAAGATTAAGATCTGTCTCTCTGGTCTTAGCTGAGCAGCATATTGTGAATCTGGTGGCCTTTTTCAAATAACTCAGGCATTGCATGAGACAGTGCAGCAGGTTTAAATGATGGCTTGGGATAAGCCCAGGAATCCAGCCTTACATGGGGAAATGAAGCAATGATAATTCCTAAAGAGCCCTCCTGGGCTAATGGTGAATGTGCACTAATCTGAATTAACTCATTAAAAGATCATACTTTAGCCAGGTGTAGTGTTTCATGCCTATACTCCCTACAGTCAGGAGGCAGAGGCAAGAGTATCTTGAGTTCAAGACCACGTTGAGCTATATCGTGAGCCTCTGTCTCAAAACAAGGGGTCTTTTTATTATTCTTTCAGGTTGGCAAAACTTCTCTGTTTCAATACTAAGGCATCTAGGTAGCTACTCTAAGTAGTTAAATTTTAATTACCTGTAGTAATTTTGATATAAAGTTAGGAGCTTAGCAGTGGTTTTACCTTCATGCTGACTATTCCAACTCGGAGGTTTGTCCCACCAAGATCAACAGCCAAGGCACTCAGAGTTTCAAGAATGTGGTCAATATCTTGAGAGATATTTTCCTTCACAGGAGGAAAGCAAAATTTCTTTTGTAGTGGCTCTTGAAGATCAATAGATTTGAGAAACTTCAGAATCCTCGGAACCGCGTTGCCATCCCCGTAGATCTTTGAGCTGCAATATCCAAAAAATAAAAAAGTGAATTAAATGAAATGCTTCTGGCATACATATCGTGTGATGCTGAGGCATGGCTAAATAAAATCAGAAACTTCAGGTAGTGATTGTTTGTGCTGCTTTTTAAAGTAACGTCCCGAGGTAGGGAACATAGCTCACTGGTAAAACATTTGCTTAGCATACACAAGGCCCTGGTCCAATCCCTAGTACCACCAATAACAAATAAATGAACAAACAGCCCTCAATGTGTGTGAACATATACACATATATTTGTATTTACAAACATCATGCACAGGATAAATCATGCTGTGCAATTTAATCTGTCAATTAAAAAAATCATAATTACACAGAACTAAATGACAGGATTGCTTTAGCAACATAGTCACTAAGAACTTGCATTTGTTTTTGTGTTGCTATTTCAGTAATCTTATTTACATTTCTGAGAAACCTTTAATTTGAAATATGAAGACAGTCAAAATTGTAACTAAAAATGCTGATTTAGACCATTTTGGGGAGTATCAATTGTTGTTTTCTAATTCTTACAGAAAGTCTAATTAGGCTAATAGTAGTCCTACATTCATTAATGGAGACAAAAGTATTCTACACAAGAACCCTGGGCAGCATATAGGGGGACGGTTTTTGCCACCCTTCTCTCTTCATTAGCCAAGGAAATTCTACTATGAGGACAGATCAATGACCACCAGTAGCTTTACATTGATGGCTAGAGGTAGATCCCCACCTAAGAAGCTCACCAAGGGTACTGTTTACCAAACTGGAGGTGCAGCGCTTGCAGTATCTTGTCTTGGGTGTCAGCATCCCGGACATGAAGGACATTCTCCCCTAGGTAAATCCAGTGACATCACAATGATTTAGAAGTATGACTATCCCAAGAATAAAGAAGCTAGCAGTGTGCTAGACTTGTCATTTAATCCTGAAACTCAGCACATTGCAAAGATTTCCATACAGCAAACACTTAAGGATACTAGAGTTCTGTTTTTAAAAGCCAATTTAAAATTTTAATTTTCGAGCTTCATTAGGACATGAGTCTACCTAGGACATGATTGCATGTTTTAGGGTTGAGCAACATGGCTCATTAAATGATTAAATACTTGATTGAATAAATGCAGTATCAAATATTTAAAAATTCAGTTTTAAAAAGCCCTTTCCATTTACAGTAATGATAAACACAAAACAGATGTGCTAGTTTAACATACAGGGCTGATTTTATACAGCACTTACATCTTTTAGTCTGAAGTATAGTACTAAGTCATATACAACACAATACAAACAGTTCTAGAGCACTAGGAAATAAGAAAGAAAGATTTTATGGACCCTCAACAGTATTCTAAAGAGGAGAAGCCAGTGACTAATACTGCTTTGTTATTAAAATCTGTATTAGGAGGCTAAAGTGTGACTCAGGTGGTGAAAGTGTTCCAAATAGGTGTGAGGTGTTCATTTCAAACCCAGTCCTGGGGCTGGGAAGTTGGCTCAGTGGTAGAGCGCTTGCCTTGCATGCATGAGGCCCTGGGTTCGATTCCTCAGCACCACATAAGCAAAAAGAAAAAAGTCGGAAGTGGTGCTGTGGCTCAAGTGGTAGGGCACTAGCCTTGAGCTGAAGAGCTGAGGGACAGCGCCCAGGCCCAGAGTTCAAACCCCACAATCGACCAAAACAAAATACAAAAAACAAACCCCAGTACTGAAAAAGAAAGGAGAGGGAGAAGGAAGGAAGGGAGGGACGGAGGGAGGGAGGGAGGGAGGGAGGGAAAAAGGAAGGAAGGAAATGTATTTCTGACTTGCTGTGAGCATTGAGACAAGAAGTCCCCAAAGGAGCATGGTACATGCGATGACTGCTGACTCAGCAACAGAGAGCACTACATTCAAAGCTACCTCATCAGACTGGGAATGTAGCTCAGTGGTAGAGAGCTTGCCTAGCATGCATGAAGCCCTGGGTTCCATTCCTTAGTACCACATACACAGAAAAAAGCCAGAAGTGGGACTGTGGCTCAAGTGGGTAGAGTGCTAGCCTTGAGCAAAAGAAGCTCAGGGACAGTGCCCAGGCCCTGAGTTCAAGTCCCAGGACTGGAAAAACAAAAAGCAAAAACCCAAAACCTACCTCATCTATGCCTCCTTTACCTTTTACCCATTGATGTTCAGCAAGTCTGCTCCTTTGATTTCTGTAGCATAATGCCTTCACCAGCTGTCTCCTCTGCTTCTCCATAATCCTCACACAGGACAGCTTGTCATTAGCAGCTCAGCTTAAGTGTCATCTCTAAGAGGCCTTTCTTTACCAATCTAATAATGTAGCCCATCACATTATCCTGTGTTATAGTCTTCCTGGCAATACGAATCTTGGTATTTTTCTTTCTGCTAGTTTATCATCTGTTTCTACTCCCGTTAGAGTGCCACTTTTTTAATTTAAATTTTTATTTTTTGTGAACATACTGTACAGAGGGGTTACAATTACATGGGCAAGATAATGAGTACATTTCTTTTCAAGCCTTGCAGCCTTCTCCTTTGTTTACCCTTCACATCCCTAAGAGTGCCAGTTTCCTAAGACCTCACATTTGTAATTCTAGTTTACTGTATGATCCCAGAGTCTAGTACATGGCAAGTGCTTACTGAGTATGAATTTCTATCACATGCTTGATAATCTTCTCTATGAAATGGAGAGCATAGTACCACACTGGGAGTGGGGGAAAGTAAGGTGGCAATTAGAAAGGATGGAAAAAACAGAGCTGGAACTAATCTCTTTGGCTCTAGTTCAGTTTTTTTCATTAATGAGATACTACAGATATGTATTTGCATATACAGCTAGAGTCGTTAATAAGAATGTGCCATTCTTTGTACTTTCATTAGTGTGTGTGTGTGTGTGTTGGTTCCAGTCCTGGGGCTTGAACTCAGGGCCTGGAATCTGTCCTTGAGCTTCTTTCTCTACTACTTGTGCCACAGTACCACTTCCAGCTTTCTCTGAGTAGTTTGAGTTGAGAACCTCATGGAGTGCCCTTCCCCATGCTGGCTCTGAACATCGTCGATCCTCAGATCTCAGGCTTCTGAGTAGCTAGGGTTAGAGGTATGAGCCACCAGTGCTCAGTTATACTTTCATTATTAACAGACACCTTGCTTAGAACTGCCATACTCTAAGGTACTTATGAAGGAACTCTAGCCCAGAAACTGACATCAGCATTCATATATTCATGACATGTTCAACCATATCATCGCTCAAACAAACCATTAAAGGCCATAATTAACTAAGAACCATTTAGCTCTAATTGATTGCACAAAGACAATAAAAATATAACTAGAGCTCTAGAACTTTCCATATTCACCATGCGCTACTTAAAAGCTATTTATAGACAATTATTGGTCATTCAGTTTATTTGCCTACTGTTCACAAAGTACAGGCCCAGCACTTATTCATGAGTACTTTGTAATAACTACTACACAGAAAACATGGTCAGCTAAGACATAAAACAACAACCACAAAGAGGTAAACACCTGTTTCTCTTCCGATCTGCCGTGTTCCTAGGTTGATCACAGGTGTTCCAAAAGCTCCAACCTCTCGTACTCCACAGCTGCTATTCCCAATCATACAACCAGCATGGGCAACCAGCTGTATAAACTGGTCAAAGGGCACATGTTTTACGGCACGAAAGTTGGGATGATGCTCGATGCCCTTCTTTCGCATTACTCGAACCATCTCTTTGCTCCCTGTGAAAACGGAGAGAACCAATAATTAAAATGGTTCATGAGACAAAGAAATCATTTCCTTGGCAAGTATAGCACCAATTAGAGAACAAGCCTCACAAAAATGAATGCCAGTTGTTATGCTAAGAGAACAGTAGTGTTCATCACTCATCTCTCCCAATCCTGGTGTGTGGGTGTGTGAGTAGATGTGCAGGTGCATAGCGGGGTGCGGTATCCTGTGCATGATGGCATGTGTTCCACCATCTGTGAGAAGCATTTACAACATCTGGCCAGTTCTCTGCTTCAACTCATCCAGAACTCAAAACAGTAGCATCTGGGGCTTTTCTCAAACCATAATTTAGCATAACAAATAACCTTTATTAGGACCCCAGGAAAAACGTTGACCTTAAGCAACAACTAAGAGACTAAAGATAGGCCTATAGTTCCTAAATGGGAATGTCACGGACTACACTAGACCAAGTTAACCAGACAGCCTCCATCAAAGTATGCTCACATTTTTGCTAATAGTTTAGCACTCCTGTTGGTATGGATTAAACTTCAAGAAAATACAAGTTGATGGCTGGGAAGGTGGCTCAGTGGCAGAGCGCTTGCCTTGCATGCATGAGGCCCTGGGTTCGATTCCTCAGCACCACATAGCAAAAAGAAAAAAGCCGGAAGTGGCACTGTGGCTCAAGTGGTAGAGTGCTAGCCTTGAGCTGAAGAGCTCAGGGACAGCGCCCAGACCCTGAGTTCAGGCCCCATGACCAGACCAAAAAAAAAAAAAAGAAAATACAAGTTGATTTTTAAATAATTTGACAACATATGAGGGAGAAGCAATATTTAGCTTCTCTCTGTTTACTTCTGTATTCCTCGCTCCCAGCCCTGGCAGGGAAAGTTGCTCACCTGAGTGGGTGAAGGCAGCACAGTAACTGCAGCAAGCTCACTATGGGCACAGGCCATCTATCTATTTAACAGGAGGTGTGCATGCATCTGTTCTCTGTCTTTAAGGGAGGCAAATGCACTCAAGGTTAACTCCTTAGAGCAGGACTGTCCACTTCTCTCTAAGCTCAGACTTGCCAGAGCAGACTCCGAACTAGCTCCATACTTGTTATTCCCAAATCCAGATCTGAGTTTAGCTGAAGACTCCTCTTTGGACTGAAGCCCAAATCACACGTACTAATCCAGTTTTCCAGAGGGTTCTCTATAGGGGAACCATAGGCACAACTGGGGCATCAAGCTAGATAATGATAAAGTGGTGCCTTTAAGGTTAGTTCTCTGTGTACCACTTATCAAAAACCCTATGGAGAGCAGAAACAAGTGGCAGACAGGATTTAAACAATTATCTTAAAAGCATAGGCTCTGAGCTGGGTGTTGGTCATTCATATCTGTAATCCTAGCTACTCAGGAGTCTGAGATCTGAGGATCACAGTTCAAAGCCAGCCAAGGCAAACAGATCAAAGAGATTCATCTCCAGTTAACCAGCCAAAAGCTAGAAGTGGAGGTGTTGCTGAAATGGTAGAGTGCCTTGAGGGAAAAAGCCAAGCAAGAGCATAAGAACCTGAGTTCAAGCCCCAGTACTGGCACATGTGCAGGACACACACACACACACACACACACACACACGGCACTTTTCTTATTTCTTTCTTGTTTTTATTTCTTTGAGATGGTTTTTCATTAAGCTGTCCACGCTTGTCTCAAGTGATCCTCCTGCCTCAGCCTCCTGAGTGGCTGGGACCACAGTTGTATGACCCCACACATAGCTGGGCCCTTTTCTTTTATAGAGGGAAAAATATCTATTTCTAAAGTAAAAATACCTAATTCTAAAATATACACAATCAAGAAAGTATACTATAAACAGAATATATGATGAGGAGATAAGTAAATATATTATAAATATTTATACAGAATTTTAAGAATTAGAAAAGATATTAAGGCTTTTAAATGCTGACATTATCTGAACAAAATCTAAGTTGTTGTTTTTTTTTAAGCTAACATCCTGTTTTGTTTCTCCTAGCAGAGGGACACAGAGAGGGGTTTTTCAGAGTATGGCAACATCTTGGCACTGTTAAGGGTTCTGTATCTTTTATCAAAAATACTCAGCTAAACTAACAATGCTCAGTATTTGAACACGCCTCAGTGTAGGCCCTGCTCCACAGCTTGTCACTGGCATCTCAGATCCTTGTTAACTTGCCTCAGGCCTCACTAGCACCAGGGTCCACAACACTATCCACCAGTAGGTACTCAGCCAGGCTTGAGGATCGATGCACAGGGACTCCACATTTGAACTGCTTACGCTCAAAAATTACATTGAAGTATAACAAACATAAATAATAAAGAAAATGTGGCTTATACCTGTAATCTTAGCTACTCAATAGTCTGAGATCTGAGGATCACGATTCAAAGTCAGCCAGACAGAAAGTCCATGGGTCTCTTATCTCCAATTCACCACCAAAAAGCTGGAAGTGAAGCCATGGCTCAAGTGTTAGAGCATCAGTCTTGAGTGGAAAAGATCAGGAGCAGTGTCCAGACCCTAAGCTCAAGTCCCAGTACTAGCACAAATAAATAATGATAATGTCTGTTTATGCTGTGGTTATGGCATTTTTACAGTCTTAGAGACACTTCCACTTTGACGCTTCCACTTGTGCTTTTGCAATTTCTTTTTTTTTTTTTTTTTCAGTCGTGGGGCCTGAACTCTGGGTCTGAGTGCCATCCCTGACCTCTTCAGTTCAAGGTTAGCGTGCTACCACTTGAGACACAGTGCCACTTCCAGCTTTTTCTGCTTATATGGTGCTGAGGAATCGAACCCAGGGCCTCATGCATGCAAGGCAAGCATTCTTACCACTGAGCCACCTTCCCAGCCCCTGCGATTTCTTTTTTGATGGGAAGTGGCAGGAAGGAACTAAATGAGAGCAAAGTGGAGGTCTGAGACTTTTTAGCATTTCTTTCTTATTAAGGTTCTACTAGACTTGACAAAAATATCACAGCTCTTTGGTCCATAACAAAATTAATTATCTTTTGCAAATTGAAATGCATTTCTGAACAGGGTGGCTTTCACTGACAATGGGCAAGACCAGAAGGCAGTCAAGAAGAGGTAACAGAAACATGAAATTTGAAAGGGTGATTGCATAGTTTCATTTTCAAGTTCGATTACCTGCATCAATGTTTGGAAACAGAACTAGGGTCCGCTTGTTAAACGAGATAAGTGCATCCAGTGTCAATTCAAACATTTTAATGGAATGCTTAATGTCAGTGGTCACAGGGTGCTGCAGTGCAACAATATAATCTTTACATTTTACATCATCACCTGTTTAAAGAGATCAAACCATATTGTTTCATTAGAATCTTAAAAGATGCAGCAACACATTCTAAAAGCTAGTTCTTAATACTTAAAAAAAAAAATTCTAAGGTAGCAGGGCACCTGTGGCTCATGCCTGTAATCCAGGGTACTCAGAAGGCTGAGATCTGAGAGTCCAGGTTCGAATCCAGCCTGGAAAACTCCTTGAGATATTTAACTCCAATTAAGCATAACAACCACAAAAAATAAAGCCAGAATTGGAGCTATGACTCCAGGGATAAAGCACTATCTTTGAGAAAAAAAAAAAAAGCCCACAGACAGTTCCCAGGCCCTGAGTTCAAACCCCCAGATAGGCACAAAAAACCCAAAACCCTAAGGTAAAGACAGTTTGTCACATTCCAAGCAGAGATCTGAATTAGGATCATGTTCAAAAAGAGAGCAGCAAACTTAACATTTTATAGATTAACTCCCAACAGCTAATGTACAGAATAACAATGAATCTCAAGAAGCTAAAGCACTTTTTTTTTGTCAGAACAGGTGGGGTTTGCAGATGAATGGAGAAAGGAAGAGTGGTTGGATATAGTCATAATATTCAATGTACATATGTAAAAATGGAACCAGGTAACTTGAGAGGATGGAATGAATGACACTGATGAAGATGCACTGTATGAAGCTGGGCACCGGTGGATAACACCTGAACTCCTAGCTACTCAGAAGGCTGAGATCTAAGAATTGCAGTTAGAAGCCAAAGTCTGTGAGACTCTTATTTCTGATAAAGTACATAGTAAAAGCTGGAGGTCGGGGCTGGGAAGGTGGCTCAGTGGTAGAGTGCTTGCCTTGCATGCATGAGGCCCTGGGTTCGATTCCTCAGCACCACATAAGCAAAAAGAAAAAAGCCGGAAGTGGCGCTGTGGCTCAAGTGGTAGAGCGCTAGCCTTGAGCTGAAGAGCTGAGGGACAGCACCCAGGCCCAGAGTTCAGGCCCCACGCCAAAAAAAGAAAAAAGAAAAGAAAAAGCTGGAGGTCAAGTGGTAGAGCACTAGCCTTGAGCACAAAGAAGTTCGGGAATATTGCTTCTTGGCCTTTTGGCTAAGATCAAGTGAAGAGGTTCAGGGACAGTGCCCAGGCTCTGAATTTGAGCCCCCTACTGTGCAAAGAAAATATGCACTGTATGCATAAACTGACAAGGTGAATTTAAAACCTTTAAAGATAATAAAAATAATTACTCTAAAAACATAAAACATACCTTTAAATAGCAAGAACTAAGAATTCACTGTTTATAAACTCTGAAGTGTTGCAAAGCACAAAAATGCAAACATTGTCATTTCCGTTTTTGGAAGTGGGGGGGGAGATTGGGGAGTTGGGGTATAGTCTCACTGTGTAGCCTAGACTGGCTTCTCCTGCTTCAGCCTCCAGAGTATTAAGATTACAAGCATAGTAATGGAGAAATTTTAGTAGGTTTGAAACTTCAATAATATTTGAATTTAAAACACTAATAAATCAGCTCCAAAAATTCTATTTTGAGGGGCTGGGTAGGTGGCTCAGTGGTAGAACGCTTGCCTTGCATGCATAAGGCCCTGGGTTCGATTCCTCAGTACCACATAAGCAAAAAGAAAAAAGCCGGAAGTGGCATTGTGGCTCAAGTGGTAGAGCGCTAGCCTTGAGCTGAAGAGCTGAGGGACAGCGCCCAGGCCCAGAGTTCAGGCCCCACGACTGACGGAAAAAAAAAAAATTCTATTTTGAAAACCTGTTGATCCTGTGAAATTCCTTTCTGTACTGCTGCTACCTTGAGAGTAATCATTATTAAAAGCCCCATATGTTTTTACTAATACATATACACACAAAAGAAGACTTATTGATCCCATCTTAGCTTCTAAAGCAGAAATATAATTGTTATCTTTTGATATGAAAAAGAGCTAAAGGCCTAAAAGAGCCTATTGGAAGGCTGGGAGTGCAGCTCAATGAGAGAGCACTTGCCTTGGATGCTCAAGGTCTTTGGTTCAATGCCAGCATGAAACAAACAAACAAACAAAACAATTGGAAACGATAAAATACAAGAATTCCAAAAACAGCCCATTCAATTAACATTTATAGTTAATAGAAGTCCAAAAACAATGAAAACAGCAAAGAAAGGGGATTACTTTGTTTTTTAAACTATAGGGAAAAGAAACACAGTCAGTGAACAAGAGCTGTCCATCCTCACAATAATAAATTTGTACATAGCCTGTGCCTGCTTCTGCATAAGCAACTTGCAGGAAAATAGTGTTGGGTAGATCACTTACAGCATGCAGCTTTATAAGCAGAACATTCATTTATAATGATCCTAATAAATGTAATGGCAAAGACACATTAAAGACACATTAAATTCTTAACAATAAAAGACATCCCATAGTAAATACAGAGATTTAAAACACAAAACCAAATGATGGCACCTTCCTAGGAAGGGTTTCACAGCAAGGCAAAGGCTGCTGCATTAAAGAGCAAAGGCAGAGCGATGGTGGGAGAATTGCAGGTTGAACAGAGTCTGGCTTTGCACAAAGAAGAATGTAAGCCTTCCAAATACACTTTTGCTGTATTCTTATACAAAATCACTATGTTCTATCTATCACAGAATTACTTAGAATCACATGTGAAGGAACTCAGGGAGAGGGTCACACGGTAGAGCCTCTGACTAGGAAACACAAGGCCCTGAGTCAAACCTCAGTACAGGGTGCAGGGAGGAAACACATGTAAAGGAGAAAAAGAGGTGAAAACAGAAGTTTGTTTACCAATATCATCTCACAGGTTTCTTCCTCCCTACAAATAGGTTTAATGATAAGAGTTCTAATGGGATGTAGAATAAAAATAGACCCTTCTTTTTTATTGTTGTTGTTATGAGGCAGGGACTCAAACTTGGTGCTGATGCTTTTGCTCATTGGCTGGCAATTCACCACCTGAGCCATGCCTCCAAGCCCAGATCCAGCTTCTTGGATTACCCAACTATCAAATCAATTTTCTATTTATTGACTTCATTCAATAGATCTACCTTTTAGAAAAGGAGGGTTCTAGATGATCAGTTCTTATTTTCTACTACATATTACTCTCACTACAAATTAACTAATTGATATTGTTTGTAAATGTCTTTTCTTTGCCTCTGATTAGCAAAAGTTAATTTCCATGAAAATCACTATCACTAAAAATTTTACACTTTAAGACTCTTTTTGAAAATCTAGTGCTACCACTATGATTTAAACTTTTGTGTGCATATATTCCAGTACTGGTAATTGAACTCTGGGCCTCAGACTCTTGCTCAGCTTTTTCACTTAAACAGTAACAAGCATAGCTGGGCACTGGTGGCTCACGCTTGTAATCCTAGCTACTCAGGAGGGTGAGATCTGAGGATCACAGTTCAAAACCAGCCTGGGCTGGAAAGTCTGTGAGACTTATCTCCAATAATCCACTAGAAAAAACCGGAAGTGGTGTTGTGGCTCAAATTATAGGGCACTAGCCTTGAGCTGAAGAGCTGAGTGACTGCGCTCAGACCAGAGTTCAAGCTCCATGACCGACAAAAAAAAAAAATAATAACAAGCAAAGCCTTTTCTATTGCCAGGCACCAGAGATTTATGCCTGTAATTCTAGCTATTCAAGAGGCTGAGAACCTAGGACCATGGTTTGAAGCCAGGCAGGCAGGAAAGCCTGTGAGACTGCTATCTCCAGTTAACCAAGGAGGAAAAAGGCCAAAAGTGAAGCTGTGGCTCTAGTGGTAGTCAACTTTGAGCAGAAAAGCTAAGGGAAAGCATCAGCATCCAGACCTGAGTTCAAGCCTCCCAAAAATTAAAATAACCCCCCCCCCAAATTTTTTTTTTTTTTTGTCGGTCATGGGGCTTGAACTCTGGGCCTGGGCACTGTCCCTCAGCTCTTCAGCTCAAGGCTAGTGCTCTACCACTTGAGCCACAGCGCCACTTCCGGCTTTTTTCTTTTTGCTTATGTGGTGCGAGGAATCGAACTCAGGGCCTTGAGCATGCAAGGCAAGCGCTCTACCACTGAGCCACCTTCCCAGCCCTCCCCCAATTTTTTTTAAACAAACCAGTAAGCCTATTTTACAGAACAGGTGGACTTCAGAGGTAAAGTCATATAACAGAGGAAACTATGATCTAAAACCTTGGCTTTCTGCTTGCTAATGGAATACTACATCTATGAGTTTCCAAAAGTCCTGAAATATTCTCAACATTTTCTGGCAAAAACAGACTTTAAGGTCAATAAAATGTGATACATGTACCTAGCCACATCCGAATGATGCTCATATAGTCTTTGTTCTTGGCTGAGAGGAGCTTGTCATAGGACGGGCAGCCAGCCAAAAGAATTCGATCATGGTCCTCACACATGGATATCAGGTGTTGTTCTGCGCTTCGGGTGCAACACACATGATAATGAGCCAGTTTTGTTATGGCATGTCTGATGGAGTCATCAATAGTCCCACTGACTTCCCCTCCTTCAATGTGAAGGATCCTGATGTTCATCAAGGCAGCAGACGTAGCCAGAGCCAAAGCATCAAACCTGTCTCCATGAACAATCATGATATCAGGCTTTAGGCGATTAAGGACATCTGGGAGCTTCACTAGGGCCAAGCCTACTGATTCCACCATGGCTGCTTCATCTTCCCCCCTAACGATTGTGTGTAGCCTCGTGTTAATGTCAAAGTCATCTTGTTCAATCATTCGATATGTGTTTCTAAAGCAAGAGAGAAAAAAGGATGAGAGCATGTTAACATTTAAGACAAGCAATCGAATGCTAACCCTGAAGGGAGAAACATGTTTAAATGTTTACTTATTAAAAAAAAAAGTAGGCCGGGTGTCTGTGGCTCATGCCTGTAATCCTAGCTAATCAGGAGGCTGAGATCTGAGGGTCATGGCTCAAAACCAGCCAGGGCAGGAAAGCCACTATGAAATTCTTATTTCCAATTAATCACAGAAAAAGTGGAGCTGTGGCTCTAGTGGTAGAGCGCTAGCCTTGAGCAAAAAGGAGCTCAGGGATAACACCCAAGCCTAGAGTTCGAGGCCCAGGACTTGCAAAACAAACAAACAAATAAATAAATAGAAAATAGCTTACAAAGTAAAGAGCAAAGCAATAAATGTTCCTATTAGCCTGGTTATTTTTTTTACATGAGTGCCTCCATAGCATCATCCAGATCGACATAAGGCTTTATTGCCCTTTGGAAGGCTAATTTGTCCCCTTCCAGGCACAGTGACATGTACCTGTTAGCCCAAGACTTGGGGGACTAAGGCAGGAGAATCTCAAGTTGCAGCACAGGCTAGGCTACATAGTAAGTTCAAGACTGGCCTAGCCTACATGGTGAAACCCAATACTCCCTTTTAAAAAAAAAGCAGGGTACAGGTAGCTCATGCCTATAATCCTAGCTACTCAGGAGGCTGAGATCTAAGTTGGAAGCCAGCCTAGGTAAGAAAGTCTATGAGACTCTTATCTCCAATTAACCTCCAAAGAAAGCCAAAAGTGGAGCTTTGGTTCAAGTGGCAGAGCACTAGCTTTGAGGACAAAAGCTCAGGGACAGTGCCCTAGCCTTGATTCCAAGTCCCCAAGATCAGCACCAAAAAAAGTTTTTTTAAATAAATTTAAAAATACTGCACAAAGCCAGGATGTCTTGCACGTCCCTATACTATAAATTTCTGAATGATTGAAATTATGCTTCCACCTTGGGCTTTTTACTAATTGGAGATGAAAATCCTACAGACTTTTCTTCTTGAGTAGCTAGGATAACAAACGTTTGACACCAGCACCTGGCTTCCATTTTAACATTTTAATTCTTTTTTTTTTTTTTTCTTTTTCTGGTTCTGGGCTTGAACTCATGGTCTGGGCATTATCCCTGAGCTTTTTTACTCAAGACTAGTGCTCTATTTTTTTTTTTTGTTCCCGGTTGTGGGGCCTGAACTCTGGGCCTGGGCGCTGTCCCTTAGCTCTTCAGCTCAAGGCTAGCGCTCTACCACTCGAGCCACAGCGCCACTTCCGGCTTTTTGCTTTTTGCTTATGTGGTGCTGAGGAATCAAACCCAGGGCCTCAGGCATGCAAGGCAAGTGCTCTACCACTGGGCCACCTTCCCAGCCCGAATGTATTGATTTTTAGAAGCAGGCTTTGGGTTTTCTTGCTTAAAAAAAAAAAACAACGTTTTTTAAAAGCCTGGTTTTGGTCTGAAGAAGCTTGATTTTCCTTTAACATCATACATAATAATCCATTTTCAACTGTCTTTGGAGATTGCATGAACATTTTCATGCCACAGGGGTGCACTAAATGCTCTAGAGTAAAATTAATGTTTATTTGTGGTTTCTACATTTTGAACCCTAAAAGAGCATTCTTCATTTTTTAAATATATCCTGTGATCAACATAAATCTGATGTCACCAAAATAAATGCCAACGGTCATGGCAATGTAATATTCTATTTTATTTGACAGTTCAATTAGATGTTTTAAATTATGTTCCATATATACTATTTTGTAAGCTTCTCACAGTTTTGAAAAACTGCCATTAGAACTCAAAAACTAGTCTTGAGGTGGATAGTGAGCTCAGTGGTAGATTGTATGCTTAGATTGCACGAGGCCCTGAGTTCAAATCCCAGTACCAAACAAACAACATCAACAACAAAAATGCTCACAAAACAGATGACCCTATTATTATAGTCATACAACCTACATTTGGAAGCAGCATTTCTCCTGAAGTAATAACAAATAGTAGTGATACAGCAATCACTTATCTGGTCCCTACTAAGCAGCATCACTGTGACAGATGTTTTAAGTCAGAATCTCTATTCCTTATAATACAGGTGCTCACTGTTTTATAAGAAGAAATGAGCTCAGAAATGTGAAGCGACTTCTCCAAGACCACATAAGTGTTAAATGGTAGAAGTGGGTTTTGAAGCTAGGTTACATGGCTATCAAAATGGAAGCTCTCTCCAGCATCCAGATGCAGTGGAGAATGAGAAAACATGCTCATCTTACCCATAGTCATCTATCAGGTGTGAGCCAAGGACCACCACATCAAGTTCAAAGAACTCAGGCTCTGTTTTGATGCCAAACATGATGGGAGCAAGTTTCGAGTAATCAGCACGATTACAAGTGGCAACACAGACCCGGAGCTTCCGGTTGTTCCCATTCTTCTCCATGACTTGTTTCTTTCTTGTTGAAAGTTTCTTAAAATAGAGTTCCTGAAGTTGCAAAAATAGCAATGATTATCTAAATCAGAACAACTCCTAGACATCAAAATAAAGAAACTTTTTGGTAGTTAAGTCCTACCATTAGTACAGTACTGGTCATTTTATGCTCCACCCCCACTCCTGTGTGACACCCACTTCTATACACAGTTATGAAGCACTATTCCAGATTGCCACGTTGAGTTGCCCATGCTGATCTGGAACTGCTAAACTTAAGTTTCTTTTGCATTGGTAGAGGAATAACATAACATGTTAAATATGTACATTTATATGGGCTTGATCATAGAAACGAATGAAGTATTTTCTAAATTTAAAAAATGAAAAAGAAATTCCAGCAGACTGTAGGACTATAATTCAGTGCTTCACATTCATCACAACGGAACACAGTTGAGTGAGAGAAATCAGCCCCCACTCCCTCGTCTCTTTTTCTTTCCTTGTGACAGGTTCTACTCAGTAGCTATCCTGAAACTCATTATGGAGCCCAAGTTGGCCTTAAACTAGCAACTTCCTGCTTCTGTTTCCCAAGTGCTGGGATTACAGGCATACACCACCACACCCAGCTCAAATATCACTCTTTGTTAGTTAAAAATTACTTACTGTCTCTCAAAATTGAGTCCAACATACTAAACCATTACAAAACTACAGTAGAAACCCACTGATCTGGTTAAACTCTTATTTATAGAAAAGGAAACACAGGTCTGGAAAAAAGGAATTATTTCCCCAAGTTCAAGATCACCTAAGAAAGACAATCCATTCACCTCACAATGTGCACTACCTTAAATATGAGGCATTGTGCCTAGAGCTGGGGAGAGAAAAGACCTCATCCTCAGTTATACGCCAGTGCTTCCAAAACAGACAAGTCCTGAAGCCTGCCAGAGAGCTTGCTATAGGTCCCACAGGCACCTTAAAGCCAGTGTCCCAAGCTATACTCACTCTCTTTTCTAAACCTGCTTCTCTGGAATTGTTCTCTAACTCAGTTACACACTTCCACTCATCGAAACATCCTGAATGATTGTCTTTTCTGTTCTTTAGAGGGTTTAGCAACTTTAAGTCCTATCAATTTACCTACTTGAGTATCTTTTCTTGGTGGTGGTGGTTGTGGGGCCTGAACTCAAGGCCTGCATGCTGTTCCTGAGCTCTTTTGCTCAAGGCTAACACTTTGAGCCACAGAGCCACTTCTGGTTTTTGAGGGACTTTTCTGCCCTGGTTGGCCTCAAACTACAATCTCAGATCCTCCTGAGTAACTAGAATTATAGGCATGAGCTACGGGCACCCAGCTTTGAATTATCTTTTAGATGTGTCTCCTCCTCTATATCACCTCCAGGATGTCCCCAGTCAAATGGGGGTTGTTGGTGAAAACTATTGAAAGAGTTGTCATAGTGTTTGTTTGTCCTAGTTCTACATAGCCGTAGCTTCCTACACACTATCCAAGTGACTCTTTTTTTTTCAAAATTCTTAAATATGATTATGGAACTATAGAATACATCACTATGGGATAAAATCCAAATCACTGATCTGGACATAACCCATTTTTTTAGTCCTGTCTGATCTACGATTACTCTATGTATGTGTGTGTGTCTATGTCTGTGTGTCTGTCTGTCTGTCTGTATGTATGTAT
Organism: Dipodomys ordii; assembly: GCF_000151885.1. Classification (NCBI taxonomy): domain Eukaryota; kingdom Metazoa; phylum Chordata; class Mammalia; order Rodentia; family Heteromyidae; genus Dipodomys; species Dipodomys ordii. The sequence continues at coordinate 4,677,424 of NW_012267311.1, forward strand.
AGGCACACGTATGCCAGTCCTGGGGCTTAAACTCAGAGCCTGGATGCTGGCTGAGTTTTTGTGCTCAAGACTAGAACTTTACCACTTGAACCACAGTTCCACTTCTGGATTTTTGGTGGTTAATTGGTAAAAAAGATCTCACAGACTTACCTGCCTGGGCTGGTTTTGAACCAGGATCCTCAGATCTCTACCTCCTAAGTAGCCAGGATTACATACATGAGCCCAATTATAATTAGTTCTACTCTGTGCCAAAGTACTGGCCATACCAAAGTGCTTATGGTTCAAACTAGTGGATCTCTATACCTTTCGATACAAATACCTCCACCTAAAATTTCCTTTCCTTCTTGCCTGGACTCCTATCACTCCTCAAAGCTCAGTCTGTCACCTCTTCTTCACATATACCTCAGGTCCTCTTCAGACCACCCATTTTATTTCCACTTTCCTCTAAGAACAAATATACTTGGTTTAAAAACTCTGTCCACCCCTATATCCCCACCCCTTATATTTATATACTCTCTATTCAAAAAAGTAAAAGCTGGGGTAAAAGAGATTGGTTTTATAGCCAGGCATTGGTGGCTCATGCCTGTAATCCTAGCTAGTCAGGAGGCTGAGATCTGAGGACCACGGTTCAAACTCAACCCAGGCAGGAAAGTCTGTGAGGTTCTTATCTCCAATTAACCACCAACAAACCAGAAATAGAGCTGTGGCTCAAAGTGGTAGAGCACTAGCTTTGAGCTAAAGAGCTCAGGGACCACAACCAGGCCCTGAGTTCAAACCAACTGACAGAAAGAGAAGACCGGGAGGAGAGAGAGAAGACAGGAGAGAAGGAGGAGAGAGCAGAGAGAGGGAAGAGAAAGAGGTTGGTTTTATAGAATATTTTAAACTTCTCTACAAGCCAGATATGGTGGCATATATCTGTAATTCTAGCACTTTAGAGACTAAAGGATGGTGAGTTTAGGACCAGCCTGAGTAGCTTAAATGGCCAGGTCCTGAGAAGGAGGGCGAAGCACAGAAAGAGAAGAAAGGAATGCAGGAGGGAGGGAGATCTGGTTTATTTGGCCTCAGGGGCTCTGATCACATTGCTTTGGTTTCTGGAAGTACATCAATATCAGTATAACTAGGGATCCTGAGAACTTGGGTGGGGACGTGGGTACAGGAGGGTTGCCCTTTGAAATATTCTGGAAATTCTGTTGTTAGCTCTCTGCTGTGTGTAATTTTTCTCCTCATCTTTTTAAGAGTAGAATCCTGTGACCACATAAACTGCCCCATGATTAGGCCCATTCTGAATTTACAATCCCTAGCAAAATCAAGTTTCATAAATAGGAAGCATTTATAATAAAATGAACATTCTACCAGGTAATACTCAGCAAAGCAAAGCAATACCAAGGAGACAAAAGTATTCTTCCAAAATATGCCTTCAATGTTTTTCTACATAATCCCAAATCACTGATATGAGCTGGTACAGTAGATCACGCTTCAAATCCTAGATATTTAGGAGGCTGAGACCTAAGGATTGTGGTTTGAAGCCAGCCAGAGAAGGAAAATCTATTAAGACTCTCCAATTAACCAGCAAACAGCTAGAAGTAGAGCTGTGGCTCAAGTGGTAGAGCACTAGCCTTGAGCACAAAAGCTCAGGAACAGTGCTCAGGCCCTGAGTTCAAGTACAGGACCAGCACCAAAACAAACAAACAAAAAAACAAACCCCACAACACACATATGCAATCAATCAATCAATAAAAATACCTACTGATCTGGACCTAACCTTTAAAAAAAAAAAAAAAAACCTGTCTCCCCTGTCTATAATTACTTTCCTCTGTGCGGAAGTATAGCAAACCAAAATGCTTACAGTTCAAATTGGGGATTGAATCTGGGCTGAATCAATTGGTGATATTTAACTTTCTGGACAAAGCAAATGGTACAGATCTCGTCACTTTCTATTTACTTTACAAAGAACAGTAAACTTTCCACTTGGCAGTGCCTAGTGTTTACCAGAGTACTGAACTATTATTCTACCTAAATTGAAAGAGCCAGCCATAGAAATAATATATGAAAAAAGATGTCTTTTTTTTTTTTTTTTTGGTCAGTGGTGGGGCCTGAACTCTGGGCCTGGGCACTGTCCCTCAGATCTTCAGCTCAAGGCTAGTGCTTTATCACTTGAGCCACAGCACCACTTCTGGCTTCTGTTTACATGGTGCTGAGGAATTAAACCCAGGGTCTCATGCATGCAAGGCAAATACTTTACCACTGAAGCACCTTTCCAGCCCCAAAGATGTCAGCCAGGCACCAGTGGTTCTCCCCTATAACCCTAGCTACTCAGGAGGCTGAGATCTGAGGATCAAGGTTCAAAGCCAGTCTGGTGAGGAATGTCTATGAGACTCTTGTTTCCAATTAAGCCAGAAGTGGTGCAGTGGCTCAAGTGGTAGAGAGCTAGCCTTGAGCTGAAGGGCTCAAGGACAATGCCTATGCTCAGAGTTCAAGTACCACAACTGTCAAAAAAACAAACAAGGGTTGGAAAGGTGGCTCAGTGGTAGAGCGCTTGCCTTGCATGCCTGAGGCCCTGGGTTCGATTCCTCAGCACCACATAAGCAAAAAGAAAAAAG
>NW_012267311.1:4680073-4680398 GCF_000151885.1 Dipodomys ordii
CCCCCCCCCCCCCCCCACCCAATTCCCCCCCCCTCCGCACCCTGATGAACTTCTTTAAAAGACTGTTTTTATCAAGTTATTTCCATGTCTCAGAAAAACTACAGTGAGTCTCCATTCCCTCCCTGCTGGATAGAGTGTGTCTAACAGGGTACATGTGGTGATTTCCTAAAACATCTGGCTGCCCGTATGCCTCAATAAATAATTAGGTTAAACTTCCTTCTAAAATGACATTCTGGGGCTGGGAAGGTGGCTCAGTGGTAGAGCACTTGCCTTGCATGCCTGGGTTCAATTCCTCAGCACCACATAAGCAAAAAGAAAAAAAAAA
>NW_012267311.1:4682817-4686528 GCF_000151885.1 Dipodomys ordii
GCTGAGCAGGAGCCAAACCTGGCACTGGAAGCCAGCGGGGACGGGCGGGGGGCAGGCCCGCCCCCGCGCCTTCCGCAAGCCCGGCACACCGGCCGCTCGATGACTCGTCGCTCGACCCTGGCACCCTCCAGCCCCTGCTCCTCGCAGGCCCGCCCCCCCAAGCTCGAATCAGCCAACGCGTCTGACGACACCTGCAAGACTTTCTGTGATTGGTCTGTCCTCCGAGCCCCGCCCCCCTCCCCGGTGGCTCTTTAAAAAGGAAGCCGCCTGCCTGGTCAGTGTCTGCTTCGGAGTCTTCCGTTGTCGTGGAGGTGCTGGTTCAGCGTGGACCTGGCCAGCGCCCAGATCCCAGAGCCCAGCAGCTCTCAGCCAGCCACGCATGCTCTGAAACCCGGGTCATCCTACGAGACAGCTGTTATGGCCTTGTACCCAAGGCACTTTGCTTTCCCTCATTCATTCCGTAGCCCAGCTGCCAGGAAAACGTGCATTCCCGTGCTGTCCCCAGACGGAAGCCTTGCCGCTCACTCTTTGCCACGTCCGCTCATGGCCGAGGGCCAGCGGTCAAGAAGGCGAGACAGACCGACCATTAAGGATCTGATGACCATTACAGATCTGTTACCAATGAAGAATTTTAATATTTCCTTTATCAAATTACTAGGTTACCACTAATGAGAAACTTTTGATGTGTGGATGACACAGAATGCTAAGAATTTTTTTTTACAGCTATTAAGAAATTATTGGAGCCAGGCACTGGTGGCTCACTCGTAGCTATTCAGGAGGTTGAGATCTTAGGATGGTGGTTCAAAGCCAGCTGGGGCAAGAAAATGGATGAGATTCCAATTAACCACCAGAAAACTGGAAGTGGTGCTGTGGCTCAAAGTGGTAGAGCAAAAAAAACTCAGGGACAGTGTCCAGGGCCTGAGTTCAAGCCCCACAACCCACAAAAAATAAAAAAGCTGATAGTAATTGGGTGGGGCACACCTCCAGGAAAAATAATTATCACCAGTAAAACTACACAGTCTAACAGCTCGTTGAGAGTTATTGCTATAAAGCTAATTTCAAGGTCTCATAAAGGTGGTAATGTCAGTGTTTGAAACAAGGCCTCTTAACTCATTCCAGGTTTGTGTGCATGCGTGTTTTGAGGGCATAGTAATTAGTCTTTAAATTTAAGGCCTCAGGTTTTCTAGGCAGGTGCACTACCACTTGAGCCACCACTCTCAGTCCTTTTTTACTTTAGTTATTTTTTGAATAGGGTTTCAGGCTTTTGGATCTAGTCCAGGACCTGGATCTTACATAGAGGTTTCTAAACAGCTACGAATACAGAAGTGCACCACCATTCCCAGCTTACTGACTGAGCTAGAAGGGTCTTGCTTTTATACCCTGGCTGGCCTTGAACTATGAGCTCCTAATTTCTGGCAGTAGCTAGGATGACTAGCCACTGTAACCAGCCCTTACTCCAGGATTTCTAAATAATGAGAATAGTCCATTTTCAATAGACAGCAGATTTCTTTTTTAAATATCATTTTGGCTGTTAAGTGGAGAATACAGTAGATTAGGAAGCAAGAATTGGCAATGAAACTCAACTGAAGTGGATGGATACATGACTGATTTGATTAATGAAACTTAATTATTAGTTAGATAGCAGGAGAAGACAGAAAAGGAAGGAATCAAGGATGGCTTGCAGGTTCTCTCATTCAGCAGGGAAAAAAATCCTGAGTAATCAATTACTGTTTAAGGCTATTCCTTCAAAGTACTCTGTACCTCAACCACAATACTTTTAATGGCCAGGGTGTGGAAGTAAAGCACACCTTAGAAAGCAGTTACCACCACATAAGCCAGATTGTTTATAACTTCTCCTGAACAAAAAATTTATCTTTTGGCACTGATTAGCCTTATGAATATACTTCATAAGGAAAGTAGTTCTTTTTCCCTATGAAAAACATTTAAGGATTAAAGGTGTTTTGAGCATGTTTTGAGGGATTGGTAATTAGGTTTATATGTAATCATTTATATCCAATGTACATATGTGAAAATGGACCCTGGTCACATTGAAGGGCTAGAGGTAATGGTTGGGATGGCTGGAATAGGTAATATTGATCAAGATACAAAGCCTGGCACAGTGGTTCACACTTGTAAGCCTAGCTTCTCGAGAGGTTGAGATCAGAGAACTGTCCTTTGAAGCCAGCCCAGGCAGGAAAGTCTGTGAGATTCTTATCTCTGGTGAACCACCCCCAAAAAAGCCAGAAGTGGAGCTGTGGATTAAGTGGTAGAACACTAGCCTTGAGCACAAAAGCTCAGGTACAGTGCCCAGGCACTGAGTACAAGTCCTCGGACTGGCACACGCGCACGCGCGCACACACACACGGACAGCAAAGATATATTGTACTTATAAACTGACACATGGAATTGAAACCCCTTTGTAGAACTACTTAAAGATAATTTTTCAACTGCCTTGTCTGAAAATAATTCCCTAAACTATGTGTATCAATTTGAGGTTTACAAAAGCATGAGATTAAGCATGGGCTCAGCCCAGCTCCAGTGGCTCATGCCTGTAATCCTAGCTACTCAAGAGGCTGAAATCTCAGGCTCATGGTTCAAAGCCAGCCCAGGCAGGAAAGGCCATGATACTCTTATCTCCAATAAACCACTAGAAAACTGAGTGGCGCTGTGGCTCAAGAAGTAGAGCGCTTGCCTTGAGCTGAAGAGCACAGGGACAGTGCCCAAGCCCAGAGTTCAAGCCCCACGACCAACACAAAAAAAAAACCCAAAAAACAAAAACAAAAAAACCAGTAGGGGGGCTGGAGAGGTGGCTCACTGGTAGAGCGCTTGCCTTGCATGCATGAGGCCCCGGGTTCGATTCCTCAGCACCACACATGCAGAAAAAGCCGGAAATGGCGCTGTGGCTCAAGTGGTAGAGCGCTGGCCTTGAGCTGATAGGAGCTCGGGGACAGCGCCCAGGCCCAGAGTTCAAGCCCCACGACTGGCAAAGAAAAAAAAAATCCCAACGAAAAACCAGTAGGTTCAGAAGTGTACTGATAAAGAGACTCATAAATGGAAGCCTTCATATTTGAAATTCACATTTCAAGACCGTTGAACCATTAATTACCAGTCAGTTTCTCCTGCCAGTCAGGTGGCCTTTTATAGTGTGTGTGGTAGTAAGCCAACTCTAAGCTAGCTTTCCCAGCCATAACAGAGAGATATAAATACATGTAATGACAGTGTGTGGTTTTGTGAGAATTCTCTTTACTGGGATTTTTAAAGGTATTTTTCTTTATAGTCTATAGTTTATTGTCTGGTTATTAGGAACTTGTAAACCAGAGAGTGCATAGTCACTCCCTGACCAATAGAAGTTGAGAAAGTTTAATTGACACAACTATTCTAAAAAGACTGGGACAAAATCAAAATCTCGTTTGCCTTTAATTATGATTCTTTTTTTAAAAAGTTGGATCAGGGGCTGGGAAGGTGGCTCAGTGGTAGAGCACTTGCCTTGCATGCTCGAGGTCCTGGGTTTGATTCCTCAGCACCACACAAGAAAAAAGCTGGAAGTGGTGCTGTGGCTCAAGTGGTAGAGCGCTAGCCTTGAGCTGAAGAGCTGAGGGACAGCACCCAGACCCAGAGTTCAGGCCCCACAACCGGACCCCCCCCCCCAAAAAAAAAGTTGGATCAACACAATTATGTTCATTTTTTTTTTTTTTTGGGTCCGGTCGTGAG
>NW_012267311.1:4689463-4720570 GCF_000151885.1 Dipodomys ordii
AGTGGTGCTGTGGCTTAAGTGATAGAGCACTAGCCTTGAGCTGAAGAGCTGAGGGACAGCGCCCAGGCCCAGAGTTCAGGCCCCACGACCGGACCCAAAACAACAACAACAACAACAACAAACAAACAAATAAAATGACATTCTGTGAAAACCATTTATGTAGCAATGAACTTGGTCATTTACATATAGTGATAAACATAAAAAATAATCATAGTAATAATTTCCTTCTATTTTGGCTTCATTTGGTCAGGTAAATAGCTGAGGAGAAGAAGACTGAAAAAGGCAGCTTTTCTATGCCATGTTTCAAAAGGTAAGGGAAAATGAATACAACTATAGCACACATTGGAAATAAACTGTATTTATGAGGGAGAGAACTCAATAAAGTAAAAGCAACCCCTGAAAAAAAAACCCGTATCTGATACAAGCACCCAGAATTTGAAGAAAAGAGTTTGTCTTCCTCTACGAGTTTGGAAATGCAAGGAGACCAGGGGGTTTTAGCACAGTAATTAACCAAATAGCAACGACAAAATGACTAGCCTGAGTTAGCAGTGAAAAGAGTCATGGATGCAAAAGGGTTAAAGCCAAAGCTTTTCTCTCCCCTTGACAGCAGTGCTGGATTAAAGCATCATGGAATGGCCCCATTACTTACATGAGGTCCTAGAGAACTGGACTCCCTGAAGGGACAGGCAGTGGTTTCCATTCCGTAGCACAAGCTTTGTGCCTCGCGTAGCAGAGCCGCTGCTATTCTCTTGGTCTAGCTGCCACAGAGCAAGTCATTAATAAGCATCTGAATTCCAGACTAAATCTTTAGCTCCGCCTCCTTGAAAAGAAAGAAAAAAAAGGGGGAGGTGGCTGTGAATTCTTCCTGTATTCCTGGACAGTGGCTTGAAAGTTGAGAACAATTGGCAACTGAGTGTTACTTCCCAGTTTTGATACACTATTCTACCCAGTGAGTTTATATTTCCCCTAGAAAGATTTTCTCCTGAGTTTCTGAATAGAAAGCTCAACATATTTAATCATAATCTCAGTCATCTTTTTCACATTGTTTTACACTCAGGAACCTTCAAAGCATTTGACATGCAAAGGAACAAAGAGACTACATGGGGAAGAGGTTTTTTGTTGTGGTTTTTTATTTGATTTTTTTTTAAGGATTCTTCAATAAATACAAGCTTCCAGACATTTAGAAACTTTTGTTTCCATGCAACAAACATATTACTATAGATTACATGGTTGTCTAGATAATCCCAAAACACTAAACACATATTATAATTAATGAATATTTACCAGAGTGACTAGCTACAAAATTGTCAGTAATAATTTTTTTTAACACAAGCCAGGCGCTGGTGGCTCGCACCTATAATCCTACCTACTTAGGAGACTGAGATCTGAGGATGGCGGTTCAAAGCCAGCTGGGGGAAGGAAAGTCCGTGAGACTCTTATCTCCAGTAAACTACCCGAAAGCCCAAAGTGTCGCTCTGCCTCAAGTGGTAGAGCACTTGCCTTGAGCTGAAGAGCTGAGACACAGCTCCCAGGCCCAGAGTTCAAGCCCCACAACCGGCAAAATAATAATAATAATGATTTTTTAACACAAAAACCTAAATTCATAGAAGCACACACACAAAATAGTGTATCTAAGAATTAACCTAACTTAAAATGGTAACTTATTTTATAAAGAACATGATATCAAACTTTACTAGAAGACTTGAGATCTCAATTTATTGAGATCTTTTATTTATACAGACATTCTATATTCCTTATGAGGGAAAAATATTGATTCTCCCAAATAATTTATCATGGACCTGCTATAGAAAATCAAATTATTAAGTATGTTTTATTTAACTTGTTGATGGCACAGGGATCTTGAACTCAGGGTCTCCCATTTGCCAAGCAGGCACGCTACCATTTGCCCACATCCCAGCACTATGCTTTAGATTGTTTAAAGTGGGAATCCTTTCAAGAAATAACTTGCTGTGCAGCTCAGCTAGCCTCTGCCTCCTGAGTGCTGGGAACTCAGGACTGCCTGGTTCTAAGCTTTATAGCACCCATATCAATCCAGGCCTTTGTACTCCTATGGCTGAAAAGAATGACATCTGAACAAGTTCTGGCATACAAGGATTTACCAAGGAGATGTCAGAGCATACCAAAACAGCTTTTGAGTTGGAGTCTTTCTTCTACTTCTGTCTCCATGCAATGAAGGCAGGAATGTCGGAGAGAGTGGCCTTGTTCTACCATCATGTTCTTGCTCTTTCGGCTGACAGGTGACCAAAAGCAAAAATAAGACTTCATCCTGATCCTAGGTTTGGCCATCATGTGCATGTGTGTGCATGCTTGTACACGCATTTTCTCTTTCTCTCTAAGTTCTGTGTCCAGGAAGCTACACCAGTATATTGGCTCAGAGCCTGCAGGGTCAGAGCAAGTCAGTCATGCTAGCATTGCCTAAAGGTTTCCTTTCTTTCACCACATTATTTACCAAGTATGGTAAGGCCCCAAGATGAAGATTTGGAGATAGGAGTTGAAGATGCCACCTGTTGACTAAGTTCCCTGGAGTGGGTACCCCCTATTTCAAGTGACACGGTGGCCCCTCACCAGTGTGACTTACTGCCTCACATTTTCAGTCCCCTCTTTTCTCTCTCAAAGAGATAAGGCTACAGGCCCCTGTCTGAGTCACCTTTTCCTCCCTTTTACAACATAATGTGAGCGCTGGCTTCCTGCAGGCCCTCCACTTTCCAGCCTGCACTCCTTAACTTTCTCCAGTCCCTGTGACGTGCCACTACTCTCCTAAAAGTCCACAGCAATATCTCACGACTCTCATCCACCTCTGAAGCCTGTCATAGATGACTCTCACTTGGCTCTGGCACCAGATGGCCTTGCCCTCTCCTTCCTGGCTCTGCCTGCCTCATCTCCCCTGCCCACCTCCTTGAGGGTAGCACAAGGCCATGGCCCCTGGCCTCCTGGGCTGCCTCCTTGCATTCTTCCTGTCTCCAATCAGCCTACTTGTGTCATCTGCCTGCAGCCAGCACAGGGCTGCCTCCCCCCAAGAGGAAGGCAGCAGTGTGGGCTCATTTCTATTCCCTCTCAGAGCCCGGAACTCCAAACAGGAATGTGAACCACAGCTCGTGATGAGGCCTTGGGGAAAGCTTGGAGTCTTTGGAAACAGCTCCTGGGGTTCAGAAAGAAGCATGATCCTGACTCAGTGATGCAGAACAATGAGATTCATAGAGAAGGAGACTGACCAGACCAGACTAACAGCATTGCTTTCTGCTGACTTAGTCAGCTGGTCAGACATAGGCACATGGGGTCTGAAGGGCTGTCCATAGCCATATGGACAAGGAGACCTGGGCCAGGTAAGTGGAAGTAAAGCCATTTATCTTGAGGCCTATGGCTGGGATCTCAGGAAAGGAAAAGCTCTGGAGGCACCACAACTGTTGGAATGACTCCAGGCTCCTTATGGAGTGCTGACGGGGGGGGGGGGGGGGAGAGAAAAAAAGGGCTGAGAACACCCTAGGGTGTTTATGGATGGACACTGATCCCTGCTGCTATTTCCGGGCAGCCTTGCTCTCCAATGTTGTTTGTGGCAACCTGGAGGTCCTCACAGATGAGACTGTTTTAAACAACCAGCTGGCCCTGATTGCTGCAGGCTGTCCCTCATCTCTCTCGTCAGTGAACAGGCTCACAGCAGTGGAGCAAGTGCTTTTCTAGAGCTGCACCCCAGTACCCTTATAGTACGGGGTGGGCCTGCTGGATGAATGCACCACAGCTGCTCCAGGAAACCTGGACAGAAATTCCTTAATCAGCTGCAGAACACATGAGGCACAGGACTAGGAAGTGTGTCTATATGGGGACGGTTGTGAGAATATAAACTAGCTCAGATAGCGGTGCACACCGCAATCACAGCAACTCAGTTGGGGAAAAGGAAAACCAGGAGCTCAAGTCCTGCCCAGGCAAAAAGATAGCGCGATCTCAAAAACCAAACACAAATGAAAGGGCTTGGTGCACAGTTCAAATGGGACAGTGCTTGCTTGACTCCACAAGGGCCTTGACTCAAGTTATAGCACTGGGAGAAAAAGAGAAGAAAAAGAATCTAAAATAACTGTGCCTACACAGAGAGAATGAGCACAAATGGAGGTCAGAGCCAGTAAGCTAGAGGAGGAAATAAAGGCCTACCCTAGCAAATCTTTTCTGTATAGAATCTTCACTCACTGTCCTTAAATTTGCAAAAGAAAATATGCAAGAGAAGGGGTATTTACCAAGAGGAAGATGAAAGGGTGACCAAGCAGGCCAGGCATTAGTAAGAAGAACCCTTGTCTTAGGAGAAGCAGGGCTGGCAGGAGATCCCTGGGGTTTTACAACCACTGCCCTCCCCCACCCCACTCCACACCATTCATTACTCTTTCCTATGATCAAATAGCTTTAAACCAAAAGATAATTTAAGCAGTTTTCTTTTGTGTGTGCTAGTAATAGAGTTTGATTTCAGGGCCTGGGAGCTGTCCCTTAGCCTTTTCACTCAAGACTAGTGTTCTATCACTTGAGCCACAGCTCCATTTCCACTTTTTTTTATTGGTTAATTGGAGATAAGATTCTCATGAACTTTCTTGCCCAGGCTGGCTTTGAATTAGGAACCTTAGATCTTATTAGCCTCTAAGTAGTTAGGATTTATAGACATGAGCCACCAAAGCCAGGATTAATTTAACAATTTTCTATTCAGATTTCCTTTGTTTTTCTTAACACTCACAGTTAGTTTTCAGCTATTATTAGACTTTGCCAAAGAACCACACAGACATCCAGGTACAGAGAACAAAGAAAGGTTTATTGCTGGGAAGGGGCCAGCAAGACCCCTTCTCACAAGGGAGAAGTGAGAAGAAGCACCGGCTATTGTCTGAGGTGACCTATATAACCTAGGAGGTTTAGGAGGGGCTAGAAGGGGCTAGGAGGCAGAGACCCTGGTGTGGACGTGAGGGCCAGGTACTTCATCATGGTGGACTAGGATGTATGGCTCCTTCGAGAATAGTAGATAAGGGGCTCTGCAGCTGCCCAGACCTGAAGGTCACTCTAAGGGGCTCTTGTTGCCATATATGGTGATAGTTGCCCCCGAGAAGTGCCATCCCAAGGTAAAAGGGGATTGAAGTTGATTACTTACAGCCTTTACTACATGGGTCTAGTGTTGCCTGGGAAGGGAGCATGCTAACCTATGGAGAGGGGAAGGAGTGGACTAAGCTATGGGAAGGGAGCTCATTTTGCTAGCACTATTTTTATTCATTAACACAATATTACATATCATGTAATTGATATATTATAGAATACTATTTTTATTTCTTTGTTTGGGTAGTATACTGCCCAGGCTGGAGCTGAACTCTTGGGTTTCCTGAGTAAGTGGGATTACACATGTACCACCACGTCCAACTGTAACGATAATCCTATTTTTATGAAATAGATCAAATATAGAGATGAAAATTGAGAAAATATTTCCCTGCTTTTATTTATTTATATTACCTTTTTTTTTTGTCAGTTGTGAGGTTTGAACTCAGGGCCTGGGTGCTGTCCCTGAGCTCCTTTGCTCAAGGATAGCACTCTACCACTTTGACCCACAGCTCCACTTCTGGTTTTTGAGTAGTTAATTGGAAATAAGAGTCTCACAGACTTTCCTGCCCAGGCTGGCTTTGAACTGTAATCCTCAGATCTCAGCCTCCTGAGTAGCTAGGATTACAGGCATGAGCCACCAGTACCTGGCTCTCCCCCTGTTTTTAAACTTTAGCATGATGATATTTTGCTAGTCTACTGTTTCTAAGAGGCTGTATCACATCCAGCCGGCCATGAAGGGCGCATCCCTGCAAGAATCACGGGGAGATATGAAAGTGGATGTGATTGCATATTTCCTGCTTGCTTGGGAAGGGAGGAAGACCACAATGGGGTGTGCGTGGGGGGGAGCTGTTAACTGAAGCCTTCAAGCTCTCCCAGGCATTGGCACTGGTTTTTCTTGTTTATGACTTTAATCTCATTAGCTCTCCTTTCAATCACCTGTTTGTTGAATTTTATACCTTAACAGCTCACCCTTTGAACCCTTGGGGGAGGGAGTTCATGAACCACTGCTGGAATTTTCCACTTATATGATGGCTTGCTCTGCAAATTGCTCTTACCAACCCTATTCAAGATTTCCTTATTCATCTGCAAAATTAGGACAATACCTTCTTCAAAAGTTTTATAAGGAATAAGCCAGGATTATATATATATATAATCACATAGCATAGTAATTGCTAGGTTACATACATAATGGTCTTTCCTTTTTTTTCTAACTTCTCATAGAGCATCTTTTTAAGATTCAATTTAGAATTCTGCAAGTTGCTATACACTGGTGGCCCACGCCTGTGATCCTAACTCCTTAGGAGGTGAGATCTGAGGATCACAGATCTAAGCCAGACTGGGCAGGAAAGTCTGAGTGATTCTTATCTATAATTAACTACCGGAAAACCAGAAGTGGCTCAAAGTGCTAGCCTTGAGCCAAAAAGTTCAGGGACAGTGCCCAGGCCCTGAATTCAAGCCCCAAGACCCACCACAAATAAATAAATAAATAAATAGTAGAAAAGATATTCCATTTGTAAGTAAAAGACATAAACAGAAACCATGCTTTGAATGACAGCAATGTGTTGTACCAGGAAGCATTGGGCCTATACAAAACTGCATCAAAGAATCCCCTTAGACCACAGGTATCAAGTCATCAGCTCCCAGTGAGGGATTGTGCAATTCAGGAATAAGTCTGAATATTTTGAATATCCACTCTCCTTCACTCTCTACCTTGTCCATTATCTTCATTTTTTCTCTTGTATTGTTTTTCACCTTGTCTCCAATTATACCCAAAATCCCAGTTCTTTTGTCTTTGTTATTCTCTGACTGCAGGAAATGTTCCCCTCAACATCCACTATTCCGTGTTAAATAAATCTTTGTTGACTTAAGGGGTAGAACGTGTCAAAGTCCACTCCTTTCCTGCTCTGGAAAATTCTTAAGACTTCTTTCTGCCTTCAGAATAGTGTGCAGAAAGCCAAGTTCTCCCTCAATATTGTTCCCTTTCTCCTACCAGGCCAAATGCTGCATTGGGGCTTGAACTCAGGGCCTGAACTCTGTCCCTTAGGCTGGTGCTCTATCACTTGAGGTACAGCTGGCTTTTTGGTAGTTAATTAGTGATAAGAGACTCATGGACCTTTCTGCCCCAGCTGGCTTCAAACCACAATCCTGAGATCTCAAAGGCTCCCGAGTAGCTAAGATTACAGGCCTGAGCTACTGGGTTATTTTTGAGGTAGGATCTCACCTCAAGTCCAGGCATACCTGGGCTGTGATCCTTCTACATCTGCTTCCCTGTGTCACTGGGGATGACAGGCATACACCACTGGACCCAGCCCTTGAGTGAGACATATCTTGAGATACCTCATTCTCCCAAGTAATTAGGATTACAGGCTTGAACCACTGTATGGGGCCAATTCCACTTCTTAACCTACAAATGAGTGGGTATTATTCAGGTGAGGATTCCTGTTGCAGGATATCTGATGTCTGTAGCCCCGAGTTGCCCTCCCCAGCCATCCAAGCCAGTTCAGGGAAGCCACCTGCTCAAAAAGCCTCTCTCTACCTTCCAGTCCACACCCCTTTCTGTTGGTTTCTGGCCACACCCTCCCATCACCCAGAAACAACTAGGGTTGCTAATGGACACACGGACAGACCTTCTTAGCAAAACTGGGGAAACTGCAAAATTCAAATGAGCATTGAGTGCTGAGGCCTGAGCTGAGTGTCAGTACAGTCCAAATCAAAAACCATTAAGCTCATCTTTACTTTCCTAAGATGTTGGGGCTCTTTAAGGTTTTGTTGTTGTTTTTGTTTGTTTGTAATAGAAAAGGCCATGCTCTGCAGATGACGGAAGGGGCCGGAGTTAGGGAGCTTCACCTGTGATACACGCTGACCTAGCCATAAGCTCAGGCTTACGTTCCCAGGTGCTAGGGAATAGGGGTGAGATGGAGAGGGCTGATGGAAGTGGGGGGGGGAGGAGCAGGGGTAGGGATGAGGTTGGGGGCAGGGGCATCAGCCCTGACCTTCCTGTTGACCTTCTGCTCGTTCCTCACCCACAGCTCTATCCTGCTCTCCAATTTGGCCCTTGATCAACTTTAGAGGACAGCAGACATGAGAACAAAGGCGCTCTGTGTCCTCTGAGAAGGATGTTGAAACGGAACTTTACTTCTCTGGTGTTTCCGGAATCTCCCTTAAGCCAGCTGCTTTTCTTGGTTCTTAACCTTTTTTTGTGAGGTGAACTTCCTACAGGCTGGTGAAGCTAGCAGGCTCTGGATCATTTTTAATTCATAAAGGAAGCACACAGGATTGTGGGATGGAACCAATTACATTGAAAATGTAAACAAATACATGATTTGTAAATAAACACTATTTTTTTTAATTTATTTTTTATTTTTTTTGGTTCAGTCATGGGGCCTGAACTCTGGGCTTGGTCGCTGTCCCTCAGCTCTTTAGCTCAAGGCTAGAGCTGTACCACTAGAGCCACAGTGCCACTTCCGGCTTTTTTCTTTTTGCTTATGTGGTGCTGAGGGATCGAACCCAGGGCCTCAAGGCATGCAAGGCAACCGCTCTACCACTGAGCCACCTTCCCAGCCGTAAATAAACACTATTAAATGCAAGATCTAGCAGTAGGTCTAATGATAGCTGTGGTTTTTGAGGGGAAGTCATCAACATAAGAAGTATTTTGTGGTTTTCTGCAACACACATGGATGAAATGAAAGCTCTTGTGATTTTGTGACAGTCTTGGGTGTCTAATTGTTCAGAGTTTGCTTTCAATGTGTGTATGTGCTGGGCCTGGGCCTAAGCACTGTTCCGGAGCTTCTTTGTTCAAGACTAGTGCTCTACCACTTGAGCCACAGCTCCAGTTCTGGATTTTTGGTAGTGAATTAGAGATAAGACTCTCATGGACTTAACTGCCCAAGTTGGCTTTGAACTGTAAACCTTAGCCTCCTCAATAGCTAGGATTAAAGAAATGAACCACTGACACCTGGCTGTGGCCAATATTCTTAGCTGGGAACAGCTAAATTTTAGTTAGAGGTTAGAGATTCTCAGTTCTCTCTGTGGACCCCTGACTTTTGAGCCTCCAGGTCAAGGTCCCTGCTGACAACATTCTCTTTTCCTGGAAGATAGAACTTCCCAGTGGGGAGGCCTGGCTTGGGCCTCACCCTGTTCTCACTCTCCCCTCCCCATCTTTATTATTTGTTGTTTGAGTTTTGTTCTTGCAGGGCCTGGGCCCTATATCTGAGATTCTTTTGCTCAAGGCAAGCACTCTACCACTTGAGTCACAGCACCACTTCCAGCTTTCTCTGAGTAGTTTATTGGAGATAAGAGTTTTACAGACTTTTCTGCCCAGGCTGGCTTCAAATTGCAATCCTCAGATATCAGCCTCCTGAGTAGCTAGGCTTAATGGTGTCAGTCACCAGTGTCAGGACCCCGCCCCTCTTTTCAGCTTCTCCTGAGTGCTAATTACTTAGGGCTGAGAGTTGAGCAGTTGCAGATTTTGTTGGTCTTAGTAAGCAGAACCGATTATATATTCTCCTATGAGCTATCCAGATGGTAGACAGATGGTGGCTTCAAACCCAGATGTGCCAATCTCCTCCTCCAGGAGGCCTGGGGCTCATTCAGCCCTTGATTTCTATGTCCTCTAACACCTGTGGGCTGCTTGTCTCTCTCAGCTTTAGGAAGGATTCACCTGAACAAGGTCAGCCTAGGGCTGTGCAGAGAACCTTTGAATTCTGCCTGGCACAGAGGTGGTACCATAGCTCCCTTGATCTTGGCCTTGCGCTTCATAGGGCTCTAGCCTGATATGTCCCAACATAGTTCAAAATGTCACTTGGTAAAAGTCTAATAATACTGTGAAGGCTTGGAAAATCACACCCTTAGCTATATCTCTGGAGATTCGCCTATCTGGATGCTTAATTTTCTTGAAGAATTTGTTTTATTTCATTCACAATTGGGCTGTGTGGGGCAAGTCTAGTGCTCATTGTATCTCAGCCTCCTTTCTCACTAAGATTAATCATTCCTAGCTTTAGTGATTTTTTGCCAGTCCTAGGACTTGAACTCAGGGCCTGGGTACTGTCCCCAAGCTTCTTTTGCTCAAGGCTAGCACTCTACCACTTGAGCAACAGCTCCACTTCTTGCTTTATCTTTTTCTCTTTTTTGGGGGGTCCAGTCGTGGGGCCTGAACTCTGGGCCTGGGTGCTGTCCTTCAGCTCTTCAGCTCAAGGCTAGCACTCTACCACCTGAGCCACAGCGCCACTTCCAGCTTTTTTCTTTTTGCTTATGTGGTGCTGAGGAATCGAACCCAGGGCCTCAGGCATGCAAGGCAAGCACTCTACCACTGAGCCACCTTCCCAGCCCCCACTTCTTGCTTTTTCTGAGTAGAGTAGTTCATTGGAGTTAAGAGTCTCACAGACTTTCCTGCCTGGGCTGGCTTTGAACTGCAATCCTTAGATCTCAGCCTCTTGAGTGGCTAGGATTATAGACACGAGCCACTGGTGCTCAGTGCTTTAGGGATTGTTGAATAGGGTAGAATAGGGTTATTAATTGGCCCCAACCTCAATATTGTTGTGTTCAAAAGAGAGGAAGAAAGATGGGGGAATGGCTTTTATTGGTTAACTATACAGTCACATGAGCAAGGCTTGTGGAACTCTGAAGCAGATATAATAGTATAGTAATACACCACTGGTCACAGACCACCATGACAGATGGAATAATGAAAAAGTATGTAATATTACCAGAATTAGCAACCATGACAGAGATAAGAAGTGATGCATGCTACTGGAAAAACAGCACGGAGATACACTCAGTGAAGTTTGCCTCAAACCTTCAATTTGTAAAATATGGGTCTTTTATGACACTGTGCTCACAAGATAGGCCTATGTATGAGATGTTCTGAACAGACAAGTTGGTAGAGAGTGGGTGGTGGTTGCCTAGGGCTGGGGGTTGGGGGGATGGTCACAGGTGAGGAAAACGGTCAGTGACTACTATTGAATATGGTTTCTCTAGGGGATGATAAAAATGGGATAAGGATTACATCATGGTTTGAATGTACCAAGAAGCCACCGAATTGTACACTTGAAGTAGATGAATCTGATGAAATGTTATTAATATTCCAGTAAATCTGATTCTGAAAAATGGTTGGAAGCTGAGTATAGGTGGTCACATCTGTCATCCTAGCTATTTTGGAGGCTAAGATCTGAGGAAGCCATATATATACATATACATACATATATATATATATATATATATATATATATATATATATATATATGGAAACAAAACTCAGAATTGTAGGAATGGCATGCTCAAGGTCACAGATAACACATTACTTGTCACTGCCACCTGGCTTGGGGCTTTCATTAGGGAAAGATTAACCATTCAGGTGAATTTTAGGACATAAGTAAACTGAGTCTCAGGTTATGACTCTTCCACCCAGAAAACAAATATACCCAAGATGGCTTATGTAGTGAAGATCCTGGCACTAGAGATGGTATTAGCACTATGCAAACATTACACTTCAGAGCAAACAAATGCCTGAAGTTGCAAAATAAAGGCTCAATTCACAGGCTTATTGGCTTAAAAAAATCCCATATATGATGAGCAAAGTCTTTTTTCTTTTCTTTTTTTTTTTTTTTTGACAGTATAGGCAAGGCCCTGAGTTCAATCCTGTTACTGCCAGGGGATTAAAAAAATAAAGTAGAGATTATAGGGAGATTGTTACCACGTGGAACAGAACCTCCAAGCCAGGCAATGGTGGCTCACGCCTGTAATCCTAGCTACTCAGGAGGCTGAGATCTGAGGATCTAGATTCAAAGGTACCCAGGCAAAGAAAGTCCATGAGACTCTTATCTCCAGTCAACTACCAGAAAACTTGAAGTGGTGCTGTGCCCCACAGTGGCATTAGCCTTGAGCAAAATAGCTCAGGGACAGGGTCCAAGTCCTGAGTTCAAGTCCCATAACTGACCAAAAAGAAAGGAAGGGAGGAAGGAAGGAATGAAGGAGAAAAAGAAAGGAAAGAGAGAAAGAAAGAAAGAAAGAAAGAAAGAAAGAAAGAAAGAAAGAAAGAAAGAAAGAGAAAGAAAGAAGAGGGAGGGGGCTGGGAAGGTGGCTCAGTGGTAGAGTGCTTGCCTTGTATGCATGAGGCCCTGGGTTCGATTCCTCAGCACCACATAAGCAGGAAAAGCCATTAAGTGGTATTGTGGCTCAAGTGGTAGAGACTAGCCTTGAGCTGAAAAGCTGAGGGACAGTTCCCAGGCCCTGAGTTCAGGCCCCACAATGGGAGGGGGCGGGGGAAGCTGATTTGGGAAAGCCAATGTTTACCTACAAGCATAGAGGGTAGAATGTATGCGCTTCATTTTTCCTAGAAATCCAGTGCTTTTAGTAAAGAACAAATTCAAACCCACATAGTTGCAGAAGAGCACATGGATATGTCACTGGTCAGGGAGAATGAAACAAAAAGTACTCTTGTGTCCCTCCACCCCAGATGAATACCACTCAAAATCGCTCCTGAGTAGTTAGTTGCTGGGACACAGAGTGGCTGATGGGAAGAGAACTGACCAGTTACCATTTAGGATGCACCTGCTGCTTTTTATCATTTTATTCAATCCCCACACTAATGCTAGGAAATAGAAACTAAAATCCACATGAGGAAAACAAGACTTTGAGAAATTAAGAAACGGATTTCTGCCACCCATGCTCAACCTTCTCATTTGACTTTGGCAGTGTAAAGACCTTTATGGTTTTCTGTCTTGAATATGGCCCACCCTTCAACCTCTTTCTGATCAACTTGGTAAGAGTAAGAGCTAAAGCCATGAAAGCATGTGGTGGTGTTCAGTAGAAGGAAACTGAGTTGTGAGGGTATCAGAATAAAGCAAGGCCAGGAAGCAAACGCAACAAACCAATAGGCTTTATTCAGGAGTGAAGCCTGGGAAGGGCAGCCAAGTCTCTTTCAGCCCAGCTGAAGGGAAAATGCCCCCCATGCCTCTTTACCACTAGGACTCTTTTTAAATATTAGGCAGAAAGAGTGAAGTCGGGGGGTGGGCAGGGCAGGTGGAAGCGGGTGAGATGGAGGCAGGGTGGGTGAGCAATGTTATTCTGACTGAGAGTCTCAAAGTCTCAACAGCCTCTGTTCATCAGGGGCATCAGCATCAGGTGTGGCCTTGGTCTCAGGCCCTCTTTCAAGTCTGCTGGGGTAAGGGGAAGGGAAATGATTCAGCGAGGTGGGCAACAAGGACAGTTCTAAGATATGGCTGTTGGGGTAGGGTGGTGGGAAGTTGAGTGTTTTCAGTTTAAGTCATTTTCCATCATTTAGGATATTTTGTGCCAAGCATTAGGAAGTCTAGGCTCCAGCTCTGGCCCTGCTTCTGAGGCCCTGCTTGATCTTGGGCAACTCTCTTTTTCTGGTGTGCCTCAGTTTCCTGAAAGAAGCAGAGCAACGGTGAGAGGACAAGAAGGAAAGGGGACAGGCGGGGAGTGGGTGGAGATCATGAGTGCGGCCAGGAGAGGGATGAAAAATTAGCCCTTTATTTTGTTAATTTAGTTATAAAGTTCTGTATCTAGATTTGTTTTCTCCTAACAATAAAATGTGCCCACGACAAAGACTTTAAAATAACAATAATCTGACATTGCTGGAAATATTTTCCCAGCCTTAGCTGCAAACCACTTACTGTATGCTCATTGTATATTCTTTTTTTTTTTGGTGCCAGTAATTGGGCTTGAACTCAGGGCCTTACATTCTTGCCTGGCTTTTACATTCAATGCTAGCAGCACTCTACCACATCACTTCCAACTTTTTGCTGGTTAATTTGAGATTACAGTCTCTCAGATTTGTGTGTTTGGGTTGGCTTTGAACTGAGATTCTCAGATCTCAGTCTATTGCCCAGCAGGCTTACAAGAATGAATCATTAGCACCTGGCTTCTATTCTTTCTTTTCCTTTCTCTCACTCTATTCCTTCTTCCCATCCTTCCTCCCTTCCCCCCCCTCCTTTCCTTCATTCCCCCATTCCTCCCTTATCCCCTTTCTTTACTCTTCTCTGTATCTTTTAAAAAATATTATCTAAACATGTATATTTGGGACAACATCAAAGGTTTTTTTTTTTAATGTAAAAGGTTCTTCTCCCCCTCCTTAGCCCCTCAAGTACCAAGAATTGGGCAGCAGTACTTAGTATACCACACCCACCTCAGCACTCCAGCAACTGTTCCAGCCTGTGTCCTCTTTATCAGGAGGCTGGGACTGAGCACGGATGCCAGGTGCCCTGGTTTGAGAATATTGTACCTAACAATGTCCTGAAAGTGTGGTCTAGACCCTCCCTCAGGATACAGGGGAGCTAAGATGTATCACACATCCTCAGACTAAGAGGTCTCAGCTGAAATGGAGACTGAAGGGATCCCATCCATCTCAATGAGCAGTTAGTAATTCTACCCTTGCTTCCAGCCTGGGATGAGCATAGGTGTCCACAAGCTCCAGAGCCCCTCAAGCTTTTAGAAGCCAGGCCTCAGGAAGGCTGTAATATAGTTACTGATCTTGTAAACAGTTGCTATTGTGGCCTTGCTAGACCTAACCAGTCTCTAAGCAGGTTCTCTGCCACACTTATCACAATGGGAGAAGCTTGTGATCCCCAAATCCAGGAATGGTGAGCCACCCAGAACTAGGAGGGCAGTAGCAGCCACAGCCTGTCCCTGGCATATCTCAGCAGTGTCTGTTTACTCTGCTTCCAGGAGTCACTTCAGTGTGAGCCACGTGAAGCCTTACCCAGAACAGCATGCTCCAGTTCCTGTGGAAGGTGGGGCTGGCCCCAGGCTCCAAGCCGGCCATCCTGTGCCCAGAAGGCCCTGTGCCTCCCCCTGAGGGCTTCTCTGGAGCTTTTTTCTGGGGAGTAGCCTGAAGGAGGGATCATCTTCCCGAAGGAAGGTGGTGGGGTGCCGTCGTACCAAGACTTGTCCTGAGCCAGCCTTGCAGTTGCCATAGGGGATGCCCCTAGCACACAGCGGGGCAGGCCTCTTGGTCTCTCTCCAGCCCCCCCCCCTGCCATTCCTGGGGCTTGAACTCAGGGGCCTGGGCACTGACCCTGAGCCTCTCTGTGCTCAAGGTTAGTGCTCTACCACTTGAGCTAGAGCACCACTTCCAGCTTTTTCTGAGTAGTTTATTGGAGATAAGAGTCTCACAGACTTTCCTGCCTGGGCTGGCTTCAAACAGTGATCCTCAGATCTCAGCCTCCTGAGTAGCTGGGATTACAGGTGTGAGCCACTGGTGCCCCGGTGAACCAGGCCTCTCTTGAGTTCTAGGCCCTTTCACCCAAGAGATACTTACATGTGCACACCTCTGGAACCCCAGGAAGGCCGCCTTATCCACACACATTCCTCTCCTTATGCTTCAAAACCTGTTTTTCCTCTGATATTCACCTCTACTTGCTGCCTAACCACTCAAATCCAAGAGTTTACTATCCAGCTCTTCATTCTAGAAACATCTATTCTGGGGGCAGGCCCTGTGCTGGGCCCTGGAAGTGAAGACTCGAGAAACACAGCACGATTGCATTCATAGCCTGGGGAACGGAAGGGACAGTTTAGCAAGAGTCCATCAGCTGGGGGAGTGGCATTAGAGCAGCTTACCAGTGGCCATGCAGGTTCAGGAAAGACTTCCTGGAAGAGGTGATCATCTTGTCACAAGAGTCAAGTGGAAGGGTGGAGGAGGCCCTCCATGTAGAGGGGAATGGGAGCATTGAAGCCAGAGGCACAATTAGGAGCAGGTTAAGGAGGCTTTGTTTGGGGAGGGGAGCAGCTAATGTATAAGGATTCAAGGCTATGGGTTGGAGTGGATGGTACAGGGAGCCACAGTGAGTTTTGTATTTGGATGACTTCCAATTTGGGGGAACCAGAAGTGAGGTCATGAAAATGCAGGTGACAGATGTGAGCTAAGATGGTGGAAACAAGGGGAAACCAACCATTCACTCCATGTAGATGAGCAGCAGGGGGATGAGGGATGAGTAAGCCAAGATGATTTCCCTGGTTCTCGCTGAGGTGCTGAGCATATGGTTAAGCAGTTATGGAACCAGAGAATACAGGAGGAGGAAGGGGATGAGTTTACAGTTGGACAGTGAATCAGTGGGCTTACTGGACATTCAGGAAGAGAAAGAAGCTGTGGCAGAACTCTGAGGGACAGCTGGACTGAAGGATGAGACATGAGGACTGATGAGTCAAATCAGTGGGAGACAATCCAAGGAGAGTGTGGGAAGACAGGAGGCCAGGGATGTATCCTAGGTTGCTCTAGTCTTAGACTTGAGCCAAGGAAAAAGAAACATAGATGGAAAAGAGAGGAAATGCTGAGAGATACAAAGAGGATAGAGAAGAGCATTATGAAAGCTGAAGGGATAGCGCTGTAACAAGAATTAAGAAATGAGCAGTGCCAGGTACTAGTGGCTCATGCCTATAATCCTAGCTACTCAGGAGGCTGAGATTTGGAGGCCAGCCAGAAAAGTTCAAGAGATTCCATCTCCAAAATAACCAGCAAAAAGCCAGGGTGGAAGCATGGCTCAAGTGGTAGAGTGCCAGCCCAACAAGAAAACTAAGCGAGCATGAGGTTCTGAGTTCAAAGTGTCATACCAGCAAAAACCCAAACCCCAAACCAACCAACCAACCAAACCCACCACAGTGCTCCCGAAGTCTCTCAGCTTTTTGCTCAAGGCTGGCACTCTACTACTTGAGACATACTTCCATTCTGGCTTTTTGCTGGAGATAGAATTTCCTATATTTCTCTGCCTGGGCTGGCTTCAAATCATGATTCTCAGATCTTGGTCTCTTTAATTTTAGTCTTTTGTTGTTATTTTGGGAAAGGCTTTATGTAGTCTAGGCTGTTCTTCAACTCTTGATATTCTTGATTAGCCTCCTGAGTGCTGTGATTACAGGCATGTATCACTCAGCCTAGCCCAGTTTAGATTTATAATCATAGTAATCCTGACCTGTACACTTGGTTTTGTAAATAGCACCCTCTGGTGTAGATTTCACTAACATTTATCATTTGCACAAGGCAATATTGCAGAAATATTACTTTGGGGGGGGTTGGAAAAGGGTCTCACTAGGCTGGTCTCAAACTCAAGATCCTCCTGCCTCCACCTAAGTGCTGTGATTACAGGTTTGCACTACTATGTCTGGCACATATTCTTAATCTAAAAAAACAAGTTTTTGTTTTGTTTTGTTTTTTGGTCGGTCTTGGGGCCTGAATTCTGGGCCTGGGAACTGTCCCTCAGCTCTTCTGCTCAAGGCTAGTGCTCTACCACTTGAGCCACAGCACCACTTACGGCTTTTTCTGCTTATGTGGTGCTGAAGAATCAAACCCAGGGCCTCATGCATGTGAGGTAAGCACTCTACCACTGAGCCACCTTCCCAGCCCCTAAAAAAAAAGCAAGTTTAAAATATACTTTGAAATGGGTGAAATGTTTGATTTGGGGGTTGGTTTACAGTGTTATTTGACTTGAACTCATAGCTTCTTATTCTCACTTGGCTTTTCCACTCATGGTTGAGGCTCTACCAACTGAACAATGCTTCCAATTCCAACTTGTTTAATGTATGCAAAACGAGGGATAGCAATGTACCTGGTTCATTTAAGATAATGAACATTTGCCCTTTTGCATTGCATAATGGGGTTTCTGTTAAGTAGGTCACCGAATAGGGCCTGCCATTAGTTTGTTGGTTTTTTTGTGATGTGTGTGTGTGTTTTGGTGGTTGTGGGGCTTGAACTCAGGGCCTGGCATCGTCCCTGAGCTCTTTTTAAAAGCTCAAGGCTAGCACTCCACCACTTGGAGCCCCAGTGCCACTTCTGGTTTTTTAGTGGTTAACTAGAGATAATCTCTTTGACTTTTGCTGCCCATAATGGCTTTGAACCTCCATCCTCAAATCTCAGCCTCCTGAGTAATTAGGATTACTAGCATGAGCCACTAGTGCTCAGCTTTTTTTAATTTTTAAATTTTATTGTTGAGGTGATATACAGAGGGGTTAGTTACATAAGTTGGTGATTACATTTCTTGTCTAACTTGTTACCCCCTCCCTCATTTTCTCCCTCTTTTCCTCACCCATCCCCTCAAATTGTACAGATCACTTCCAACATATTGTTCTGTATCACTGTTGTATAGGTTCCCACTTTGTCCTTTGTCTCACCATTTTGTTGTTCCCTTCCCTTCCCTAGTTCAGATAAGTATAAACTTCCTTAGTTCTGCTTTAATTTCCTTTTTCAGGGTTTTTAAGTTTTCATGATAAAGGTCCTTCACTTCGTTGGTCATTTCCTAGGTATTTTCTTTTTGGGGGGACAATTACAAAAAGAGTTGAATTCCTGATTTCAGCCTTGCTCTTTTCATAATTGGCATACAGAAAAGCCATTGATTTTTGAGGGTTAATTTTATACTTTGCCAAAATTTTAGAGTAACTTAGGAGTAGAGTCTATGGGATTTTTGTTGTTGTCGTTGTTAGTCGTGGGGCTTGATCTCTGGGCCTGGACTGTCCCTGAGCTCTTCAGCTTAAGGCAAGCACTCATACCACTTGAGCCACAGCATCACTTCTGGTTTTCTGGTGGTTAATTGGAGATGAGCCTCATGGACTTTTCTGCCCAGGCTGTCTTAAACTACAATCCTCAGATCTCAGCTTCCTGAATAGCTTAGAGGTGTGAGCCACCAGCACCTGGCAGGATTTTTTTAAAAAATTAAAACATGGTCTGTGTTGTTCAATCTGGCCTCTTGCCTGCTTCAGCCTTCTTAGTTTCTTAGCGCTGGAATTTGTTGTACCATGCCACACCTATCCTACTGTTAGTTTTTATTTCTGGCATTTTTATAATTTCAATACTCAATGATTAGTTCTCATCCACTCCAGATTTTTGGCAGTAGTAGCAGGAACATAAGTTACTAAAACATAGAACCTGTTTGGTCAGTCTTCATCCTCATTACATTTTCTGGATACATTGCACAGATACAATATGGGGCATTCCTTTTTGCTTTAAGGTTGGTATCAGTGCATATGTCTGGAGTTCCCATTTTCTTCAAGGCAAATATCTAGGTCTGAGTGCCTTAGGGGCATACTTCTTGAAGCCTCTCTCTGGATGCACTTGTGAACGCTGGTGTATTCTTGATTAACAGAATGGCTCTTCTGCTTGCCCCCCCTTTTTTAGAAGCCATTCTTCTGGGCCCAAGTTGGAAGAAAAGAATGCTAGAGATTAGGCTTGGCTAATGTCTATAATACTAGCATCATGAAGCTGAGATCTGAGGATTGCAATTTGAAGCCAGTCCAGACAGGAAAATGTGAGATTTTTAGGGAATAAAAAAGCCAGGTGCTCACAGCTCATGCCTGTAATCCTAGCTACTCAGAGGGCTGAGATCTGAGAATCATGGTTCAAAGCCAGCAAGGGCAAGAAAAGTCCGTGAGACCCTTATCTCCAATAAACCACTCAGAAAACTGGAAGTGGCACTGTGGCTCAAGTGGTAGGGTGCTAGCTAGCCTTGAGCTGAAGAGATGAGGGACAGTGCCCAGGCCTAGAGGTCAAGCCCCACAACCGGCCAAAAAAAAAAAAAAAAGCTGTGGCTGAAGTGGTAGAATGCTAGCCTGGAGCACAAAAGCACAGGGACAGGACTGGGAAGGTAGCTCAGTGGTAGAGTGCTATGCCTCAAGTGGTAGAGCACTAGCCTTGAGCTGAAGAGCTGAGGGACAGCGCCCAGGCCGAGTTCAAGCCCCTCAATTGACAAAAAAAAAAAAGCACGAGGACAGCATTTACTTCAAACCCCAGAGGACCACCCTTCTCACCCCCACCCAGACAAAGTGATTACTCCAATTTTTTTTTCCTTCAAATGGGTGGGAAAGGGCTTGAGACTGGGTAGTGATGTGTAGCTCAGGCTGCTTTGAAACTCATGACCCTCCTAAGTCTTGCAATTACATGTGTGTGCTACCATGAATGGCATGGCTGGTCCAAACTGTGTGTGCTTTAAGTGTAGCATATACACAACAAAATACCTCAGTAATGTTTTATGCTGATTACATATTGAAATTATATGTTGAGTAACACTAAAAATGTCAACTTTTTAAGACAGTACTCCCAGGGCACTAAATGTCATGCAAGCATTATGTAGTGTGCCTATGTTTTTTATTTTTTTGCCAGTAATGGGGCTTGAACTCAGGGCTTGGATGTTGTCTCTGAGCTTTCTAACACTTGAGTGACAGCTCCACTTTGATTTTTGTGGTTAACTGGAGATATGAGTCTCATGGACTCTTCCTGCCTGGGCTGGCTTTGAAACATGATCTTCAGATCTCAGCCTCCTGAGTAGCTGGGATTACAGGTATGAGCCATAGGCGTCTGGCAAGCAAACCATTTTTATTCTCTTTTTTCCTTTTAACCAAAGAGAAGCTATTACATAAACATGTATGGAAAATACGCAGAGGCTCTCTTCACTTATTATGTTAGAGTAAGTTAGATATAAAGTGTACATGGAACAATTTTCCCAGTTGCTAATGACATCTTGCTCCCTGCATCTTATTAGCATTCATAAGAACATGTAGTTTCCTAATTCTTTTACTGTTTGATATGCATATACTACATGTGTGGCTGCATTTTTTAAGCTATCTTAATGGCATTTAAAAAGATTTAAATATGTACCATAGGCTAGTTACTTTTGTGATTTCAAGTTGTTCATGCCAATGCTGAAACATAAAATCTGACACAGTTTTAAAATAATATCTGGCAGCTTGTAGCTCAACCTAGTTCTACTTTTCCACTGGAGTCCCACCAGCACAATGAAACACAGCAGATGTTTTAAGTGTACATCATACATTTATTACCAACAACCCTCTCAACTCCAAAATTGGGCACAGGGATTAAAAATAAAAATTCATTGCACTACTTAGTAAAGCATTACTAGTAACTTTCATAAAAAATGTACAAACTTTGTTAAAAATTTATCAAGCCTTCAAATGATTTGGTTACAGATATTTATAATACGTACATTTAAAATGATATGTTAAGTGATGCAATGGAATATGATTTGAGGAAGTGACTCAGCAAATGATTCCAATAAACACCCCTGCTGTGAGCTTTCATAATCTGAATGAATAGCAAAGTGAGGTAACCAAATGTACCAACAGGGGAAAATCGCTTTCTAATGAAGGCCTCTAGATAGCTGTGAAAAATATTTTCACGAGTTGGTATATCTCATTCAAAATCATTACAGGAGGCCCAAATTTAAGAATCTTACAAATCACATTTCAGAGTGTATAAAATCTGCTTTCACATTTTCCAGATTTTGCTCAAAAATAAATTCAGGACAGAAAATCTTAATATGAGATTTTGATACTTAGAGGCCTTGAATTGTTTTTTGGGGAATGGCAGTTTTTGTTTTTGTTTTTTAATGTGAAAGAATTCATTGCCAAAAAACAAAAACCACCCCTCAAACCTAAAAACACCCACAGCTGATTTAAGTTGGTAAAGCCAATATTGTTTTAATAGGCAACAAAATGACATCTGCCTGCTATATGGTGCATCACTCAAGGTGACAACAGCCACGCATGAACCAACTATTCCTTCTCATTTGCTAGCCACAAAGATGCTCACTGTGGCCAGTCTGAGGACACATGCATGTGTGCTCCTAATATGAACCACTTAGTAAGCAACTCTGGACATCTCTAAGAGCCCCATGCAAAGACAAGACATTACCAAAGAGAGATCAGTCACAACAGCACAACAATTAAACTCAAGAATTTACCAAACAGACCCTGCTGCCTCCTAAATTGCCAACTACCTCTCAAAAATTTACTGGAAAGGGAACATTATGACAAGAATTCCTAGTCAGAAGGAAAGAAAAAGCTACTTTTCCTAGTCATTAGTACAATGTGCCTTGTTAATTAGTTATTTCTATATAAATTAGAAAAAGTGCTTTACTTGCATGCTTCAATAAAATGGAATACCGAGTGTAATAGTGTCATGTTAGATCTGTACAGATACAAATTTTCTGCAGCTATATAAAAGACTCTATGTATAAGATGGGCCCTTGCCATTTTAAACATGATTTTTTTAATTAAAAAAATAAAGATTAAACTGTATGTGATTTGTATTGTAGCTAGTATATGCCTTTTATTCATCAGGAACAGGAGGGGGATTATCCTAATGATTTAAAAGTAACATGTGCACATTACCACCATTAAAGTGTATTTCTGATGCACTGACAAATCTAGGGGTGAACGAAGTAGGCAAAATTCTATTTGACTAGATAGAGGCAACAGTGTCTGGAAGAGGAAAAAATTGTGCTTCTGTGTGTATTGACTTTACTGAACTCTAGGCTGTGATGAGCTTATCGAGACTTCAAGGGAGGGCAAGCAGCATGGCAGTAACAAGTAGTTAACACTGTCTGAGTACAAAACTGACTCAGAGCCAAATGAACATTGAGTGAGGCTGGCAGCAAGTTATCACAGTCCCGATTGGAGTAATGTAGCATGTGCTACTGCAAATAAAGCAATGACAACTGCAGGGCGAGACAGACAATGCTAAATACACTGAATGAGAAAGAAATCTAAATGTTGCTGGGAAAGTGACTTGAAATAATCTCAATTATGTTCAATGAACCTATTAAAAAGAGACAGCTCTGTATTATTTCAGGTCAACTAAATGAAGGTCAATTCCTGTTTGACAGCATTATTTTTTTTTATATAAAAAAATCAAATCATTTATACTGCAAGTATTCTGGACACCTGTTACATTAAACTTTTCTCATTCAAACAAGAATTAAAAGGAAAAGCAGCTAAGATCAAAGCAAATCAGGCCTACAAACACGAGCTGTCACAGCACTTGATCTATCCCGAAATAAGAGCGGAAATGAGAAGCACATTTATGGAGGGAAGAGCAACTAGACAACTCTCAGAACTGGAGCATGGCAAGTGAACAATATGAACAGAAATATAGTTTCTTAAAATAGTTTAGTTGCCTATGGGAGCTTGAACAAAAAACATATATCAGAAATCAAGCTGAGTGAGTTAAGAGATTTTGTTCTGGTGGAAGTCAAGGAGGTGAGACTTCACGGGACCAGTGGTATTCTTAGAAATATATTACTCAAATATTTTCAGAAGAGACTACAAATCTAAACATTAAAAAAATCACAGGTACTTTCTGTAAGAAGCTTACTGGAAATGTAAAGAACAAGAAAGTATCAACATTCAAATCATTGATTGAAATGCTAATATTGCTAACTGATGATGTATGATATTGCACCTTCTTTTTGGAAACAGCAAGTTAAGAGATTAAATTTTTTTTCACAACAGAATAAAAAAAAAATCAGGTCATGGAGTGAGAATCTGTTACACTTTTTTCTTAAGTAATCCCAGTTAGGACCACTAATGAAGAGAAGGTGACAGCTGCCTGAAGCAAAGGAAGAAGGCCTTTCTCATTCCATTCACTGGGAGGGAAGGGGATGGAGTATTCAATGCTTATAATTGATGCACCCTTAGCAATCAGTGTGCAACAGCAAACACAAGGAAAAACCAGTGTACAGTACTAGTGCTGTTTAAATAACACACCAGATTATACATTGCAGCATAATTAAAACTACACACACATTCTTGGTACATGCTGGTATATAGGATCTCATACACACGTTAGCTACCATGCCCTCACGCAAGTAGTTGCACACTCTCTCTCACACAGATGCACTTATCACCAACAGTCATACATTGCATTCATTTCCACTCACAGTTTCTGAAGGCTCTATATAAGGTAGATTGCTATATCATCTGGAGCTACCACTTTTTATAAAAGCACATGCTAAAAGATCACGTCCACTGTAATCTTGCAGCAACACTCGGAATGATCACACAAAAACCAGGGAATGTTAGTGCACACACAAAATTAAGCTAAAGAAAAAGTCTTTGGAGTTCCAATCACACTGTTAGTATAACAATCCCATAATTGTGAAGACTAATTGTAAGCTTTTATAGTTGATTAAGTCACACAGTGCAAAGAAAGGTCCATTGACCCTTTTGGTAAAGGGAGGGCTGGAAGCCACACAGATTAAGTTCAATGGATAGTCCGTATATACATGTGATGAGGAACACCCAAACTAAATTTGTGCTCTTAGGTTGGTCATTCTGAATCCCGATGCACTTCTGAAGCATCAGCTCGGCAAATTGGGCAAGTACGATTTGCCTAAAAAACAAAAGAGGAAACTTATCTGAACTGTGATTTTATACAATAAAAATATATTTATAATGGAACTTCTTTCATTTCCAATATTCTTTTAACATTGTTTCTTTAAAAAGCTACCAAACAATACTGTGTTTTAAAAAACACCCCAAAACAAAACACAAATCTCAGTAATATAAGGTTTCCCTTTTCCCACTTTTTATTGTTACTGGAGTTTTGACTCAGTGATCTGAGCTTTCTAGACAGGTGCTCTGTAACTTGAGTTATACCTTTAGTCCTTTTTCTTCAGGTTATTTTTGTTTTGACTGGTCGGGGGCATTGGCTCACCTATCTCCACCTGGCTACCCATGGTTTTTTGTTGCTGCTGTTGTTGTTCTGGCATTTAAACTCAAGAACTCATGCTTGCTAAGCAAGCACTGTAATAGTTGAGCCATGCTCCTAGACCATCAAGGTGTTTGTGTGTGTGTTGTATATGTGTGTGTGAGATGGGGCTCGAACTTAGGGGCTCTAGCTCTTATTTGGCTTTTTTGCTCTATCACTTGAGACACACATCCAGTTCCAACCTTTTGCTAGTTAGCCTGTCAGGTCTATATTCCTGAGCTGGCTCCAAACTGAGTTTCTCAGATTTCAGTCTACTGAGTGGCTAGGATTATAGGCCTGAGCAATTGGCACACCTGGCTAACCTTATCTTCTGATTTTTTTTGTTTTATTTATTTTTTTTGGTCCATCCTAGGACTTTAACTCAGGGCCTGAGCGCTGTTCCTGAGCCTTTTTGGCTTGAGGATAGAACTCTATCACTTTGAGCCATATCTGGTTTTCTGGGGGTTAGTTGGAGATAAGAATCTCACAGGGACTTTTCTGCCCAGACTGGCTTTGAATCTCAATCTTCAGATTTCAGCCTCCTGAGCAGCTAGGATTACAGGTGTAATCAGGCACCAGTAATGCCTGATCACATACTGTTTACTGGTACTTAGGAACAAGCTCTGATGGTAAAACAGGTGACTGTCTATATTCATGGATTGACTTTCCTCCTACTTCAATTTCTTCATAGCAAACGGCACCACCATCTGCCATACTGATAAAGCCAGAAATGTAAGCATTGCTTGCTCTTACTTCCAATAGTCCACTATTCACCAGTCTCATTTCTATGGCTTTCAGAGAGTAGTCCTCCTGCCACTGTCACTCCACACTGACCAGCTCATTCCATATTTATTCCATTACCCTTTCCAAACACATCAGTCATGGGATCCTCCTTTGCTTGCAAGATCAAGTGCCAATTCCTTCGTGCTTCAGAGTGACTTTAAAATAGGTTGGTTATATTTTCCTACACCCCCTTCCCTTTCTATTCTCCTTAACACTCCAGTTATTAGCCATATAGAACTCACTTGAAACACTGTTTTCTATGAATCAGAACATTTTGCTAAAAGAAACGAAAGTTGACTGAAACCTTTCATTGCATCACATTCTTACTCATGTTTTATTCTTAATTAGATAAGACTATGAAAGTACAAAGACTACAACTCAGTGCAGTGGGGCACGCTTGTAATCCCAGCTACCCAGAAGGTAGAGGCAGGAGATTCCAGCACAGGCCAAAGTTTAGCAAGAATATATTTTAAAAAAAGATAATAACAATAAAAGGGCTGGCACTGTTGCTCATGTGTTAAAAGAGTACCTGCCTTGCCGGGTGCTGGTGGCCTATAAACAACTACTCAGAAGGCTGAGATCTGAGGATTATGGCTTGAGGCCTGTTCAGGCAGGGAAGTCCTTGAAATCTTTATCTACAATTAATTATCAAAAAATTGGAAGTAGAGCTGTGGCTCAAGTGGTAGAGTGCTAGCCTTGAGCAAAAAAGCTCAAGGACAGTACGTAGGCCCTGAGTTCAAGCACCAGGATGGTACAAAAACAAACAGAAAAACAGAAAAAAAAAAAGAATACTTAGGTTAATAACTAGCATAAAAAACAAAGTATAAAGCCTGAAGAAAATGGGAGGGAAAGAAGCTTCTGCAATGATACTCTGGCATATCTACTATTATCTATCTGTGGCTTTTAGGCTTTTTTTTTTCCATGTAAGAGAATTGGTCAGGATGAAATACAACTACAGTTTATTCTTCAAGAAAAATCTATGGCAAAAGAGCCCTAGTGACGTTCCCTTCTAAACTCAGAAGTAACTGTGATCTAACCAGTTCGGTCTTGTCCTTGAGCAAGAATATTCCACATGAAAATTAGATCACATGATTATCAAGGATGAGCAACTCATTTTCAGGTTTTACATACTCACTTTCATGTTAATGACTACAGTTATTTTATTTTTTCCTGTGACACTGGGAATTAAACCCAAGGCCTGTACATGCTAAACAGATGCCGTATCACTGTTCACTAGCCTTTTTTTTTCATCTGAATAGATCATTCTGAAAGCTGTGTTTCAATTTCATCTCCTTTGTCCAACCTCCACAAAATCACACAGTTATGAAACTACGGTCAGTAAAATAGAAAATTCACTGTTGTAGATGCCATCACTTTACCTTAAGCCATTTGTCAACACACTTGGCATGGAACTCGTGGTTACAGGGTAAGACTCTAAGTAGCTGCCTTGACTCAAAATCACACATGCATACTACACACCTGCAAAAAGCAAAAAGATCACTTAACCGTAAAACTAAATAGCTTTCTATTTTGTTATGACTTCTGAAGCCTGCAAAACCGTTTATTCTCAATCATCAAACCATCTCTTAAATTTTTAGAAAAACTTACCAATACCCTGAAAAGTAATAATGTTAAGGCATTTAAGTGTTCTGCTTGATTTATAGATTATCAGAAAATTTCTGATGAATAACATATTAAAATTGAAGATACTACCTACTAAAAGTATAATAGTCTAGCTCTTTTAGATAAAGTTTAGTTTAAAAAAAAAAAACAAATTATTTCAGCTTTAAGATAAAATGAACACAACAAAAAAAAGTAACAAGAAATAAAGGGCTGTGAATGTAGCTCAGTGGTAGAACAGTTGCCTAGCATGTATAAGGTCTTAGGTTTGAATCTTAGTCACCAAAACTCACTCACTCAATCACAGAATGCAAGACATTTAAAAAAAAATATCAAGCTGGGCACTGATGGCTCAGCACCTATAATCCTAGCTACTCAAGAGGCTGAGGTCTGAGGCTCACAGTTCAAAGCCAGCCTGTCCAGAAAAGCGTTTGAGACCCTTATCTCCACTTAATGTCTAGAAAACTGGATATGGCACTGTGGCTCAAACTGGTATAGTGCTAGCTTTGAGCAAAAGAGCTCAGGGACAGCTCCCAGGCCCTGAGTTCAAGGGCCACCAAAAAATAAAAAAGGTGACCCCCCCAAAAAAAGGAAAAAAAAAGAAATAACTGTTTTGTCAAAGCTCATAGAACTCATAAACCTTATAGACCATGATAAAGACAATTTGCCCCATGGGGGGGAGGGGGGAAGCATTAAATGACTGCAATATTTGTTCTTAAAAAAAAAAAAAAAAGACTTTACCTGGTAAGTGATGGGCATCTGTATCTTGATAACAAAAAGATACTTAAATTTAAAAAAATGGACAAAGGATTTGAATAGACAGTTTCCCAAAGAAGAGATACACACACACGAAAAGATTTTTTTTTTTTTTGAGTCTGGTCGTGGGGCCTGAACTCTGGCCTGGGCGCTATCCCTTAGCTCTTCAGCTCAAGGCTAGCGCTCTACCACTTGAGCCACAGTGCCACTTCCGGCTTTTTTTCTTTTTGCTTATGTGGTGCTGAGGAATCAAACCCAGGGTCTCAGGCATGCAAGGCAAGCGCTCTGGCACTGAGCCACCATCCCAGCCCCGAAAAAGATTCTTAACTTTAGTAGTCATCCATCAGGAGAAACAAAAATCAAAACCTCAGTGAGATACCATTTCAAATCTATTAGGATGGCTAAAAAAGAGAGACAGTGACAAGTGCTAGAGGAAACGTAGAAAAACTAAAACATCTATACATCGCTGGGGAGAATATAAAATGCTGTCACTTTGAAAAAACTGGCAGCTCTCTTTTGGGTAAATTAAGGCTGTGATATGACTCAACAACTGACTTCCAAGCATAAACTTTTAGGTATATATCCACAGAAAAACTATATAATTACGGGCTGGGAAGGTGGCTCAGTGGTAGAGCGCTTGCCTTGCATGCCTGAGGCCCTGGGTTTGATTCCTCAGCACCACATAAGCAAAAAGAAAAAAAGCCGGAAGTGGTGCTGTGGCTCAAGTGGTAGAGTGCTAGCCTTGAGCTGAAGAGCTGAGGGACAGCACCCAGGCCCAGAGTTCAGGCCCCACAACTGGACCCAAAAAAAAAAAAAGAAAAACTATATAATTATATTCAAAGTAGCATTATTTATAACAGCCAATCATCAACTGATAAAAGAATAAACAATATGATATACACATACAATGGACTATTATTTGGCATTAAAAATGACTTACTGATAAAAGATGCAACATAGATGAACTTCGAAAAGGTTATGCTAAGTGAAAGAAGGCAGACACAAAAGACTAAAGTCTATTATCTGGTTTAGGTAAAATCTATGGAGAAATAAAGTAGATAAAGCAGATGATGAAGAAAGTTGGGAAAAAAAGAAGTAGCTGCTGGTAGGGTAAAGGCTTTTTGTTGAGGTGATGAAGGTCTAAATTTGTTTGACTGTTTGATACACTAAACACCACCAAACTGTACTTTAAAGAGGTAAAATTGATGGTATGTAAGTTACATCTCCTGTTCTACATTTATACCTCCCAACAGCAGTCAGAAATTTAAACAATTCTACCTGACCAGTGGCTACCTTATTGGTTAGCATATACTCAAGAGTATAAAATACAGATAACTTACCTTTATCAAGTTATCTCTGACTCTCAAGCTTTTATTTCATAAAGACAGAAAAGGAAATTTAACAGTGATGTCAGAAAAATATATACTTACAAAGTCTGTTCTGACTGGTGGTTGTTAGGATTGAACCGATACGAAGGAAGTTGTTCAATATCTGCTTTTGTCAGTCCTCGAGGTTTAGCCTCTCCTAGTCTCTCTGCCAGGTTTAATAGGGCCTATAGAGCGAAAAGTAGACATTTTTTCATCTTTCCTTATATTTTCTATTTTTTTGTTTTTGTTTTTTAGTGCTAGGGATATAACCCAGACCTTTGGGCATACAAGGCAAGTACTCTAAATTCAGCCCTATGATAATTAAAATATATTTGTTTATATAGAAAAATTTAAATTTGCATGAAATACAGAGAAATAGTGTAAAGAGCATATTTAGGCTAATAGTTAAATCTTATTTCATTTATCACTATTCAAAATGCTAGATTATTTTCAAACAAAACTAAAAGATGATGTTTTAGTGGAAACATAATTTTATGTCTAGATAAAAATTTACCAAAAACAAACACTTCCCAGTTTCAACAATCAAATGCTAGATATAGCCAAATATGCTGAAAGACACATCTTTCCCTGGGTTGAGAACTACTTCATTTAAAAAATACTTCCTTCACTTGACAATACATAAACATACTTTTTTTTTTTAAATGTAGACTATAGCACTAACAGCATTAACAGACTTTCAGCTCTGAGGCACTTAGAAATGACAAAATGATTGTCTACCCATGTAGAGGAAAGAGATTCTAAAGCAGTTTTTCTTCTGCCAATTCCTTTGAAGTCAGATTCATCTTCTATGTGAGAAATCACTTTTAGGCTGACTTTCAACAAATTTCCAGGTCCTGTTCTGGATAACAACTGGGGCTGAACAGAGTGGATCACTGCTAGGCTAACATTATACCAACATATTATAACAACTCATCAGCAGTAGTGATTCTCAGGAGAACAAACTCTCTTTCTGGGGTCCCAAATCAGATGTCTCTGATATGGTCAAAGATGGCTTTCATAAAAAGACATTATACTGGATTTTTTTTTTCTTGCATTAATGGCAGCAGCACTATGATGCTACAAGGTCCTGATACATTCTCCCTTGGGCTACCTGTCATCTTTCATAGCTACAGTTAGCACCAACTTTCTTTCCCTGCAACTTCACCTCAGTATGGTTAACGTCAAGATACTCAGTTTCTCTGGGTCTGGGCGCTATCCCTCAGCTCTTCAGCTCAAGGTGAGCACTCTACCACTTGAGCCATAGCACTACTTCTGGTTTTCCGAGTGCTTACTGGAGATATGAGTCTGGACTGGCTTTAAATCATGATCCCCATAACTCAGCCTCCTGAGAAGCTAGGATTACAGGCATGACAACCCTTTTTTTGTGCTAGTCCCGAGGCTTGAACCCAGGGCCTGGGTGCAGTCTATGAGCGTTTCTGCTCAAGGCTAGCACTTTGAGCCACTGCTCAAAACTCCCAATTGGGGGGATTTACTGGAGGTAACAGTCTCATGGACTTTCTTGCCCAGGCAGACTTCAAACCACCATCTTTAGATCTCAATCCCCTGAGCATTTTAGGATTATAGGCATGAGTCCCACTGGTGCCTGGCTTTCTACATGACACTCCTTATTAGTAGTCATACACTAAGTTTGAGAGTAAATTGAGGAAGTGGCTCTGTGGGTCAAAGTGGTAGAGCACTAGCCTTGAGCAAAAAGAACTCAGGGACAGCACCAGGCCCTGAGTTCAAGCTCCATGACCTCTATGACCATGACCACTACCACCACCAAAAAAAAAAAGAAAAAGGAAAGGAAAGAAAAAAAGAGTAAATTTGAGATGTAGTTCTGCTGTAATCCAAACCAGTCAAGCAACTGAAGTTCTCAGATCTCAGCCTCCTAAGTAGCTAGGATTACAGGTATAAGCACCCAGCAAGGATGATAAAGTCTTGATTTCATATTTCAGTCTGTACTCAATGTAATCCAGAACAGAATCAGCTTTCTTTTTTTTTTTTTTGGGGGGGGGG
>NW_012267311.1:4721405-4739535 GCF_000151885.1 Dipodomys ordii
TTTTTTCTGTTTGCTTATGTGGTGCTGAGGAATCGAACCCAGGGTCTTGAGCATGCAAAGCAAGCGCTCTACCACTGAGCCACCTTCCCAGCCCCGCGTATTAATTCTTTTTCGAATATATGGTTTTATAAATGTTTTCTCTACATCCACACTTCATTTTTGTTTTAGAAATACCATTCTTATCATCTACAAACCCATCTATTCCTTCACACTATATCATCTAATGAAAATTCACCATTTTCTCATTTGCATTGTCTCACTGAAGGTATAACTCTAATAACATCAGTCTTCCTACTTTTCACAGATAAGTAGGTTCAAGTATCTGGTTCAAATATATTTAAAGATGATGACAATTTTATGACATAAATTTTGAAATGCACAAAATGTTTACTTAGTAAACATTTAATCAGATGAAGGAGACAAGTAGAACAATACTTTTATGTACACAATACTCCCAAAATTAATTTACTTTACTACTAACCTCATAATTTTCTACTTCTCCATCTTCCACATCCAATTCAAAGCTGAAAGTTGGGCCCACTGCAGGTGGCACTGGAAGCATTGATCTATAGTGAAAACAACCATGCTATTGTTATAATATTTTAGTACATGAATTCAATGAACAGGCTAAGAAGGACAAAACCACTGGTCTAAGAATGAAAAATGGGCCAGGAACCATTGGCTCATGACTATATAATCTGGCTACTCAGGAGGCTGAGATCTGAGAATTCTAGTTCAAACCCAACCTAGGCAGGAAAGTAAGTCCACAGACTCTTATTTCCAAAGTTATTTGTAGAAAAAAAAAAAAAAAGCTGGAAGAGGA
This sequence comes from Dipodomys ordii, assembly GCF_000151885.1. Taxonomy (NCBI): domain Eukaryota; kingdom Metazoa; phylum Chordata; class Mammalia; order Rodentia; family Heteromyidae; genus Dipodomys; species Dipodomys ordii. Next base: position 4,722,229 of record NW_012267311.1, read on the forward strand.
GCTCTCCCTCTAAGTGGTAGAGTACTAGCCTTGGACCTTTGACAAAAAAAAAAAAAAAACCTCAAAAACCCACAAGGACAGTGGCCAGGCTCTGAATTCAAGCCCAGGAGAGGCACAAAAACAAACAAAAAAAATCACAAAACCTCCAACTTTCCTCCTAAGTCCAACTGTGGATTTGATACAATCCCTATCAAAACCCAGAAGCTTGTTAATTTTTTTTTTGGTAGAAACTGACATACTGATTTTAAATTTTAAATGGAAATGCAAGAGACCTTCAATAGAAACATTTTAAAAAACAAATTTGGGAGGTAATACTATCTAATTTTGAAACAGATTAAGAAAATGGCAGAGTGGGAAGAGGGAAACAGGAGTTAAAATGATCAAAACCACGTAATATAGAGGCACATGGCCTCCTACAGATAAAGACTGAATTTCTTACATTTCCTGGAAGGTAATTAATACCTGGTATGCGATTGAGTTCCAGGTAGTGAACTAGAAATACAGACAAGTGTAGTACATACTTCTAGGAAATTGCCTGAAGAAAATCAGGTAGGCATGACAACTAGATCCTTTTCTCCTCTTTATGGAGAAAAAGCCTAAAGATTTTGAGGAAGAACCATTTCTCTACTTGAACCACCTGAAATTGCCTACATCTAGGCTTCCTATCATGTCTAACCTAAATAACTATTATGGTCTAACCTAGAGATGTTCACTATAGATAATCCAAACAGAGCAGTTCTAAGACTCAGACATAACTTCTTGTCTCTTTTTTTCTTCAGAAGGAAACATCAAAATCTGGATAATAAAATGGTAGAAAAAATAATGCAAGCTATAAAAATGGTAAAACTCATCCTTTTTGGTCTCTTGATTTTGTCAAAAGGATAACAATTCTTCATTTCTCCCATGTCTGTTCCTTTTTTTGCCCTACTCTAACTTACCCTATAACATCAAGTAAAAATATTATCTAACACATCCTAAGTAGACCACATAGAAGGCATACATAAAGAATCTCAAGATTAAAAAATTCATAATTCAGTAGAAGAACTTACAACACATATGGCAGTAAGCTGGGATGATAAGGGGGAGGTGGTATTGGCTGCTGGGATCGGTATCTACTACGTCCTGTGAGCCTCCGAGGCATAAATGGAGGATAAGGCTGTAGAGGGAAAGGGTAACAGAATTTAAGGCCATTCTAAATCTGTTGAAACCACAGTCTTAGGAAATTATTTAGTTTAAATGGTATTTATAATTTCTTTAATGCTAATATAAACGCAACAACCAGTTTTAATCCCATCTAGACATATTATAAATACCATCTTCCAAATGAATGCATATATACTAAACATGTTCAGAGTTAATACTGAAACAACTCAGAATAAATTCCCAAAGCAAGTATTAATGTAACAATGAAAACTTACTACTCCAAAGGACACCTCCTGATGCAAAGGATCATGTGTCAAGAACTGCAAAGGAGTTGATGGAGGTAATGTTGGGGGATGGGCTGAAGGGGGGTAAGTAAAACTTCCTACTTGAAGATGCTCTCCTAAGAGTTCCACTTCATTTTCTATCCTCTGCAGAGGCTGTGGAGAAGAAAGAAAAATTAATATAGTTCCAGTGCTTAGATTACCCTTTAGTAATAATAAAAATTAAGGATAAAACGTCTATAAGGCCATGCATCTCATTCTCAACAATCTAAATTTCACAAGTGGCAGATACTATAGTAAAAATTTTCTACTTTTTGGCACATCTTTGAAACTTGTTATTAAGCATTTCTGTTATCTATTATATTATACATTTCATATAATATTTGAACTTTCTCTAAGTCAATTATTTGAAAAATAAAATTTTCTTTTCAATCTGATCTACTCAAAGAATTTCCAAGACATTTATCCTTTCACAGATGAACCAGTATGTATTTAATAAATCAGAAGCAAAGTTAAGTGAGATAAAGGTAAGATTACGAGATCTGACATTAGACAGTATCTTGGCACTGTCATCAACTGACTTAGTGACAAACTACTTAACCTAAATCTTAATATTCCACTTATAAACTGTCATGCTCATAACTGAATTAAAAAATGTATCATTAAAGCCAGGTGCTGATGGCTCAGACCTGAGATCTTCAAATCATTCAGGCACAGCACCCAGGCCTTCCAGAATCAACACACACACACGCACACACGCACGCACGCACGCACGCTGCACGCGCACACACACACACTATTATGGAACTGGAAGTGTGATTTGAATGGAAGGTAGAACGTAGGCCTTGTAAGTGCAAACCCTGACTTCAAAGCTTAGTACCACTAGGAAAAACAGGGTTATTATAGTTGGGCAGAGTGGTACATGTTTTTCAACCTAGCTTTTGTGAGGCAATGGCAGGAGGAATTTTTTTTTTTTTTTTTTGGTCGTCAAGGGGCTTGAACTCTGGGCCTGGGACTGTCCCTCAGCTCTTCAGCTCAAGGCTAGCACTCGGTAGAGCCACAGCACTACTTCTGGCTTTTTCTATTAATGTGCTACTGAGGAATGGAACCCAGGGCCTCATACATCCAAGGCAAGCACTCTACCACTGAGCCATCTTCCCAGCCCAGCAGGAGGATTTTGAGTTCTAGGCCAATCTGGACTGGATAGTGAAACCTTGACTCAAAAAAAAAAAAAAGTAATTGTGAATACTCAGTTTATATATATATATATATATATATATATATATATACACACAGCGCTATGTCAAAGCATGTACTGTTTTCTTTTGAGACAAGGTCTTGCTATGTATGTAGTCCATGCTGGCCTCAAATGTGAGATTCTCTTAAACTCAATGAATTTAGAATTAATTTTAATTCCAAAAATATTTTCATCATCCTAAAACAAAAACAAAACAAAAAGCAATGATTATTAGCAGTCACTATTTATTTCTCCTGTGTATCCCTAAGTAATATATTCTTTTTCTAAGAATTTGCCTATTGTGGTCATTTCATATAAATGGAATATGTGTCTCTGTACTTAGCTTTTTTTGCTTAATGTGTTTCCAAAGCTCATCTACTTTGTGGACTGACTTCATTCAATACTTCATTCCTTTTTATGGTTGAATAGTATCCCATTATATAGACTGTGCATCCATTCATCAGTTCAATGACCATCTAGACTCTTCCTTCCTTCCTTCCTTTTTTTTTGGCCAGGCCTGGGGCTTGAACTCAGGGCCTGGGCATTGTCCTTGAGCTCCTTTTGCTCAAGGCTAGCACTTTACCACTTGAGTCACAGCACCTCTTCTGGCTTTTTTTGTTTATGTGGTGCTGAGGAATCGAACTGAGGGCTCCATGTATGTTAGGTAAGCACTCTACCACTAAGCCACATTCCCAGCTCTAGACTGTTTCTTTAGATGGCAGAAATAATGCCTTTTTTTTAGAGGGCAGGAGTAATATTATACACATGTGCACTAAATTGTGTTGATGCTTTCAATTCATATAATTTTACAGTTAATCTAACTTAGTTATAAAATAGCAATGCATTATTCAAATATGGTGATTACTTACATTCTTTTTCTGGTGGGACTGGGAAGGAGGTGTCTGATTCAGAATTCATTCTTTTTTTTTTTTTTTGGGTCCAGTCGTGGGGCCTGAACTCTGGGCCTGGGCGCTGTCCCTCAGCTCTTCAGCTCAAGACTAGCACTCTACCACTTGAGCCACAGCGCCACTTCCGGCTTTTTTCTTTTTATGTGGTGCTGAGGAATCGAACCCAGGGCCTCGAGCATGCAAGGCAAGCGCTCTACCACTGAGCCACCTTCCCAGCCCCAGTGTCTGCATCTTTTATATCAACTCCAAACTTTTTTTTTTTTTTAATTGGTTGTGGGGCTTGAGCTCAGGGCCTGGGTGCTGACCCTGAGTTCTTTTGCTCAAGACATTCTACCACTTTGAGCTACAGCTCCACTTCTGGTTTTTGAGTAGTTTACTGGAGATGAGTCTCACTGGGACTTTTCTGCCTGGGCTGGCTTTGAGCCTAGATTCTCAAGCCTTCTGAGTGGCTAGGATTATAGGCGTGAGCCACTGGCGCCCGCTTAGTAACTTAAAGATACCAGGGATAGCTAAATTTGCTTGAAACCTTAAATTTACAGATATGGGAAGTTAAGGTGATCATCCTGGCATGAATCCTAACCTGAAACCAAGAAAAGGTTTTCTTCCACAAGCTGTCCTAACTACTTGACAGAAGAGACAAACTTGTCATAATTGTGTTTTCAGGAGAATAGCCAGGTAAGCTTACCTTTTTTGATACTCAGCCTGGTGCATAAATTCTTAGTAGATTTTAGGGTCTGCTATGACAGACTTTCAAGTTCCCTTCATAGAGATGCAATCTTGAATAGGTTACTTGTCCTTAATTTGGTCTGTCTAAAAAACAAGTGGACCTCTTCCCTGTGTTTTCTTTTATATAGTATTAATACTAATTCTCCTAAATAGTAAGCTTTTCAGTTATTTCCAGCCCTAGCACAGGATTAACTATGTGATAAGACTATCTCATTTACTTTTTATGAGAATGCAGTGGGAAAGCAGGCCTCAATAAAAAACTCTGTCTCAAAAGGGTTAACCTTACTTGCTGAAATGAATACAAACATTCAACAAGTTTTGGCAACTTTCTATTTTCATTTCCAATTTAGGGGGAAAAAAAACCCTGCTCAACAAAGAATAACACAAATTCAAACTGGTCAGGTGTTATTAAAATAACTAGAAAAATTGAAGCAACCAGGCAATAATATTTTGTATATCTCTCAGTTCTTTTAAAAAGACACTAAGAACACTGTAGTAGTAAAATGGCAATATTTTTTTTTTACAAAATTAATCTGTCTGGCAGAAACATTTTGAAAAATTAAGACATAAGATACCTACCGATCGTGATTGCTGTGTTTGGAAGGGGACAAACTGGCCTGGTGGTGGCAAATGAGGAGGATGATGGGGAGAAAGATGCGGAGGATGTATAAGAAACGGATCACTAGAAATAAGGGGTGGGAACGCAGCATATGGTACTGGCAAGTGCTGAACTGAACATGCCTGGAGCACCTGTAAGAGAAATCCTTATTTTTGGTTAAGAAAATCACAACACATAATTTTTTAAGGAAAAATACAGTAAAAGTAAAATCACTTATTATATACTTCCCCCAAACTCATACAAAATGTATAAATAACTTGCATTAATTATTTAGCACTAGTACCCAGGCTTGAACTCAAAGTCACATCTTCTTACTTGGCTTTCTTGCTCACAGCATTTGCACTACCACTTGAACTATGCCTCTAGTCCAGCATTTTGCTAGTTAATTAAGAAATAAGAGTCTCATAGACTTTTCTGCCTTGGTTAACTCTGAACCGAAATCCTCCAGGTCTCAGCTTCCTGAGTAGCTAGGTTCACAGGTATTTGCCACAAGAGCCCAAACCTTTTATTTATTTTTAATACTTACAAAATCAAGAACTGCTGTCTGTTATAAGACACAGCAGATACTATTGCTATTCTTAAAAACAACCCCCTCCCCCCCCCCAAAGTCTGTTTTCAATCTCATTATTTTTTTTAGGATTAAAAAAAAAAAAAAAAGAATATAGCCAGGTGCCAGTGGCTCACATCTGTAAGCCTAGCTATTCAGGAGGCTGAGATCTGAGGACTGTTGTTTGAAGCCAGGCCAAGCAGGAAAGTCCATGAGACTATTATCTCCAGTAAACTACTCTGAAAAAGTGAAAGTGGTACTATGGCTCAAGTGGTAGAGTGCTAGCCTTGAGTAAGTACAAAAAGGCTCAGGGATAGTACCCACTCTGAGTTTAAGCCCCAGGACTGGGAAAAAGAGAAAAAAAAAAAAAAGAATATAACTCACTACTAATTATATTGTAATTGGCAAATATAAGACATCATTCTATTTACTGAGAAACCAAGCTTGGGTAGATTAAATCTGTTAAATTGATTATTGGTATGTGTATTGAAGCTTAAGTCTCACATTTAGACCATTATATTTAGATTTTGCCAAAGGCTTCCTATAGTGAAGAATAAGAATGGGCACTCAAAGTAACCACTAAAATCCATTAAGTGGCTCTGTATAATGTCATATCTCTGTAATACCAAGATTCACTGAGGTAGGAAGATTTCTATCCCAAGGTCAGCCTAAGCTACATTGTGATGTTCTCTCTTAGGACAACAAAAATGAACATAACAAAAAAGCCCAGTGAGTGTTGAAACTATAAACTGCTGAATACTATAATCTCTGAGATTTAAGCCAACCTTTTTTAAGCTTTAATTATAAACAGTGTTGGCAAAGGCACAAGACACTCAAACAACTTAACACAAAAATAGATCAGGTTTCAAAATTTTAAATCTTATTAATTTTATTAAACCTTGCTATTGAGATTTATATTGTAATAAATTAGCTGTTTTACACAGAAGCTATAAAGACTATCTCTTAAATTTTGATGGCTTATATAATGCACTTATCCCTTTTCTAGAGGAATTTCTGACTTATAAATTACAAAACCAGTCCAGCATCATATGCTTAACAGCAAGATCAGATGAGGATAAAGGCAGAGACTTACTGGAGGAGGCACACTGCAGACAGGGAGGTGCTGTCCACTGAAAACCACAGAGCATCCTGGGACCTGTTGTGTACTGCAAGCAGGGATGTGCTGGCCTGTGCAGAGTGGAATCCCATGTGGTGCCACTGTTGTTACTGTATAAGAAACAGGAACTGTTCCTTGATGGAGCTATTAGGAAACAAAAGTAGAATTTCAGATGTCTGGATAAAATGTTAAAAGTTAAGACATTTATTGATTCTTCTCAGCTACATAAAATCTAGAAACCTTATCAACTATTTCAAAACCTAGTATCACTTTTCTATCCTAAGTATCTGCTGAGATTTAAGTCAAAAATACATAATGTGCTGAATGTTACCAATAAAAATTATTCTGGCCAGGTGCCAGTGGCTCACACCTGTAATGCTAGATACTCAGGAGGCTGAGATCAGAGGATCTCTGAAGGCAGCCTAGGCAGAAAAATTTAAGAGACTCATCTTCAATTAATCAGCAAAAAAGACATGACTCAAGTAGTAGAGTGCTAGCTGTGATCGCAGGGAAAAAAAAAAAAGCTAAGTTCATTCCCTAGTAACAGCACACACACATACATAAACTGATTGTTCTAGGCTAGGGTAGCACACTTGCCTAGCACATAGGTGTAAGGCTCTAAATTTAATCCTAAGTACCACTAAAAAAATTTTTGGGAGTATTAAAGAGCCCAGGAGTTTCAAACTGCCCCCAGACAATATAACAAGATCCTGTCTAAAAACGAAATCAATAATAACAAAAATATATATATATATATATATATAAAACTCAGGGCTTGGGCACTGTCCCTGAGCTTGAGTGCCACTTCTTGAGCAACAGTGCCACTTCTGGCCTTTTCTGTTTTTATGGTACTGAGGAATTGAACCCAGGGCTTCATGCATGCTAGGCAAGCACTCTACCACTCAGCCATATTCCCAGGCTGGCTTTGAACTGTCATCCTCAGATCTCAGCCTCCCGATTAGCTAGGATTACATGTGTGAATCACCAGTGCCTGGCTTTAATTACGAATTTCTGATAGTTATTGCCATACTTAAGTACCATATCTTATTAAATCTGTCAACAATTGTATTTCCTTTTTCTTGGGTTGGTCATGGGGCTTGAAATCAGGGTATGGGTGCTATCCCTGGGCTTTTTTGCTCAAGGGCAAAACTCTACCACTTTGAGCCACAGTTCCACTTCTGGTTTTCTGGAAGTTAATTGGAGATAAGAGTCTTATGGATTTTCCTGCCTGGGCTGCCTCTGAACCTCAATCCTCAGAACTCAGCCTCCTGAGTAGCTAGGATTACAGGCAGGCATGAGCTACCAGTGGCTGGCACATGATTTTTTTTTTTTTTTGCTTTTTGGGGTACTAGGAAAATGTCCCAATTAACTGACAGTATTCTTTGTCAGAATTTTTAAATTTATCTTATTGTTGTTTTAGAGGTTACCTTTACGTATGTCAGGCAATAAGTACATTTCTATTTGTACAGTGTCCCTCATTCTCTCCCATTTCTTCCCTCCCATCTCCACCCATCTCTCACTTTCATCAATATTCAGTGTGCTCCACTGCTGCATTTTTCCTGATTCTGTGCCCTCCTCCAACTGATGTGCACATGAGTACACTGTTAAGGTAAAGAATACAGTCACCAGAAAAAGACAAAACAAATAAAGGAAAGTCCTTTGTTTCCTTCTCTTTGGAGTTTGTTTCAGTATGTATATTATTTTATATATGTATGAAGTGGCGCTTGGGTACTGCACTTTTGTGATTCTCTCCTCTTTTGGTCTCACTTGTATGTATCTGGAATTCTGTGTAATTGATCATATCCTAGTGCATTTCAGATATAACTTCCACATGCACTGTTGTCTCTCTGATCTTGGCTTACCTCACGTAACATGATTTGTTCTAGTTCCATCCATTGCCCTGAAAATTGGTATTATTTTACTCTAATGGCTGTGTAAAATTCCATTGTATATAGATACCACGTTTTTTGGATCCACTTATCTACTGTGGGGCATCTGGGATGTTTCCATATCTTGGCTATTGTGAATAATGTGGCAATGAACATGGATGTGCAGGTGTCCTTATCATATCCTGGCTCAAATTGTTTAGAGTAGATGCCAAGGAATGGTATGGCTAAGTTGTGGGGAAAGTCTATCCTTACTTGTTTGAGGAACCTCCAGACTGCTTTCTAGAGTGCTTGTACTAATTTACATTCTCACCAGCAGGGCAGTAGGGTTCCTTTTCCCCCACATCCCCACCAGCATTTTTTGTTGTTAGAATTCAAAAAGTTGGCCTATCTAACTGGGGAAAGATGGTATCTCAGGTGTTGGCCCAGTAGCTTCCTTTCTCATAGCCTAGCATGTTCCTTTCTTAGGCAATACTAGGCCCATTTAGTAAAAGCAGTAGATGATCAGCATTCACCCACCTTTACCTTGAAATGGCATTCCTTTGGGGCAGCTACAACCATATAAGGCAGCAAGATCCCCTTAAACTGACCTTCAGGTCTGGGCAGCTGCAAGACTTCTTATCTACTACTTGGGCAGCCGCCATAAATTCTAGTCTGCCATGATGAAGTCCCTGGCCCAGACATCCACAAAGGGTCTCCTCTTCCTAAACCTTGTAGGTTATATAGGTTACCTCAGACAATGGCTGGCACTTCTCTTGTGAGAAGGTATCTTGCCAGTCCCTTTGCTGGCAATAAATTTTTCTCTGTTCTTTGTACTGGGGTGTCTGTGTGGTTTTCTGGCAAAGTCTAATAAACTCTAATATAAGGATTGTTTCGATTTGCATTTCCTTCATGGCCAGGGATAATGAACATTTTCCTCATGTGTTTCTTTGCCATTCTTACCTCCTCTTCTGAGAAGTCTCTTCTTAGTTCCCTTGCCCATTTAGTAATTGGTGTATTAAGTTTGGGAGGGGTTAGTTTCTTGAGCTCCATAAAAAAAAATATATATCTAGGATATTAGGCCTTTGTCTGATGTATTGCTGGTAAAGATCTTTTTTGCCAATAGGATAGCTGGCTGTCTTCCTAGTTTAGTAACTGTCCTTCACTGTGCAGAAACTTTTTATTTTAATGTAGTCCCACTTGTCAAGTTTCTCTAACTGTTGTGCCCCTGGGACTCTATTCAGGAAATTCCTGCCTGTATCTGTAAGTTCTAACGTCTTTCCTACTTTCTCTTGCAGTAGTTTCGGACTTTCAGGTCTGACGTTGAGGTCTGTGATCAACTTTGAGTTGATGTTAGTACACGGTGACAAGCAGGGATCCACTTTTAATTTTCTGTATATGGCTGTCCAGTTTTCCCAAAACCAATTTTGAAGTGGCTATATTTTTTCCACTATATGTCTTCGGCTCCTTTGTTGAGTATCAGATGACTGTAAGTATGTGGATTTGTTTCTGGGTCTTCTAATCTGTTCCACTGATTTTCAGGTCTATTTTTCTGCCAATAACAAGCTGTTTTTCTTATGGCTCTGTGGTAGAGTTCGAAATCTGGTATTGTGATACCGCCTTCATTGCTTGTTTGCTTATTTATTAGTCTAGAATTGCTTTGGCTATTCTAGGTGTTTTGTTGTTCCATGTAAATTTTTGGATTGTTTTCTCTCAGTGAACAATGCCATTGCACCTTTGATGGGGATTGCATTGAACTTGTATATCATTTTTGGCAATATTGTTAGTTTACAATATTGATTTTACCTATCCATGAACGTGGAAGATCTTTCCATTTCCTGGTGTCCTCTTTGATTTTTTTTTTTAAGATTTTATAGTTTTCACTATAAAGATCTTTTATAATCTTTAGTTAGGTTAATTCCTAGGGTTTTTTCTCTTTTTTTTACATTATTGCAAATGGGGTTGTTTTCTTTTTTTGGGGTCCAGTCGTGGGATCTGAACTCTGGGCCTGGGTGCTGTCCCTCAGCTCTTCAGCTCAAGGCTAGTGCTCTACCACTTGAGCCACAGCGCCACTTCCGGCTTTTTTCTTTTTGCTTATGTGGTGCTGAGGAATCGAACCCAGGGCCTCAGGCATGCAAGGCAAGAGCTCTACCACCGAGCCACCTTCCCAGCCCAAATGGGGTTGTTTTCATGATTTCCCTTTCTGCTTGTATGCTGCTGGCAGACAGAAAGACTATTTTTTTGGGGGGGGGGGTCTGGTTGTAGGGCCTGAACTCTGGGCCTGGGTGCTGTCCCTCAGCTCTTCAGCTCAAGGCAGTGAGCCACAGTGCCACTTCCGACTTTTTTCTTTTTGCTTATGTGGTGCTGAGGAATCGAACCCAGGGCCTCAGGCATGCAAGGCAAGCACTCTACCACTGAGCCACCTTCCCAGCCCCAAGACTACTGATTTTTGTGGGCTAATTTTGTATCCTACTACTTTGCTGAAGTAGGTGATTAGCTAAAGGAATTTGGGGCTGAAGTTTTCTGGGTCCTTCAGGTAATAAGATCATGTCATCCTCAAATAGGAATAGTTTAATTTCTTCTTTCCCTATGTGAATTTCTTTAATGTCCTTTTCTTGTCTTATTGCTCCAGCTAAGAATTCCACAACTATATTGAAGAGGAGGGGACATCCCTGACTTATTCTTGATTTTAGGGGAAATGGTTTTAGTTTTTCCCCATTTAGTATGATGTTTGCTGTTGGTCTGTCATATATAGCCTTTATTGTTTTAAGGAATGTTCCTTCTATTCCTAGTTTCTCCAAAGCTGAGTCTGCCAATTTGGATTTCCCTTTGGTATTGAGTGTTTTTCCAATACTTTTGACTTTTTATTTTAGCTCCTTGGTTTTATCCTTAATTCCTGATATTCTTTTTTCCATTTCACTTATTCTGTTACCTATGGATTCCACTGTGATTTGCATTGTGGAAATTGAACCTTTTATGCTTGCCAGATCAGTTCTCATAATGTTAATTTTGTCTTTTAATGAGATACATATCATGGATATTTTTATCTCCATCTTTTTGGGAGTCCTGGATTTTCTTTGTCATTTCTTCTTTGTACTCTTGAAATTATTTTTGTATATCTGCTTTTATTTCACTGACCAATTTTGTCATCATTTCTTTAATGGTTCTGTTGTTCTCCATCTCTTCTTCACAATCACTGGGGTCCTTCCATGAATTGTTGTTGGCTTTTGGATTTGGTTGTTCATGAATTTTGTAATTTTTCATTGTGATTTATGTATTTGGGTTCAGGAATGTCAAGTCCATGGTCCAAGCTGCCATCTCCTTCTCATTTAGCTATTTTGTTTACAAAGTCTTATTGAAAGTATTTTAATTGAGATCCTAATTCATGAACATTCATAAAAAGGACACTACAGATAAAATAGTAGTCCCAATACTTTTTTTACTTTCATGTAACAATCGAGTAGGTTAATAAATAGTAGAACATTGCCAAATCTCCCCTAAAAATCCCTCTAGAACTCCTCTGAATCTCCTTTGCTCATTATGGCATCTAGGCTTCATCTAGGTGTGGACCCCAAACTATGTCTTCTATAGTCTGACATTTTTTCACTGTCTTCATGGTAATTTTTTTGGTAAGTAAAATGTCTTTAAAAAGGAAAAAGAAAGCTAGGCATGGAAGGCTCACACCTGTAATCCTACTACTTAGGATCATGGTTCAAAATCAACCTGGGAAAGAAAAATCCATGAGACTCTTATCTCCAATTAAACCACCAAAAAAGCTGAGTGGAGCTGTGTCTTAAGTAGTAGACCCAACAGCTTTGAAGGAAAAGAGCTCAGGGACAGCATCTAGGCTCTGAGTTCAAGCCCCAAGACTAGCACCCTCCACCCTGAAAAAAAAAAGTGTAGACAAATTAAGAGAGGAAGAGGGAGAGAATGCAATCATAATTTTCAATGTATATCCTATGAAAGAAAAACAAGAAGATGAGTATAGTGGGATAGGAGATAGAATGCCTACCTAGCAACTTCGGTACCCTAAATTCAAAACACAGTATGGGAGAAGGAGGTAGCAGCATTCTCTGACCACTTCACAAGGATAATCTTTTTCATCAACACAGTGTTATGTTTCACATTCAGATCTAGAATCCAACTTGAATTAAATGCTTTTCCTTTGTGCCAGTCCTGAGGCTTGAACGTTTTTGCTCAAGGCTAGTGCTTTATCACTTGAGCAAGAACTCCACTTCTGACTTTTTGATGATTAACTGGAGGTAGGAGTCTCAGACTTTTTACCTGGGCTGGCTTTGAACCACACTCCTTAGATCGTAGCTTCCTAAGTAGTAAGGATCACGGGAGTCAGTCACAGGTGACCAGTTTGTGTATGATTTAAAGTGAGATCTAAAGTTCCAATTCATCCAAATGAATAGAAAGTTGCATCACATATCATTACTAAAAAAGACTTTTCTTGGGGCTGGGAAGGTGGCTCAGTGGTAGAGCGCTTGCCTTGCATGCTCAAGACCCTGGGTTCGATTCCTCAGCACCACATAAGCAAACAGAAAAAAAGCCGGAAGTGGCTCTGTGGCTCAAGTGGTAGAGCGCTAGCCTTGAGCTGAAGAGCTGAGGGACAGCGCCCAGGCCCAGAGTTCAGGCCCCACGACCGGACCCAAAAAAAAAAAAAAAAAGACTTTTCTTCCCCTTTTTGAATTATTGAAAGAATTATCATAACATTGTATTCATCATTACTAAAAAAGACATTCCTTCCCCTTGAATTCCTTTGGCAACTTGGTTGAAGTAAGTACTAAAAATTCGAAGTGTACTCTACCTACTTTGATATTCCTTTAAGAGTATACAACAGTGGTGTTTGTTCTCTAATTGCAGAGTATTTTAGAACTCCTTGATGGGGGCTGGAAAGGCGGCTCAGTGGTAGAGTGCTTGCCTTGCATGCGTAAGGCCCTGGGTTTGACTCCTCAGCACCACATAAACAGAATAAACTGGAAGTGGCACTGTGACTCAAGTGATAGAGCACTCACTGTGAGCTGAAGAGCTAAGGGACAACACCTAGACCCAAAGTTTAAGCCACATGACCAAACAAACAAACAAACAAAAAAAAACAAAAAAACCCTACTTGATGGAGTTGTTAAGCCAGATTGCTGGCTCTAAATCAGTAAATCTAGTATATAGTTGAGATTTTGGATTTCTAACAGATGTCTAAGAATTAGTACTCAGCTGATTCAAATCTTGTTATTTTGTACTATAGACCAAATCATTTTGTTTTGTCAACCAAAATTTCTTAAAAGGCCAAAAGGTAGACAGATTATTTCAGGTTTGTGGGCCACCCTGGTGTCTGCTCAAAGTGTCCACTGAAAATAAATGAGCATGTGGTTCTATTCCATAAAAATTTATAAAAACAACCATCAGTAGTTTGCTTTCTCCTGCTATACTATCATATAGTCTTTTGTAGTAAAAGTGCCACAGAAATTACAGAATTGACTTTTCAAGTTTTACTGGAAATCTGTTGGAGACTTATTTTGGATTAAATTAATTCTATATAATGCATATATCAATTTTGAAAAGACAGGTTGTATAAAGTTACATCTTTCAAATCAGGTTGCTTATGAATTAAATAGGTTTTCTTTAAACTCCCCAACAAAATTTTATAATCTTTTACAAAAAGTCTCTAAACCACTTTTGTTAAGACTTATTCTTTTAAATTCCTTCATAATTACTTTGGAATTTTCTGTGAAAGTTTTGTGTTTATTTTATGCACAATTTAAATTTAAATTCTTTTTTTTTTTAAATTTGTGAACATACTGTACAGAGGGGTTACAATTGCATGGGCAGGATAATGCGTACATTTCTTTTTTTTTTTTTTTTTGTCGGTCGTGGGGCTTGAACTCTGGGCCTGGGCGCTGTCCTTCACCTTCAGCTCTTCAGCTCAAGGCGAGCACTCTACCACTTGAGCTACAGCGCCACTTCCGGTTTTCTGGTGGTTTATTGGAGATAGGAGTCTCATGGTCTCTCCTGCCCGGGCTGGCTTTGAACCGCGATCCTCAGATCTCAGCCTCCTGAGTAGCTAGGATTACAGGCGTGAGCCACCAGCGCCCGGCTTAATGCGTACATTTCTTACCAAGCATTGCAGCCTCCTCTTTTGTTTACCCTTCACATCACTTCCCAGCCTCCCCTCCCCCCATAAATTTAAATTCTTAAGAACTGAACACCATTTAAAATAGCTACATTTTAGATAAAATTTAAAGAAATCTCTACTAAAGAATCAAACACTCTCAGTAAACTATCACTAACTTTTTGCCATTTGTATTTTCAGGACATTCTGTTACTGTACCTGATCATGTATGTCAACCATGACTGCATTCTGCTGCGGTGGATGAGCAGCTGGATGTAACAGACGGGGAGATACATTCGGAGGGTGGAAGGCTCGAGGTTCCTCTATTGCTTGCTGTTGTGCATAAGGGAGATGGTGATAGTTTTCATCTTGACTAATGGAATTATGTCGAGACAGACGATCCCTTCTTCCTCTCTGGCGCCTGACAGGAGGACTGTAATATAGTAAATATCAAAAAGGTCATTACTATAATGTCTATTGGTATGACTAGTCAAGATTCTGTATTCTCTCTGTTTACTTACCAAGAATGTTTGAAAAGGTAAACCTAAGTTAAGTTACAAATTTAGAGCTGGGCACTGTTGGCTCATGACTGTAATCTTGACTATTGAGGAGATCAGCAATATAATGGTTCAAAGTCACCCATGACAGAAAAGTCTAGAGACAATCTCTTAATCAGAAAACAACAACAACAACAAGCCTGAAAGATTGGCTCAGGCAGTAGAATACCAGACAGCAGCCAAAAAGCTGAGTGCTAAACCCTGACTTCAAGTCTTGGTACTAGCAGACAAAAAACAATTCCAACACCTTATAATTTTTTTTAAATTTTTTATTGTAAAGATACTAAACAGAGGGTTACAGTTACATGAGTAAGGTAATGAGTACACTTTCTATTGAGCATTGTTACCCCCTCCATTGTTTTCCCCCTACCATCCTTTTCCTCCCTACCTTCCCCAGGTGCTTTTTTAATTGTGATTAAGTGATTACATAATTTCCCAAATTTCACAGTATTGTGGAATAATGATGCTCATTTAAAGTCACAAGTTCATGCTAACTTTCCTGGAGCAAATTGTCTAGCACAGTCTATAACATATAATGGTGTACACACATACACCATACATGTGATCAGCAGCATGGGGATATTTAGTAGTGGTATGACCAGATGAGTGGGAGTTCTTTGTTTCTTAAGTCCTGTTAGTTTTGTCTTATCACCTAACATTTGGATTTAGCATCCACTTATCAGGGAGACCATGTACCGTTTGTCTCTTCGTTCTTGGCTTACCTCGCTCAACATGATTCCTTCTAGCTCCATTCATTTCCCTGCAAATGCCATTATTTTGTCATTTCTAATGGCTGCATAATATTCCATTGTGTATAGATACCACAATTTCTGGATCCATTCATCTGTGGTGGGGCATCTGGGTTGTTTTCCATATCCTAGCTATTGTGAACAGTGCTGCAATAAACATGGAGGTGCACGTGTCCTTGTGTATTAACACCTTATAAATTTAAATACAAGTTCACCAATACTTTTTAACATTCATTGATAAATCTACAGAAGTCATTTTTATGTTGCTTCCCCTCATTTCTTTCACATTTATTAACTGGAGTTCTTTCACAAGGAATGGTTATCACTCTTCTCAATTGTTTGGTCAGTTCTTTAAAATCAGTATGGGTGTTTGTTTTGTTGTAGTCATTCTATTGTTTTTGGGTGTTAAGTGCTCCTTATTCTTCCTTTGTACTAACATGAATGAAGAGCATGATTGCTTCCTGCCAATTCAGAATCCATTAACTAATTATTACCTAACCTGGAAACATACTTCTGATGCTCCCCTTCCTTATCCAGGGCAACTTCTTACTACCTTGAAATTCTAATCCTATGCATATACTCTGGTGCAACATGAGATATGTGCATAAAGGTTCCTAACATTTCTTTCTTCCTTCCCTTTCTATTTCCCCTCATTTTTTTTTCTTCTCTTCTCTTCTTTCCTCTACTTTCTTTGCTTTCTTTCTTTTTTTTTTTTGGTCGGTTGTGGGGCTTGAACTCTGGGCTTGGGCGCTCTCCCTTAGCTCTTCAGCTCAAGGCGAGCGCTCTACCACTTGAGCTACAGCGCCACTTCCGGTTTTCTGGTGGTTTATTGGAGATAGGAGTCTCATGGTCTCTCCTGCCCGAGCTGGCTTTGAACCGCGATCCTCAGATCTCAGCCTCCTGAGTAGCTAGGATTACAGGCGTGAGCCACCAGCGCCCGGCCTTTGCTTTCTTTTGTTGTCCTTTCCTGGGGCTTAGCTTGGGTGGTATCTCTGGAATTTTTGTGCTCAAGGCTACCGCTCTACCATTTGAGCCACAGCTCTACTTCGGGCTTTCTGGTAGTTAACTGGAGATAACACACTTCCCAGCTTGGGCTGGATTAAACTGAGATCCTCAGATCTTAGCCTCCAGAGTAGCTAGGATTACAGGTATGAACTATGAGTAAACTGTTTTTGAGACAGTTTTACTAGGAAGCCCTAGCTAACATGGAACTTGCTATTTAGATAAGGTTGCCCTTGAACTTCAGATACTCCTACTTTCTAGTACTGAGATCACACAATTGTGCATCAGCTGTATTACAGGAAGTGAGCACAACCATTAAGCAACAGTAGGTAGTAAATTGTGATACTTTAAGATTATATCGTATTAAAAATAAATCAAGGGGCTGGGAAGGTGGCTCAGTGGTAGAGCACTTGCCTTGCATGCCTGAGGCCCTGGGTTCGATTC
>NW_012267311.1:4740695-4751942 GCF_000151885.1 Dipodomys ordii
ATATATATATATATATAAAAATAAATGTCCCCCTTACTTGGAAATACTGGGGTTTAAACTTAGGGCCTCAAAGCTTATTAGGCAGGTACTGTACCACTTGGACTATGCACTCATCCCTGATGTCCCACTTTTGTAATGTCCCACTTTAGGGGTCATACCTACATTGAGGGTTATGATTTCAACATATAAAGGGTTTTTTTTGGGTGGGGAATAAACAGAAATATCTAGTCCATAATGCCTTCCTAACTCAGATTATTACTATTCCTTTGATTATTAATATCCTAGACATGAAAACAGGTATCTGATCCCAATGAGACACCAATTTCCCTGGAATAAGGAAAGTATGATCTTAAGCAACTAAAGAGGAAACAGTTCAAAGAAGAAATACTATCATGGGACTAAACCCATGGACTAGGGGACTGAAAGGTGAACTAAAATTTAGTCAGACTTTCATATGACAATATTGTAAGAAAAAAAAGATTAAGCACCTTTGATTGCTTTATAAGAATCAGAGGAATACAAATGGAGTAGAGAACAAATAGTTCATTTCTAAGATTTCCATATTATTTTACAGTTAGAAATTATAGAATGCATTTTTCAGTAATTAAGACTGTAGAAAAGCCCATAAGAAATCCTCAAGCTGATATTCCTGGCTGTAATCCCAGCAGACTCAGTTGGAAGAGAGATGGAAGAATCATGATCTCAAAGCTAGTCTAAACTATATGGTAAAGATCTTGTCTTTAAAAACAAACAAAATTAGTAGCAGATTTGTATAATATGGCCTGGATTTACTATAGGCAAATCACTTTAGCACCTTTCAATTTCTTCACTTGCCAATTAAAAGCTAAATGAATCTTAAAACCTAGCATAAGAACCTAAGTAACTTATAGTGTGAATGTACACTATTCATATACTGATGTGTTTATGAACTGCCTATAGAAACATGTTTTCTAGTGTTAAAAAAGTCTGCAGGCCTACCAATGGAGGAAAACTGAAGAAACAAATTGTACTCAACTAACCTTCTTCTGTTGCGTGCAGGTGTATTGCATCGTTCCCCTGAGAAGTGATGTTGGCTTGATCGAACTGAAGGGGGCTGCCTATTTGATGTCATCTCCCATGGTCGCATTGGTGGTGAGGGAGCTGGTGATGCTGATGTATAATCAAAGACTGAATGAGAGAGGCGCTGTCTCTTAGGACTTGGACTATCTTCACTCTGTCAATGCAACAAAATTGATCAACTTAATCAACTGATTAAGGATTTCAAATCATTGCATATATAATAGGTGTTTATTTGCCCTAAAAATGTAAAGAAGAATATTCATGCACTACCAATCCAAATTTAAAACTCTTAGAAAAATGCTAAGTGGAAATGGAGAGATGTACAGTAAGTAATCAGAAGTGAAAAATGGAGTGTTTCTGAACATCAAAAAAATATATCAAGTAACAATCTGATATATTTTGTATAGGTTGTTAACCTGATATATTTTTTTTTTTTGGTTCGTTGTGGGGCTTGAACTCTGGGCTTGGGCACTGTCCCTGTACTCTTCAGCTCAAGGCAAGCTCTCTACCACTTGAGCCACACCATCACTTCTGGGTTTTTGAGTGGTTTATTGGAGATTAGAGTCTCCCGGACTTTCCTGCCTGGACTGGCTTTGAACCGTGATCCTCAGATCTCAGCCTCTGGAGTAGCTAGGAGTACAGGTATGAGCTACCGCGCCCCCCACCCCCCAAAAAAAACTGATGTATTTTATATAGACCTTTCACACAGTACTTCCACCTTCTCTTTAAATTCTAATCTAAATCCAGGAGTTGGTGGCTTACACCTATAAACCTAGCTACTCTGGAGGCTGAAATCTGAGGATTCCAATTCAAAGCCAGTTCAGGCAGGAAAAGTCAGTGAGACCTTTATCTTCAATTACTACTAAAAAGCTGGAAATAGTGTTGTGGCTCAAAGTGGCAGAGCACTAACCTTGAGCATAACAGCTCAGGGACAGGGCCCAAGCATGGAATTCAAGCCCCAGGACCTGCACAACAAACAAACAAACAAACACTAATCTACCTGAGAAATTCACTATATTCTGTTAGTTATCAGTTAGCCTATTAGGCAGCTATGATTTGGTTTAAGAGGAGGTCTTCCTCCTAAGTTCCCAACTTCATTTTTTTTAACTGTATTTTTTTGGGTGGGGCGGGGGGTGTCTTTTTTTTTGGTACTGGGGATCAAACCCAAGATGCTGTACTTCCTAGGCAGGCACTTTGCCACTGAGCTACATCCCGGCCCACCAACTTTATTTTAAATCACATTCATCTCTCCTGCGTTTTGTTTAGGGGGCAGGAGCAAAACTGGGGTTGGAACTCAAGACTGCAAGCTTACTAGGCAGGCACTCTACCACTTGAGCCACATCTCCAGTCTTTTTGTACTTTCAGACAGGTTTTTGAATTTTTGCCCAGGCTGACCTCAGACTGATGCTCCTACCTCTTGTCTCCTGAGTAACGGGAAATACAGACATGTGCCACCCATACGTAGCTTATTTATGTGTGTATTGGGGGAGGGAGGGGGAGGGTTCCCTCACAAATTACTTGCCTAAAGAGAGAGAGAGAGAGAGAGAGAGAGAGAGAGAGAGAGAGAGAGAGAGAGAGAGAGAGTGTGTGTGTGTGTGTGCGCGCCTGACCTCTGGGCCTGGGCACTGTCCCTCAAGCTCTTCAGTTCAAGGCCACTTGAGCCACAGCACCACTTCCAGCCTTTTCTGCTTCTGTGGTGCTGAGAAAATCAAACCCAGGGCCTCATGCATGCCAAGGCAAGCCACCTTCCCAGCCCCCTCTCTCTTTTATTATACTTATACTTATTTTCTTTACTAAGGGTTACGTGGATAAATTAAGATTTATATAAAACAGATAATCAGTGGACCTAAACCATAAATTCTTTTTTTTTCTTTTTTGCCAGTCCTAGGGCTTGAACTCAGGGCCTGGATAGTGTCCCTGAGCTTCTTCTGCTCATGGCTAGCACTTACCACGTGAGCCACAGTGCTATTTCAAGCCTTTTCTTTTCATGTGGTATTGAGGAACTGAACCCAGGACTTTATGCATGCTAAGTAAGCACTCTACCTCTAAGCCACATTTTCAACCCCATAAGTTCTTACCCAAAATGTCAGAACTTAGTATATTGTTAAGTTTTCAAAAGTCACAGTTATGGGCTTACTAACTATAAACCTCATTTATTTAACTTACTTATCACTTCTCCAGAGTTTTCTATCAAATTCAATTTCCTGGTTAAATATTATCAAAATAAGCTACATGTTTTCCAATAAACCTCTCCTATTTTCAATCTACGACTACAAGTTCTAATTATTCAGGTATTAGAGTACTTTTCATGGCAAAATAACTGGTATCTTCTATGGACATATTAGCTACATATTAGATTTTTAAGGAGATAAGCATATGAAACATTATTTTATTTAAATTAGTAAGAACAAAGCATGTTGCTAAATGGTTACATTTGTTCATTCCAAATTATTTAGCAAGGTAGTCCAAAAACCATAACTATTTCTTTCTATACTTAAACTGTCATTATGTATTCAACACTGAGTATATTATACTGCAAAGCCTAATGCAAGTTAAGATACACAAGTATGAATTCTAAACACTACTGACTAAATGGAGACAAATGGATACATGATGAAGGTCAAATCAAGTAATAAAGCACTTAGGCTATAAGGTTTTACCATATTTCCAATGACGCTCAAATTGTAGGTTAACAATGTTCTTATTTCCCAACAAATGCATTTTTTTTTGCTTTTTAAATCAGTCAAAAGGAACTTAAGGCTGGGCACTGGTGGCTTAGGCCTGTATTCTTGGCAATTCAGAAGGCGGAAAATCTGAGGATCAAAATCAGCCCAGGCAGAAAAGTCCATGAAACTTTTTTGCTTTTGTGGGTCATGGGGCCTGAACTCTGGGCCTGGGTGTTGTCCCTCAGCTCTTCAGCTCAAGGCTAATGCTCTACCACTTGAGCCACAGCGCCACTTCCTGTGTTTTCTGCTTATGTGGTGCTGAGGAAATCGAACCCAGGGCCTCATGCATGCAAGGCAAGCACTCTATCACTGAGCCATCTTCCCAGCCCTCCGTGAAACTCTTATCTCCAGTTTACCACTAAAAAGTAGAAAACAGAGCTATGGCTCAAGTGGTAGAGCATCAGCCTTGAGCAAAATACCTAAGGGACAGTGCAACGAGGTCTTCAGTTCAAGCCCCCCCCCACCACCTTACTCAACTAATTTTTTACTAATAACTTCCAAGTTCTCAGTCATATAGTTATCTAATAAGTTAATACAGAATTTATTTTAAAAATTTAGGTCACAATTCAGCCTTAATATTGTAAAACATCCATTTGAAAAGTATCAACACTCCCATATGTACATTTGATGAACAGAAATTAGCATCTGCAACCAAACTTTCAATGATACATGTGGAAAAAAATGACAAAATAAATGCAATGATTTTAAAAGAGGTAAGGAAAGATAGTTGGAAAATTCCTTACATCCTTTTGTACTCTGATGCTTTCACACTGATGGAGGGAGGGGGTGGAAGACACAAAGGATAGGAAGTAAAGGGATGGCTATTTATTAGTTTATGAGAGTGTACCTTATTTCACTCAAAGTAACAGGAAACCAAGATGGATACTTAAAGAGAAGAAAACATGACTTCATCATGCCCCTCATTAATGTTACAACTCTTGGGAACTCCAAAGAAATCTTATTTCTGGAAAAGGGAAGGTATAGAAGGTATAACCTACAAAGAAACAATTTACATACTCCCTCCTCTCTTACTTGAACAAGATCTGTAGGAGACAAAAAAAAGTACAATGAAACTAGAAAGTACAATGGGATGTAGCTCAATGGCAAAGTGCTTGCCTAGCTAAGTGCAATGCCCAGGTTGGATCCTCAGTACCAAAAGAGAAAAGACCAAAAAAAAAGTTATAGAAATGGTAGCTCAGAAAGTCTGAAAAATAATTGTTCCAAATTACAGCAAGAAGTCAGAGGGTTCTAAGAAAAATGACCTATATCAAATGGATTACAATAGTATGAGCTAGAAGTGGTAGTTCGTACTTATAATCTCAGGTCCTGGGATGTCAAGTTTGAGTCAAGCCTAGGCTTCATGGCAAGATTCTCAAAATACACAAAAAGCAACTGTATGACTAAGAATTTGGAAGTTAGTAAAATTTAAGTACAGAGCTCTTCTATCATAACGATGCAGAGGATGACACTGATCAAGATGCATGAACTGACATGTTGAATTGAAACTCCTTTGTATTGCTGCTTAAAAGTATATAAAAAATAATTATTAATCCAGACAGTGATGGCTCATGACTGATCAGAAGGCTGAGATTCTGAGGAACGCAGTTTGAAGCCAGACCAGACAGGAAAGTCAATAGGACTCCTATCGCCACTAAACTACCGCCCCCCCCCCAAAAAAGAAAAGCTGGAGTAAAGATGTGGCTCAAGTGGTAGAGCGCTAGCCTTGAGCAAAAAAAGCTCAAGGATAGCACCCAGACCCAGAGTTCAAGCCCCAAAACTCCCCCTCCCCCCCATAAAAAAACCTCTTGCATTTACAGAGAATAAGCATTGTAAAACTTTAGTAAAGTAACTCTAAAGAGTTCTGGAACAATACCACACTCTGAAAATAGTACCTTACACACAACAAATGCATTTCAATGCACTGCTGAACTTAGAAAGACAAAAAAAAAAAAAAAAAGAGGAATTGAAGGATCCAGAAACAGGAAAACATCTTTTTTTTGTTTCTCTCTCTTTCTGTGTGTATCTATGCACACATATACTGTACTGGGGCTTGAATTCAGAGCCTCACACTCTCACTTTTTCACTCAAAACTGGTATTTTACCAACTTGAGCCACACCTCCACTTTCAGTCTTTTGCTGATTTTCTGGAGATAAGAGTCTGATGGATTTTTCTGCCCCAGATTGGCTTTTCAAACCTCGATCCTCAGATTTCACCCTCCTGAGTAGGTATGATTATAGGCAGGGGCTACCACCACCCATCTATTGTTTTTATAGTTGTCAGGAAGAATAGAAGATAAGGCATTGCTGAGCTTCCTTGCATGAAATCAAAATTTTCAAGTAGAAAAGCATAGAGAATCAACAAGGAAACATGTCTACTCTTTCTGGAATTTGAGCAAAGATTTCTTTCCTGAGAATTTAAATCTAAGTTCATTCCTCACATTCGCAGCTCAAATTTTTACTGCCTATGCTCAGAAATTAAAACTGTAGAAACAGTCCTATGCCAATGATTTATAAATATCTGATTGTTGGCCATACTTTAGTCTCTTATTAAGAAAGTCTGAAGGCCCAAGAAGTGGCATTTTTAAAGTGATTCCATGTAATGCTTAAATTCTCAAGGGAGAATTCAAATTTCTTGTTGATCCTATTCCAGTAAGTACCAAATAGTAACTTAAATCTATAAAATGTTAATTTAAATCAGGTACAATTAGTGCTTCTATAATACAGAACAGTATGCAGATACTATAGTACAGAATATTGATAAGTTTAGAGATCAAATACAGGAAGAAGGCAATAAATTATGTTTTTATACTTAGTAATAACAATCTGATAAAATGATGGTAGTGTTATACATCTATTAACCCTAACCATTTTGTAAACAAAACATCATTAGAAGTGAAAAACAACCTGACAGTGGAATAAAAATACTGCTTATGATCATAGAAAACCTAGTGAAGGGGAAAAAAAATCTTACACAAAGAACAGGTACATTATCTAAAAGTCTTGAAAATGCAAGATGTTGTGTCAAACTGTCCCCCAAATAAAAACAAGTTCCAAGTTCTACTAATATGTTTTTATTTCTGGTTTATTTCTGTAATGAGGATGTTTTATTGTGATATTTCTATTCATGTACACAGTCTACTCTGAACAAATTCATCCTGTCCACCATGTTCTCATTCCTCCCCTTTTTCCTCTCTCCTTTCCAAACAGTATTTGGTGGGTTTCATTATGTTATCTCGTGTGTGTGTGTGTGTGTGTGTGTGTGTGTGTGTGTGTGTAAAATGCTGATTCTATTCACCCTTCAGCATCTCATTTGTGTGTGTGTGTGTGTAAAATGCTGATTCTATTCACCCTTCAGCATCTCATTTCTCCTCCCCTTCCTTTGCTCCTCCACTCCTACACAGTGCCTCCTTTACATCTCATGTCCCATTACCATTACAATCATCAAGTTCTAGTATGCTAAAACGTTGATCTTCATCACCATTGCTGCATCCCAAGAATTTCCTTCCCAACGGAGCAAAAAGGTAGCTATGATAGGCAGTCAAGCAAAGTACTCAAATATTTTTTCTCCAATCATTATTCAGACCTTACACCTTTTAAATACAGAACGATCTAGCATCCACAATTTTCCTTTTAACAGCACATGACCACGAACAGCAAATTCTTACTAAATTTAAATCCATCTTAAATAACAAATGTAGAGAGCAGAGTCTCAGTCTACTAAGTGCTAAAATTATAGAAAGTGCCACAGCACCTGGGACAATTTTACTTTTTGCTATGGTAAAAATACAAAAGTCCAATACTGCTGGGGGAAGAGGGAGTGATCAAAGTTACTGTTTCTTTTAAGAAAATCAAAGAGCCGGGTGTTGTTAGCTCCATTGTTAGCTCAGGCTGAGATCTGAGGATAGTGGTTCAAAGCTATCCCAGGTAGGAAAGTCCATGAGACTCTTATCTCCAATAAACCACCAGAAAACTGGAAGTGGCATTGTGGCTCAAGTGGTAGAGTACTTGCCTTGAGCTGAAGAGCTCAGGGACATTGCCCAGGCCGAGAGTTCAAATCCTTTGACAGGCAAAAAATAAATAAAATTTCAGAGGCCTAATGTAGCGGCTCACTCCTGTAATTCTAGCTACGAAGGTTGAGATCTAAGAATCAAATTTTGAAGCCAGCCCTAGAAGACAAATCCAAGAGATTCTTATCTCCAACTAACTCTGCAAAGAACAGGAACTAGGAATGTAGCTCAAGTGGTTAGAGGACCTCTTCTATGAACAATAAATACAGTCATCACTTCTATAGAAACATTAAAATGCCAACTAAATATGTATCAAGAAAAATACAATATTCATGGTAATACTGCTTGTAATAATAGTAAAGAAGTAACAAAAACTCAGTATCCCTGACATAAAAGACGGTCCTATCCCATCCAGGAAAACACTCCTTTCCCCAGTTCTGTGTTCATGTTCTTGCTTGCATGCAACCATGCTCAATTATGCTGTTGGCCACTGTCACTAGAGCTCAATGGACTCACAAGCTTGTCCTGAACTGAAGAGTTCCATGAAATGACTGTGGTGTTTTATTTTCCCCTATTTTGTTCATTGTTAGTATTTAACACTCTCTCTCTCTCTCTCTCTCTCTCTCTGCGCTTGAATGCTCCTATGGTGTGATATAACCATCAATAACCATCAATGCTTTTCAGCTTCCAAAGCAGGTTTTGTGAAAACGTCATACAAAAAGCAGTGAATGGAACTAAAATGATGTGCTTCCTATCAACAGCTCAGCTCTTTTAGGAACATACAAAGTAAGAGGATGAAAATGTCAGTATTTTCATCAAAATATTTATTTTCAGTATGTAGTAACACTCAAGAAAATCAAGGTTTTGTGCCTTGGCTTATTAGAAATGGGGAAACCGCATAGCTGTGGACCACGATGGAAACAAAGTGACAGAAGCTACTGGATCACCCCTTTGGCAAACTAGTTAGCATATTGTTTCCCTTTCACTTGAACCTTGCAACTTTTATTATTTCTTAATAAAGGAATTGGGGGAGAGGGGCCAAGAAAACAATTTAAATGTCCGTTAAAAATACTCATAGTAGAAGAGCACTAAAATGAATCAAATAACACAGCCACAAACAAGAATAGAAATGGATTTCAAAAAGAAAAAGTACATGCTGGATGCCAGTGGCACATGCCTGTAAATCCTAGCTACTCAGGAGGCTGACAACTGAGGGTTGTGGTTCATATCTAGCCTGTGCAGAAAAATCTATGAGAGGGGCTGGGAAGGTGGCTCAGTGGTAGAGCGCCCTAGGTTCAATTCTTCAGCACCACATAAGCAAAAAGAAAAAAGCTGGAAGTGGTGCTGTGGCTCAAGTGGTAGAGCGCTAGCCTTGAGCTGAAGAGCTGAGGGACAGCACCCAGGCCCAGAGTTCAGGCCCCATAACCGGACCAAAAAAAAAAAAAATCTATGAGACTCTTATCTCCAATTAAGTGCGCGAGTTCATGCACACACATGCACACAAAGCTATTAATGGAGCTGTGGATCAAGTAGTAGAGCACTAGTACTCAGGCCCTGGGTTCAAGCCCCAGGACTGGCACCAAAACAACAACAACAAAGTGAAGTATATAATCTACTTTAAGTTCGGAAATAAAATTAAATAATACAGCATATTATATGCAGCAAAACCAGACAAAAATTCAAAGGGATACTAACCAGTGACTTAACCTAAAACACAGATATACAGACACAGATATAGGACAGCAGGTATATATAAGATAGAATGCCATATAGGAGGTTTGAAAGTATTGGTAATGGTTGACTTGTTAGTTTGCATGGTGTTTATAATTTGAAAACTAATGCATGAAAAATTGAAAACACCAGAATTCTTTTTACAGAGGCCTGACTGGGATTAATACAATATTGTCTAAAAGAAGCCCAAAAGTTTTTAGTAAAAGGTGACAAAATTAGTAAACTGGGTATGAATGACAAAATAGCTCAGAAACAAGCTTTTTGTTCAGTGAGAAGATTGGAAGTCAGAAACAACAGTAAGGACCCAGAAGATTAACACTTTCTATTTTTTCCATGACTACTCTACTTCCAAGATACAGTCAAAGCCATACTCAGGCAAGCTCATGCTTACAGTGGGATAAGAACTGGTAATTTTTTTTTTAATCCCTAGAAAAGGATGCTGAGGGAGTTCTCAAAGAGTTTTACCAAAGGTAAGGAAACAGAAAGGGTGTACTACAAAAAAAAAAAAAAAGCAAGAGTAAGGTTAAGTCTGCATAAAATGAACAAAAACAGTTAATCTAAAAGGAAGGGAAGTAGAGCTATAAGGAAGATACTTGGGTTAGGCCAAGGACAAGAAAGCACAAAACACATTAAGGTTGTTTTTTCCCAAGCAAAGGAAATGGCTTGGGTAAATTTTCCTTTTCATGTAGTAATCAAGTTGTTTTTTGGAGGGTGGTGGTAGTGGTAATGCCTGTACTGGGGCTTGAACTCAAGTCTTGGGTGCTGTCCCCTAGCTTTTTTTGCTGAAGGCTGGTACTCTTACCACTTGAACCACAGCTCTTTCAGCCTTTTGGTCGTTACTTGGAGATAACAGTCTGTAAGACTTTCCTGCCTGGGCTGGCTTCAAACCACAAGCCTCAAACTTCAGAAGCAGCGGGGTGCTGATGGCTCATGCTTGTAATCCTAGCTACTCAGGAGGCTGAGATCTGAGGAATACAGTTCAAGGAAGCCTGGGCAAGAAACTTCGTGAGACTCTTATCTCCAATAAACCACCAATAAACCAGAAGTGGCTCTGTAGCTCAAGTGGTGGAGTGCTCACCTTGAGCTTAAGAGCTGAGGGACAGCACCCAGACCCAGAGTTCAAGTCCCACGACTGACATTTAAAAAAAAAAGTTTGGAAGTAGCTAGGATTACACACACCAGTGCCCAGCAGTAATAATTTTTCTGTTTTTGGTGGTTTTTTAATTTGTTTTTGAGACAGGGTATCACTCTGTAGTTCAAAGTGGCCTACCCAAATTTAGCTTTGAACTCACAACATTTACTAGTTTCCTAAAGTTTAGGATTACAGGCCTGAATCACAAAACCAATTTTTAAAGGGGTTGAGAGACATGGCTCAAGTGGTACAGTGCTTGATAACCAACTCCAAGATCTACCTCAATCCCCATTATTACCAGTTAAAGGTAAGAGGTATAGCTGAAACTAATAAATTATCCCCAATTTTGGCTTGAGAATTAGTTGAGATATCAGTAACTCAAAAGGTCTACTTTTGATGGGGGGACCAAGATGGCGACGGGGCAGTAGGGAAACGCCACAGCTCTCTCCAACCAAAAAGAGAGTTCGAGTTCCAACGCTTAATCTCCCCAAGAGACCGACAACAACAAAAAGACGAACACTCAGAGAAAAACCAGAGGTGAGAAATAACAAAAAAAGAAAGAGAAGAAAAGAATTTCAGAACAGAGAAGAGC
>NW_012267311.1:4757782-4762081 GCF_000151885.1 Dipodomys ordii
CAATGGAGGGGCTAACAATGTTCAAGAGGAAGTGTACTCATTACCTCACTCATGTAACTGTAACCCTCTGTATAGTATCTTTACAATAAAAAAAAAAAAAAAAAAAAAAAGGAAGTTAAAAAAAAAAAAAAAAGGTCTACTTTTTTAACGCAGAGCAGTGGTAGGGGAGTAACTGATTAAAGAAAATCCCTGGTACAGTAAAAGTACAGTAAAAGCCTTGTTCTAAAGTTAGTGAAAACATTTGTTAAATTAATACTAAGAAAAACACACTTAATGGTAATACCTTTTTTTGGCAGGGGGAGGGGTGCTGGTCCTGGGGCTTGAACTTCAAGGTCTGGGCACTGTCACTGAGCTTTTGTGCTCTTGGGTAGGCCATTTGAGCCATTTTTCCACTTCTGGGTTTTCTTGGTGGTTAACTGGAGATTAGAGTCTCACAGACTTTCCTGCCTGGGCTAGCTTCAACAGTGATCCTCAAATCTCAGCCTCTTGAGTAGCTAGGATTAGAGGCAAGAACCATCAGTGCCTAGCAACAGTAATTCTTTTTACTTTTTGTTAAAACCCAGAACTAGAGGGTATAACTCAGAAGTAAAACACATCCTTAATGCATTTAAGAGCATGGATTCATCACCAGAATCAAAACCCCAGAAGAAACAGCATTTGGTAGCTACTTTCTAAATTTGAAAGTTAATGCTGAGTTAATGCTTAAAAGTCTCAAAGGGAATGAGAAAACATAGAAAATGTAAAATTAAGTATTTACTGGTAAGAATGGTAAGAATTAAGCCCTTTTGTCAGCTATTACTTATCTATGTGCTATTGCATGCAGACTGAAGCTATAATCAAAATGGTCAATATGCCATACAATTCAATATAGATAGCGATGCCTCTTAACACAGTGTATGCGTTAAGAATTTACAACATGTGTGCTGCAGAAATACTTGTTGGTTTCTAGAGAATATGTACAGTAGACAAGATACAGATAAAGGTCTGATCTGAATCTCTGTTCCATCAATAACTGGATATCACTGGGCTTCTTGGTGAGCTTTTCAAAACCTATCTCCTTATCTAGAACTAGTGCTTGTTTGTTGTTGTGGCTGTTATATGCCTCAAGTGGTCAGAATGGTTACTTCTTACAAGAGTGAGGCCTTATATTAAAACCCAGCACCACCAAACTAAACCAAACCAAACCAAAAAACCCACTTAATACATGCAAAGAACCAGCATAATACTAACAAAACACAAGATTAAAGAGCCCTGGATGACCTAATCAAGTACCCCAGAAATTTCACATGTCCAACAATGTGCCAGATCCTTTCCCTTTTAAGTCAGGTTTGTCACTACTACACAAACAGAAAATGAGCTACCTCTATCCAAAAGATCTAGTCTTGTTTATGAACTATCTTAACACCTTAGGTTAATTTATATACAAACACATGCCTTAGCCCACAAGCTTACCATCCAAGAGCAATTCTATAAATTTGGTTTATTCTGTGTTAATAGTAACAGTGACGTCATTACTAAAACATTCTTCTCTTAAGACTATGAATTAGAAAATTAGTAGTGATGATTTATGTGAACACAACTGAGAATTCTTGTTAATAACCTAATGAGTTTTATTTTAATCTATTTTCAGCTTGCTTTTGTCTTAAAATAAATCAGGTTACATTTTGTCTATGGATCTCAAAATAGGCAAAGGCAAATAGAACCACATTTTCTCTCAGAAAAATATTACTGTGAAACTTAGGCACTAAAAGCAAGTAAGTAGCAATGGCTGTAAAAAATGCCTATGCACTTTCATTTTTCCTTTCTTAAAAACTTCACATATTTGGCCAATGCTGTTGGCTCACACCTGTAATCCTACTCAGGAGGCTGAGATCTGAAAATCTAGGTTCAAAGCCAAGCAGGGAAGGAAAGTCTGTGAGACTCTTATCTCCAATATCACTCAGAAAACTGGAAGTAGCACTGTGGCTCAAATGGTAGAGTGCTAGCCTTGAGCTGAAGAGCTGAGGAACAGCGCCTAGGCCCAGAGTTCAAGCCCCACAACGGACAAAACAAAAACAAACCTTCACATATTTGGTATCATCTATTTTTCTATAGAAATTCTTTTACTAAGACAAGTAATAAAGACGAAATGTTAAAAAAACAAGAATATTAAGTCAAATTAAGATAATTAACAGTAGTTCAAGAGGAAGACAAATGTTCTTCAGAAAAGCTGACTGAAAGTTACACAGAAGAAGTCCTGTAAGAAGAATACTTATTTTCATTACAAAATAAGAAGATGGTATTAAGAATTCTTTTTTAAGCCTCCCTAGAAGCAATCTAGAATGCATCTGTTACTTTCAGCCCTACGTAGGGAAAGGGTAAATATATAAGAACCTGGAAGAAAGCTTTGAAGTGAGCATCCTCTTGAACTGTAGTGTTCTGATCACTTGGGAGAAGAGGAAACAGGCTCTGAAGTCTCACCCTTTCACAAATCACCTTGTTAGGATGGCCAGGCAGAGGTGCTGAATTGGCCCCGGGAGATATCTGGGAAAAAGAGGGAGAAGAAAAGGATAGTTCATGGCTAGCCACACCAATATGAAGAATTATGCCTAATGAAGGACAGTTTAGATTTTTCTAGCACTTGATGAGTTAGCAGAGACTGGAAAGAAAAATTAACTATAAACATAAAACAGATGAGTGTCCAAAGTTGCCTCTAACACTAGATCACTTGCAAAAAGGTTTAAGGCAAAACAGCACAGCTCCAAACAAGTCCTCCCCTCCCCCACAAGTATCTATTGCTATCCTTTTAGTCAGTATTAATTCTAAAATCCTAAAGGTCAGACTGCAAGTTTAAAAAAAATTGTGGAATTAAAGTCGGGTGTCAGTGGCTCATGCTTATAATCCTAGCTACTCTGAAGGCCCAGATCTGAGGATCACAGTTTGATACCATCCAGGACAGGAAAGTCTATGAGACTATTATTTCCAATTAACCAACAAAAAACCAAAAGTAGCTGTGCCTCAAGTGGTAGAGTGCTAGCCTTGAGCAAAAATGCTCAAGGACAGCACCCAGGCCCTGAGTTCAAGCCCCAGCACCAGCACAAAAACAAAACAAAAAAGAACCCTGAAGTAAAATCATATACCTTAAGTACATATTGAGTGTTTCTCTAGACTAAGAATATTTGTTTTCTTATTGCACATTTAGTTAACCTTTCAAATGATCATGCATTAGAATACAGACTTCATAGCATTTGTGGTAAAACTTCTATCCCTATGGTATCTATGACTGTACACCATGACATTCAGCCACCTCATGTTTAACTGGACCATGTTCACACTATTCTATAAACCTAGCAATTTTAGCACTCCATAGGGCAAGAAAGGAGTTCCAAGCAAACCTGAGCTACAGAGACCCTATCTCAAAGAAACAAAAAACACCACCATCAACAGCAGCAAAACCCAAGCCAGCAACCTTCCTAAGGATTAAGGAACAAGATAAACCCAAAGTAAAAGACAGCTTTCAAATGCTTGACTATGAGTCCCCTTTAACTCATTATGTAGCGTTCTAAAAATTCTGACTATCACATGACTATAACAGTGGAATTCTCTTCTCCTTAGGTTAAGGCTATGGACTTGTCTCTAAACTAAAAATTATGGGCTCTAAAGCTGTTGCTTTAAGAATTTCATTCTAAGTGTCCTTAGGTGACAGGCACTAACAAAAAAGGCATGGTTTCCTACTTTTAACAAAGGGAATTCATTGTATAAATGTAAATACTCTGATGATAGCAAGCACTAAGTGGTATGTTCATGTAATATCAAGAGACAACAGTATAGTGAGGAAATGGTAAAATGAAAAAGAAACCAAAAGGAGAGATACCATGAAGCCAAATGCTAATTAGCATATTTGCTGTAATAACCTTCTTTTAGTTCTTTTATAATTTTATTGCTGGTTTGCTATTAACTTGGGAAATAGCCAGGTCTATTGGTAAGAGTAAAAATATTTCCAGTAAAATCAAAACACATAAGGACAGGAACTTTAGTTATTTGTTAATTTGTTACATAAAATGTTCTGGACATAAGCTAAGGCTTATCTCTCCACCACAAAAATAAATATCCCAGTATCCATTATCACTATGAGGAAGTATGCATTACTGAATCAAGAAATATCTATTGACTGCTTCCCAGAAGCCAAGAGTTTTATCTAAGGGAAAGAAAATACAAAGAAGCCGGGCGCTGGTGGCTCACGCCTGTAATCCTAGCTACTCAGGAGGCTGAGATCTGAG
Source organism: Dipodomys ordii (assembly GCF_000151885.1). Classification (NCBI taxonomy): domain Eukaryota; kingdom Metazoa; phylum Chordata; class Mammalia; order Rodentia; family Heteromyidae; genus Dipodomys; species Dipodomys ordii. The sequence continues at coordinate 4,762,042 of NW_012267311.1, forward strand.
GATCACGGTTCAAAGCCAGCCCGGGCAGGAGAGACCGTGA
>NW_012267311.1:4764791-4772070 GCF_000151885.1 Dipodomys ordii
GGAAGGTGGCTCAGTGGTAGAGCGCTTGCCTTGCATGCATGAGGCCCTGGGTTCGATTCCTCAGCACCACATAAGCAAAAAGAAAAAAGCCGGGACAGCACCCAGGCCCAGAGTTCAGGCCCCACAACCAGACCCCCCAAAAAAACAAAAAACAAAACAAAAAGTCTTGCTATATTATGCCAGGATATCAATACATCAATAGTCATACCAGGATTCCTACTAAACAATAGAAAACAATAAAATTTATTACGCTACATTGAAGGAAAAGTTTCTGAAGAAGTTTAACTATGAAAGATATAAATTAAGCTGGGTGCTGGTGGCTTATACATATAATCCTAGCTACACAGGAGGCTGAGATCTGAGGATCACAGTCCAAAACCAGGTTGGCAGACTAATCTATAAAACTGTTATCTCCACTAACTAGAGAAAAGCTAGGTGTGGTACGGCTCATGTAATAAAGCACCAGTCTTGAACTAAAAAGTCAAGCAAGATTCCAAGGCCTGGAGTTCAAGTCCACACAGGCACACACACAAATTAAAACTCTATAAATAAAGGTATTTTCATTTAAGTAGTATAGCAGTTTTAAAATCTCCATTTAGTAATGGCTAACTTCATCCCAGGAACTGGGACAGAGTAACTGTGACTAACTTAAAGCCACACACCTCAGAAAGAACAAAATATAATTTAAAACCAAGCCTACTGGGTACTAATGTTCACACTCAATTCACAAAGCCACCCTGTCACTTAAGGTACTTTAAAATAAATGTTTGCCTCTACACTGTAATTAGTCAACCCAACTATCAGCCACTCCACAGGGACTATTTAAAAGTATTAAAAGTTAGTTAAAAATAATAAACTATGGTTAGAGGCACGGCTAAAGTGGAACTGCACAGAGCCTACCTACAAAAACATGTTTCCTTATAAGTCTCCTTTTCACTGATTATTTACCAGTTAAAATTATTATTATACTATATCCAATTATTGACACAAATATATTTTTCTCCATCCTGGCAACTACTGAACATTAAAAAAAACATAGTAAGAGATTCATTCTGTAATTCCTAGAGTTTCTCATTTTTAATATTTAATTCACCCAGCATAACTGGAGGGGAAAACAGCTTTAACCTTTTAAGCACCAGAACTTTACTACTTTAGGACATTTTTAAGTGATTTTTCTATTTTGATAAATATAATGAACTATTTCATTTTTCTTATTGGAGTATTTATCACATGCTAAAAACAAGAAGATTTAAGAGACTGTCCAGAACTGGTTCCTTCTAAAATTGCTTCTGACAGCTTTTCTTTATTCATCTCCTCTTCCCATAAAGATCAGATAAAAAGGGTCTGCAAGTACCTGGCTTCTTTGCTGGAATCAAAAAATATACTTTCAACAAAAGTTGTTCAAAGGTCCAAACCAGTTTTCTTGAAAATGGTATTAGTCACCAGGGGATTTTTTTTTTGGGGGGGGGAGGAAGGTTCACTGTTACTAACAACAAAAGGACTGATCAAAAGCAGTTATATAAAAATCAAATGTACAAAAGCAAAACAAAACACTAAATGTTTAGAGTCAGGTGCTTAGTGATGCCTCTAGCAAGTACTCCTCTACATTCAAGTCATGGCATCTGTAAATGAAGAAGTCAAATCCAAATGATTTAAAAAGCCAAATATTTTCACTATTTCCAAGGCTGCAAGTGCTAATTTTTTTTTCTTTTTTCAGTCATGGGGCTTGAACTCTGGGCCTGGGCACTGTCCCTCAGCTCTTCAGCTCAAGGCTAACTCTTTACCACTTGAGCCACAGTGCCACTTCTGGCTTTTTCTGTGTATGTGGTGCTGAGGAATCGAACCCAGAGACTCATGCACGTGAGGCAAGCACTCTACCACTGAGCCACCTTCTCAGCCCCACAACCATACTTTTTAATGAAATGCTTTGCAGTAATAAATCTGTCCACAAACTACACACACACACACATATGCACACACGCACGCACACCCTAGCCATGCACTGGTGGCTTGTTCAGACCTGTAATTCTAGCTTCTCAGAAGGCTGAGATCTGAGGATCATGGTTTGAAGCCAGCCCAGGCAGTAGAAAGCCTGTGATACTCTTATCTCCAATTAACAACAACACAAACCAGAAGTAGTGCTGGGGGTCAAGTGTTAGATGACTAGACTTGAGCACAAAAACTCAGGGACAGTACCCAAGTATTGAGCTCAAGACCCAGGACTGGCATACATACTATAACAACAACCACCCCACTCCACCCCACCCCCAAAAAAAAGAAAGAAAGAAAAAAAAAAGAAGGCTGGGATGTAGCTTAGTGGCAAAGTGCTTATCTAGCAAGTGCAATGTACTGGGTTCAATCTCTAATACCAAAAAAGAAAAAAAAAAGAGTAATAAGGAAGACAGGCAAGCAAGCAGGCAAGGCAGAGAGACAGGCAAGGCATCTACTTTTTTACCTTTGGTAGTGCTGGGGGTTGAACTCAGAGCTTTATGCTCGCTGGGAGAGCCAGCCCCTAGGCTTGGCATTAGTAGTCTTTAATCGCAGTATACTTTGACAAACTGTAAAAGTTATCAAAAACTCGAAATGAAAGTATCTATGCTGTTCCCGGGGCAGCTGGTGGCTCATGTCTGTAATCCTAGCTACTCATGAGGCTCAGATCTGAGGATCATGGTTCACAGTAAACCCAGGCAGGAAAGTCTATGATACTCTTATCTCCAATTAATCACAGCAAAAGCCAGAACTAGAGCTTTGGATCAAGTGGTAGAATGCTAGTCTTGAGCAAAAGGAGCTGAGGGACAGACAGCACCGAGGCCTAGAGTTCAAGCCCCAGGACCAGCAAAAATAAAAAGTACATATGCTGTTATGGAAGCATAAAATTAGGTAAATTACACACACACACACATACACACACACACGGGACCTCATAAATATGTGTGTGTGTGTGTATATATATACATATATATGAAACCTCATAAATGTGAGATAAAATTTTTCTTAGAAGTATTAGAAAGGAAAACTATAAAGTCTCTATAAAGATTAAAGAATAAAGCCGGGCGCTGGTGGCTCACGCCTGTAATCCTAGCTACTCAGGAGGCTGAGATCTGAGGATCACAGTTCAAAGCCATCCCGGGCAGGAAAGACCGTGAGACTCCTATCTCCAATAAACCACCAGAAAACCGGAAGTGGCGCTGTAGCTCAAGTGGTAGAGCACTAGCCTTGAGCTGAAGAGCTGAGGGACAGTGCCCAGGCCCAGAGTTCAAGCCCCACGACCAACAAAAAAAAATAAAAAATAAAAAAAATAAAGATTAAAGAATAAAGTTGGGATAATCCCATATGAGTTTGTATGGACTTCCAGGAAGCCAAGAGATGACTGAGTTATATTTTGGGAAATGGTTGTAAAAGTGCATAACAGAGCTTTATGTTTAGGGATCAGCGAGGTCAGACGTTGTGTGGGGTAATGAGGATTGGACTGGTTGCAAAAGGCTTACTGATTAAGGATGATATGGACTTGGAGCTGGTTTTAATGTGCAAGGACAAACCCACAGAGACTCTGCTAACTACAGTAAGAGATAATCTTCCTGTACAGATTCAGAAACTGACAGAAGAAAAATACCAAGTGGAACAATGTGTAAATGAGGCATCTATTATAATTCGGAACACAAAAGAGCCAACATTAACTCTGAAGGTGATACTTACTTCCCCTCTAATTAGGGACTAATTGGAGAAGAAGGATGGAGAAAATGTTTCGATGAAAGATCCTCCAGACTTACTGGACAGGCAAAAATGCCTGAACGCCTTGGCGTCTCTTCGACATGCCAAATGGTTTCAGGCAAGGGCAAATGGATTAAAATCATGTGTAATTGTCCTCTGAATTCTGCGTGATTTGTGCAACAGAGTCCCCACGTGGGCACCACTGAAAGGATGGCCACTAGAGCTTATATGTGAAAAGTCTATAGGTACTTGTAATAGACCTTTGGGCGCTGGGGAGGCCTTGAGACAAGTAATGGAGTGTTTGGCATCTGGAATACTACTTCCTGGAGGCCCTGGTCTTCATGATCCTGTGAGCGAGACCCAACAGATGCTCTGAGCTATATGACTATCCAACCAAAAAGAAGATATTACCCACAATGCACAGCATGCACTTAGACTGTCAGTGTTTGGCCAGATTTATAAAGTGTTGGAGATGGACCCCCTTCCCTCTAGTAAGCCTTTTCAGAAGTATTCCTGGTCAGTTACTGATAAAGAAGGTGCTGGGTCATCAGCTATAAAGAGGCCATTTGAAGATGGGTTAGGGGATGATAAAGATCCCAATAAGAAGATGAAACGAAACTTAAGAAAAATCCTGGATAGTAAAGCAAGAGACCTTATGAATGCATTAATGAGGCTAAATCAGATCAGACCTGGGCTTCAGTATAAGCTCTTGTCTCAGTCTGGCCCTGTCCATGCCCCAGTCTTCACAATGTCTGTAGATGTGGATGGCACAACTTATGAAGCCTCAGGACCATCCAAGAAAACAGCAAAACTTCACGTAGCAGTGAAGGTTTTACAGGCAATGGGATACCCAACAGGCTTTGATGCAGATATTGAATGTATGAGTTCTGATGAAAAGTCAGACAATGAAAGCAAAAATGAAACAGTGTCTTCAAACTCAAGCAATAATACTGGAAATTCTACAACTGAAACCTCCAGTACCTTAGAGGTAAGAACTCAGGGCCCTATCCTCACAGCAAGTGGCAAAAATCCTGTCATGGAGCTCAATGAAAAAAGAAGAGGTCTCAAGTATGAACTTATCTCAGAAACTGGTGGAAGCCATGATAAGCGCTTTGTAATGGAGGTAGAAGTAGATGGGCAGAAATTCCGAGGCACAGGTCCAAATAAGAAAGTAGCAAAGGCAAGTGCTGCGTTAGCTGCCCTGGAGAAGCTGTTTTCTGGCCCCAATGCAGCAAATAATAAGAAAAAGAAGATTATTCCTCAGGCAAAGGGTGTTGTGAATACAGCTGTATCTGCAGCAGTCCAGGCAGTTCGGGGCAGGGGAAGAGGAACTCTGACAAGGGGAGCCTTTGTTGGGGCTACGGCTGCTCCTGGCTACATAGCTCCAAGCTATGGAACACCTTACAGTTACAGTACAGCTGCCCCTGCCTATGGTTTGCCCAAGAGAATGGTTCGGTTACCCGTTATGAAATTCCCAACATATCCTGTTCCCCACTACTCATTCTTTTAGCGAATGACAGAAGCTCATTCCTATTGAACAACTATACAGTACAATGCAGAATGTTAGATTGAAAAAGCCTTTTTATCCTGCTTTCATTGAACACATACTTGATCAAAATTATTTGTAAAGAACATCTTTCCTACTTTTTGATTTTAACAAATACAAATTTAGTTCTCTAAAACTTGAAAACAGACAAACAAAAAGAAACCAGTTCTGTGAAACGGTACCTCATTTCTGGAAAATAATTTATACCAGCCCTTCTATTTTAGGGAAATAAGTCTAGCAGTTCAAAGTTTAAGTTTTAAGAGAGTATCAGATTATGTAAAATTAAATTTGTGGAGGATGTATAGAGTCTCAGACACTGATCACAAATAAAATGCTTTGTTGTAAAAAAAAAAAAAAAAAGAATAAAGTTGGGGCTGGGAAGGTGGCTCAGTGGTAGAGCACTTGCCTTGCATGTATGAGGCCCTGGGTTCGATTCCTCAGCACCACATAAGCAAAAAGAAAAAAGCCAGAAGTGACGCTGTGGCTGAGCTCTAGCCTTGAGCTGAAGAGCTGAGGGACAGCACCCAGGCCCAGAGTTCAGGCCCCACCACCGGACCACCCCCCCCAAAAAAAGAATGAAGTCAATAAGATGAACACACCCAAGGAAAACACATCCAATTTAACACAACATCAAACTGTCATATAGCATATTCAGAACTACATTTGCTGAAATCATAATCTTCCAAACTAATCAAATAAGAGAACAGCCCACTTTTCCAGTTTATGCCGTGAATTTGTAACAAATTTGGTTTGGGAGACAGGCTGAAAGTGTTGATCAGGAAAGTGGAACGCATCTGATTCACTCACTTGAAAATCATCAATAAAGGGGCTGGGAAGGTGGCTCAGTGGTAGAGCGCTTGCCTTGCATGCCTGAGGCCCTGGGTTCATTCCCCAGCACCACATAAGCAAAAAGAATAAAAGCCGGAAGTGGCGCTGTGGCTCAAGTGGTAGAGTGCTAGCCTTGAGCTGAAGAGCTGAGGGACAGCACCCAGACCCAGAGTTCAGGCCCCACGACCGGACCCCCCCCAAAAAAGAAAATCATCAATAAAAACTGAGCTAGCTGTTGCCTACTACCGGCACCCCATTCTAGTTAAATGGTAAACCATCAATACTTATGTGTGGAATGGCCCTTGCTACGATATCCTCATTTCCCATTCTGAGGATGAATCTAAATTTCAATGCTGCTTTGAGGAGGGTTGTATCACTGAGGCTAAGGTAAATATGTTTCTCCAGCTTTTGTGTTTAGTAAACATGAGTTCAAAATAATTTTATTACTGGAGTATGTAGTACTACATTGGATCAAGAGTATGTCACTGTTCAAAAAGAAATGAACTCATTACTTCACTTATGTAACTGTTACCCCTCTATACATCATTTGTACAATAAAATTTAAATTAAGGAGACTGAGCTCTGAGGATCATGGGTCAAAGCCAACCAAGGCAGGAAGGTCCGTTAAGACTTATCTCCAGTAAACCACCAGAAAATCTCAAGTGGTGCTGTGGCTCAAGTGGTAGAGTGCTTGCCTTGAGCTGAAGAGCTCAGGGACAAGGGACAGTGCCCAGGCCCAGAGTTCAGGCCTCATGACTGGCCACAATAAATAGAGGGGTGGGGGGAGACCTTGGACTTGGGAGGTAACTCTGTGGTAGAACATTTGCCCTCTAAGAATGAGATCCTGAGAGTTCAATCCCCAGCACCTCTCTCCAACAAAAAACTCCACCTTTGATCAACTATGCTTCTGACTTTAAAAAACAAAATCAAAGTTGGACATGGTAATTCATGACTGTAATCCCAGTACTCAGGACTTTGAAGCAGGATTATGAATTCAAGGCTAGTCTGTACTATATAAACTCTTTCTTAAACCAAAAAGAAAAAAGCAGGGCTGGGAAGGTGACTCAGTGGTAGAGAGCTTGCCTTGCATGCTTAAGGCCCTGGGTTTGATTCCTCAGCACCACATAAGCAAAAAGAAAAAAGCCGGAAGTGGTGCTATGGCTCAAGTGGTAGAGCGCTAGCCTTGAGCTGAAG
>NW_012267311.1:4773065-4775487 GCF_000151885.1 Dipodomys ordii
GCCACTTCCGGTTTTCTGGTGGTTTATTGGAGATAGGAGTCTCACGGTCTCTCCTGCCTGGGCTGGCTTTGAACCTCGATCCTTAGATCTCAGCCTCCTAAGTAGCTAGGATTACAGGCGTGAGCCACCAGCGCCCGGCATTATTCCCATTCTTGAGTTAAGGCAAACTTAAATAGACTTGTATCTTTCTAGAAGCATCACAAAAGCAGGAGAAAATAGGCTCCCCCATTTCCTTTTCTCAGTTGAGTTTTATAAAATAACAATAAGGAACTGGGAAGTGAGACATATGCAGCAAATGAACATGAAAAGATCCAAAAGTTGAGAGAAAATGAGACTGTTCTCTGACCCTTCTTCTTCATCTGTTTACTCCCAATACCATTGTCATTAACTTATTACAGAATTTAAACATTTGCCTTATCTCCTCCATACAATGTCATATTAGGTATTTAACATGTCCTCAAGAGGACATGTTAAACAAACAAACTAGACAAACTATATGGTGCAAATAAATACATCCACATACCATGCCACACACCATCAAGACTAATCAAGAACTACCTTTCTATTCTAGTAAGATGAATTACCAACAGTGGATCTTATCCCAACCAGAGACAAGACAAGACAGAGAAACTAATGGAACAAATTAAAAATCTTTTCATTACCTAATCCTTTTAGAGACTTTCATTTTCATTCATACTTCTCTAGTAAAAAGTGAGCACAAACAGTAACAGCCTAATAATGTAACATAACTAAAAACCTTATTCAATGCTGTTGGCAAAGAGAAACAACGGATCCACACTATACATTATGATGGTCATAGATTCAGTTAAATCTGTTTACCCAAGGTTTTTCTAGTGGATAAAATTATCAATCCAAAGACTAATACTTGTACATTTAGTTTAGATACAAGAACAGAATAAATATGTAAATGTTAACAGTACAGGAACACAAATTACCTTTTGTAAAAAAAAAAGTATCAGAGGTGAAGAGTCCACTTAAGTCTAATTCTTTTAAGTCCAATTCTTTCAGAAGAGGAGCTGAGGCCCACAAGACCAGTCTGTGGCAGAACAGCAGTAAAGGCCTCCAATTCTCTTAGGAAAGTCTTACAGAAAGTGATAGGAAACAACTTTAAAGTGGAACCCTCCTATAATGAACAGAGTCACAGTTAGTTTCCAGAAGGTGAAATAAATTTAGTATATGAGCCAGGAGGAAGTGGAGAAATGGTTAAATTCTTCACCTTTTGATTTTGCTTAACCTTACTGTATCCATTATGATACCTATATTTGGTCTTGCATTGCTATTTCTACACAAGTTCTATTTCCTACATTCGCGTTCCACCCAAAACAGAAACTATTCTGACCTCTACAAAAACTGTGAAAGGATTATTAAAAAAAAAACTTAAGGCAAATGTGTTTACTACAATAGCATCTGCAATCAAGGCTAAATAGGACCCCGTAAACTTGGAATTTTAAGGTAACAAACGATCGTACATAAGCATAAGAGCGTTGAGTACATTTAAAATTTCATGTTAAGTCCACTGCTTAAGCAATAAAAGCAATTCATAGGATGCATTTAACTTTCGATTGTATTTATGAGAGAACTAGCATACTCAACTTTTACTAAACAGCATACATCAATTCTGCAACACAAAGAAAAGCGCTGTCCCAACAATCTGCATGCACGAAACAAAAACTTTATTCTTTGGCCTTCAAAAAACTCTCGTTTCAAAAACCAACCTCTCATTCTTCAGCCCTCAAAGAAGAACTTCCATGCACTGAGAACTAAACGCAGCTTGTCCACCAACCCGAGGGGGCAAAAGGTCGCGAGAAAGGACCCTTCCGAACGGGTTCTGCGTTCTCCGAGGTGACATCATTTCACCTGCGCCTCGGCTAAAAGGGAGGGAGGGAGAATAGGGCCACTGGCCAGGAGGCAGCGGCCGGCGCTCCGGGTGACTGACTGCAGCCGCACCTCCTCGCTCCCACCGCGGGAACAAAGAGTGCCGGGCTGCCGGGCCAAGCCTCCTCCCGGCAGCCGGGTACGGCCTCGAAAGGCTCCCGCCCGCCCGCCGCTCGTCCCGCCCTCGCGCTGGGGCCAACCAACGGCCACAGCGGCCAGTACCTGCGAGGGGAGGCTCAGCCCTGCGGGGCTGCTCCCGCGCCTCCTTTCGGGGCCGCTGCCTCCTATTGTGACCGCTTGCCCAGCCAGTGGCCAGCTCGCCAGCTCCGCCGTCCCCGGGCCTCCTCACTCCCGGAACCTGGGCTCCGACTGAGGCGCTGTCACGGCGCTTCCTTCTTCCCGGCACCATCACACGGGCCGCTACAGGAATCGCCGGCTACACACAGAGCTAACAGACTCGGCTAACGCCTTGGAGGCCCCATCTTCTCGGTCCCGCGTCCCAACCGCCCCAGCCTCAACCTAGCCC
>NW_012267311.1:4775537-4777576 GCF_000151885.1 Dipodomys ordii
CCCCACCCCGCCCGGGTGCTCGCGGACCCAGCCTTTCAGCGCGCCGGCGCACTACTCTGCGCTGCGCGCGCAGGCGGCTCCCCTGGCTACAAGGCCAAAGACAGGAGAGCGCGCGTTCCTCCCCCTACCGGTTCTATTCGTCCCGCCCCTCGCCCACACAAACCTAGCGAGCGCCGCGCTCGGGAAGCTAGAGCGCTCCGCCCCTTTCCCCTCGGCGCGCCGAGCCCCCTTTGTTTTCACCCAGCGGGGGCGGGGCTTCCCTCAACCAGGCGCGCAACTCGGAGCAATTCGCACTAGTTCCGGCAACAGAGCCCGTTGCGCAGCACTACTGCGCAACCCCGCCCGAATTAACCTCGGCCCGCCCCCAGCGCTAGCCACCGCAGCCTAGGAGCTTCTGAGTGGCTGGGCGGAGTTTCCCAATTTGTTTAACTCTCCTTAATGCTGCGGCTGCGGCTCTACAACACAGCAGTCGTTTCGCTTCACTTTTCACCATGCATGTATTCATATGGCCCAAGAAGTAGGAATCTTTGTGCATACATGAGGATCTCACAGTGGAACAAGGAGGCTCCAACTCAAATTGTAGGACTCTGAAGCACCTTAACCGCCTGACAGTTACTCGGACTACTGAGGAATGTGAAGTAAGATTGACGACTCCAACAGGGTTAGCTCCTGATCAAGAAAAACACTGAGTGCTACTGGTGTGAAGGAGTGCTAAGTAGTCAAGAGGACAGTATGGATAAGGTGGACTAGTTTTTGTTTTTATGTGCCAGTTCTGGGGCTTGAATTCAAGGCCTGAGCTCTGTGTCCCTGGGCTTTTGTGCTCTACCACTTGAGGCCTGAGCTCTGTGTCCCTGGGCTTTTGTGCTCTACCACTTGAGGCCTGAGCTCTGTGTCCCTGGGCTTTTGTGCTCTACCACTTGAGGCACAGCTCCACTTTTAACTTTTTGCTGGTTAATTGGTGAAGAGTCTCAAATGGCAATCCTCACATCTCAGCCTCCTGAATTGTTAGGATTACAGGCGTGAGCCATGGGTACCCAGTAAGGTGGGCTTTTTCAGACAAATAGTAAAATCAGAGGATCATATTTTAAAGGTAGTAAGGCAAAATTAAATAAGGACCAGTCAGTTTTGTTGTTTTTTTTTGGGGGGGGGGGCCGGTTGTGGGGCCCGAACTCTGGGCCTGGGCACTGTCCCTCAGCTCTTCAGCTCAAGGCTAGCGCTCTACCACTTGAGCTACAGTGCCACTTCCGGCTTTTTCTGCTTATGTGGTGCTGAGGAATTGAACCTAGGGCCTCATGCATGCAAGGCAAGCACTCTACCACTGAGCCACCTTCCCAGCCCCTCAGTTCTACTTCTTGAAGCATTAGTTTAACCCTGGACTTCAGCTGTCTCACGTATACAAAATGGAGGAACAAAGCCAAAATGATGTTTCAAGATGCTCCCCCAACCTTTTACATTCTGCTAACACTATATAGTAATTATTTGCGTACATTATACCAGACTGAACATCAGGACTCTTGTGTTTCTAACTCTAATGCCGTAAACAAAATAGGGTGCCTAGCAATGACTAATCAAATTTCCAGCAATAATTTTTTTTCTTTTTCTTTTCTTTTTTCAGTCATGGGGCTTGAACTCAGGGCCTGGGCACTGTCCCTGAACTTCTTTTTCTCAAGGCTAGCACTCTATCACTTGAGCCACAGTGCCACTTCCAGCCTTTTCTGTTTATGTGATACTGAGAAACTGAACCCAGAGCTTCATGCATGCTAGGCAGGCACTCTACCAGTATGCCACATTCCCACCCATCAACAATTCTAGAATAAAGAGAAGCTGCAATGAGATAACAGGCCCCTATTAATTTTTTCCCCTCACCTAGTCCCAATAATGGGGTTATATCCCCCCATCATGTAACCCTTTTATCTAGCTGGTTCTCCAAGTTCTCTGCCAGTCTTCCAAGGTGAATCCACCTTGTATTAAAGATCTTCCATTAGAATCTCATTTAAAAAGCAGCTTTATGGGGCTGGGAAGGTGGCTCAGTGGTAGAG
>NW_012267311.1:4777626-4806492 GCF_000151885.1 Dipodomys ordii
TTCCAAGGTGAATCCACCTTGTATTAAAGATCTTCCATTAGAATCTCATTTAAAAAGCAGCTTTATGGGGCTGGGAAGGTGGCTCAGTGGTAGAGTGTTTGCCTTGCATGCATGAGACCCTGGGTTTGATTCCTCAGCACCACATAAACAAAAAAAAAGTCAGAAGTGGTGCTGTGGCTCAAGTGGTAGAGCACTAGCCTTGAGCTGAAGAGCTGAGGGATAGCGCCCAGGCCCAGAGTTCAGTCCCCACGACCAGACCCACCCCCCAAAAAAAGCTGCTTTATACAATGCACACCACAGCTTTTCCTTCATATTATAAGCTGTATGATGGGAGGGACTACAAAAAAATTAGTAAAGGGGGGCTGGGAAGGTGGCTCAGTGGTAGAGCCCTTGCCTTGCATGCATGAGGCCTTGGGTTCGATTCCTCAGCACCACATAAGCAGAAAAAGAAAAAAGCCGGAAGTGGCACTGTGGCTCAAGTGGTAGAGTGCTAGCCTTGAGCTGAAGAGCTGAGGGACAGCGCCCAGGCCCAGAGTTCAGGTCCCATGACCAGACCCCCCAAAAAAAATTTAGTAAAGGTAGTTACCATTTGAGAGCCACTTAATTATATAAGGCAGCTTTCTCAAGTGCTAGTCTAAGCAGATATATATCATACACACACATATAAATATCTTAAGTGAATCTCTGAGCTTCTGCCAACTTTCAGCCAACCCTTTGTGAGGCAAACTCCTTTAGAACCTCTCAAATGGTTACTATCTTAGCTAAAAAGGACTTTGAGGTCTTAAACATCAAGATTAAACAATGTTGCCAAAATTCCAGGTGAAATACTTTGAAATTGTAATTTCTTCACCAAAATTCTTAACCAAATTTCTTGGTATAAGACCTAAAGAGTGGACCCAAAGATTTTAAGGTGGATCACTCTAGTTGTTTTTTTTTCACTCTCTAAGTTGGCTCACTTTTGACAAGCTAATGTGGCAGGTGAAAACTATATCAGAATAGTTGCTCAACAGTCCTGCTAAAATTGTATTTGTTGTCCGTTCACAAAGGTAGAAAGCCATGTTGAATTGCTATCTAATAAAACTCTGCAATAACAGGAATGTTAAATATCTGTACTATCCAAAAGAGAGAGCTGTAGCTATAGCACTTGGAATGTGGCTAGTAAAAAAACTACTGAATTAAGAGTCAGTTTTACAAGCTAGAGGACAATACAGCATTTAAAATATTTGCTGTGATAAGAATTTTTTTTTTGAGAACTGCTTTTACTACCAACCTTAAGATACTGTTCTTGTGAAAGTACTTAAGTCATTTAAGTACCCTTCTAAATTGAAAATGTATCAAAACATTGTTTGCCAAACAGGAAAATGTTGATGAGTCTTCAAATAGACCTGACATTGATTCTCTGAAGTTGTCTATCCTGATGTCCTACCATTCTAACAGAATTAAAAGCAGCCACCCACCACAAACTTAATCTAAGCATCCACTGCTCTATAGAAATTTCATAGGATTTTAAAGTGATGACCAAGTAAGCAAAGTTATTCTGTCCTTCAATTCTAAATCTCACCTTCTTGCCTCCCTCCCACCCTCTGGTGGTAACAGTTTAAACTCAGGGCCTGCACTTGCTAGGCAGCTGCTTTTCTCACCTCAGGATGTGCACTAGAAACTCTACCTCTCCCTTTTATACCATCATATTATTTTTTCTCTACTGGACCATTCCTAACAGAACATACTAATACACCATTAATTTTTCTGATCTTTAAATCTTTTAACTACACTAATGGTTTAGGGTTTGTGGGTTGTTTAAGCAGGACATCTTCCAGCATAGGGAACTGGCTCAGTGGCAGAGCACTAGCCTAGCCTAGTTAGATCCTGAGCATATAAGGGGAAAGCAGGGAGGAAAAAGAAAGTTTTGCTTGCACTTGGGACGTTAACTTTGTTATTTTCACTGGACTTTTTTTTTTTTTTTTAGGGTCCAGTCGTGGGGCCTGGGCGCTGTCCTTCAGCTCTTCAGCTCAAGGCTAGCACTCTACCACTTGAGCCACAGCGCCACTTCCAGCTTTTTTTCTTATGTGGTGCTAAGGAATCGAACCCAGGGCCTCAGGCATGCAAGGCAAGCGCTCTACCACTGAGCCACCTTCCCAGCCCCATTTTCACTGGACTTAGTGTGTATGCAATACAGAGGCTGAGATAATAGGCTCAGGAGTTAAAAGCCAGCCAGGTCTACCTAAGTGAAATTCTCCCTCAACATCAAAACAAAAAAAGCAAGATTCCCACCCCCCATCAAAAAGACATTTTATACATCAAAAAGATGATTTCTTATTGGTCCTCTGTTAAAAATCTGTTTTCATATGGAGTTTAGCTGGGCACAGGTAGCTCACATCTGTAATATCTATTCAGGAGGGTAAGATCTGAGAACAGAATTTTAAAGTCATCTTGTGCAGGAAAGTCTTTGAGACTCCTATTTCCAGTTGATCACCAAAAACCTGTAAGTGGAGCTGTGGCTCAAGTGGTAGAGCGCCAGTCTTGAGCAAAGAAGCTAAGGGACAGCTGAGTTCAAACCCCAGTACTGGAACAAAAAAGGGGAAGGGGCATGTTAATTGGTACTAGATTGTATCTATAGAGATGAAAAAAGGAATGTTATCTTTAATATAGAATGTTTCAGTCAATGATAAAGATGTATCCTTCTATTTATTCAAGTCTCATTTTTTTCAATGCTTCACAGAATTCCATAGTCATTTTTCATATTTTAGTTATAGATGTATTCTAGATTTTTGCATAATTATAATTCCAATAGTTTATTTCAATGCTTTAAGATTTTATACATAATCCAGAAAAAATTCTATGTATTTGGTAGAAAATAATAAATGTACACTTGAGAGCGGTTATCTTTTCATAACCCAAATCAAATAGAAAAACTTTCAAGACTGAAGAGGTTTTTACAGGGACTTTCCATAAGTCAATAGAGTTCTCTTCTGTTTCTAATTTACTACAAGTTTAACAAAACTTTGTTTCACTTAACAAAAATTGATTAATAAAAATTTTCTCCATCTAATCATGTAACTTTACTGTTAATGCGTAAATCAGATTGTTTTTGGGATGTTAAACCAATTTTACAATCCTAGTCCATTCTGAACTTATTATATATTGCCCTTTTAATCGATTTGGTTTGCTTTTGTTTAGTAGTAATTTTCCATTTTTAATCGTCTTTGTCAAGTGTTATTACAAGATTTTCTTTTTGTGTGTGTGTGTGTGTGGGGGTCCAGTCGTGGGGCCTGAACTCTGGGCCTGGGCACTGTCCCTCAGCTCTTCAGCTCAAGGCTAGCACTCTACCACTTGAGCCATAGCGCCACTTCCGGCTTTTTTCTTTTTGCTTATGTGGTGCTGGGGAATCGAACCTAGGGCCTCAGGCATGCAAGGCAAGCGCTCTACCACTGAGCCACCTTCCCAGCCCAAGATTTTCTTTTTGTATTTATAAATTTATTTAGCTGGGTCAGGAATAAACACCAGGTGTCATGCATGCAGGCAAGCATTCAAACACTGAGCTCACTCACAGATTCTAAATTCATCTTTTTTTTTGTAAATTATTTTAAAATTGTTATTATAAAGGTTATTTACAGAGGATTAACAGTTATATATAGTCAGGTAAAGAGTACACTTCTGCCACTCACTGGTGGCTCACGCCTGTAATCCTAGCTACTCAGGAGGCTGACATCTGAGGGTTGAGGTTCAAAGCCAGCCTAGGCAGGAAAGTCTGTGAGACTTATCTCCAATAAACCACCAGAAAACCGGAAGTGGTGCTGTGGCTCAAGTGGTAGAGCGCTTATCTTGAGTTGAAGAGCTGAGGGACAGTGCCCAGGCCCAGAGTTCAAGCCCCACAGCCAACAACAAGAACAACAACAACAAAAAGTATATTTCTTTTTGGACAGAGTCACCCTTTTATTATGCTCTAACCCAGTACAAAAAAAAATTTTTTAGCCTCAGGAGTGTTCTCTCTCTCTTTCTCTCTATTGTATAGAAGTGTGTGTAACTATAAGACTGTCAGTCTTCTTTAAGTGATTGAGAGAATTCATTGAATTGTACTTGGAATTAAATTTATGTATATCCAACAGACTTTGTGTCTTTTACTTCTAACTAAGGAAAAACAACTACAACCTTACAATGTATAAAAGGAGGGTCTCATTATTTTAGAAAACTACCTCCAAATTATGTGAATTTGGGAGCTATTGCTTCTGTTAATACGTTTTCAAGCCTGTTGAATAAAAATAATTATAAAAAGCAGGGCGCCGGTGGCTCTTGCCTGTAATCCTAGCTACTCAGGAGGCTGAGATCTGAGGATCGCAGTTCAAAGCCAGCCTGGGCAGGAAAGTCCATGAGACTCTTATCTCCGATAAAGCACTAGAAAACTAGAAGTGGTGCTGTGGTTCAAGTGGTAGAGTGCTCTCCTTGAGCTGAAGAGCTGAGGGATAGTGCCCAAGCCCTGAGTTCAAGCCCCACGACCGACCAAAAAAAAAAATTATAAACAAGGTTTGCATGTGTTACTTAGTATCCTGCCAAATAGTAAATATGAAATTTACTTTTTCATCAATCTGACTTTTCTAGGCATCAGGATTTATCAAAACACCGAAAAGCCAACACTATAGGACTACATAGACCACCTTCCTTATCCCTTTACATACTTCTATCACATCTTATAGCATTGTTTGTTTTCTCCGTTGAACTGTTAAGCTCCTGAGGGCAGTTTATATTTCTGCTTTGTCTTTTACTGATGCCCACTGGAAGACATTCTAATGGAAAGAGGGCCGTCTTGAAAGATAATTAGATGCAGGTAAGCTAGAAGCTAGGGATTTCTTAGATGGCAGAGGCCTGGAAGATGGATTTTCTAAACCAGACTGGGGAAAAAAGCCTCCATAAACCAGGAAAAAAGCTGAGCTAGTTGGGCACTAGTATGTCATGCCTATAATAGCTACTCAGGAGGCTGAGATCTGAAGAGTAAAGTTCAAAGCCAGCCCAGGCAGGAAAATTTGTGCATGGGACTCGTCTCCACCAAAAAGTTGGAAGTAATACTGTGCTCAAGTGATAGAGTACTAACTAGCATTGAACAAAAAAGCTCAGAGACAATGTCCAGGCTCTGAGTTCAAGACGTAGGACTGACACAAAAAAAGCTGCACTGGAGGCATGGCTCAAGTAACAGAGTACTCATCAAGCAAGCTGAGCCAAGATCATGCCAAGTACCAGAGAGGAAAAGGAGTGGGGGAGGGGAGGGAGGAAGGAGAGAAAAGAGGGAAGGAGAGTGGAGAGGTAGGGAAGTGGAGAGGGGTGAGAGATATCAGAACTGAGAGCATAGCTCAAGTAGTAGAGCACCTACCTAGCAAGAGTAAGACCTTGATATTTCAAAAACATTTTTTAAAAAATCACTTATCCAAGCCTGACATGGTGACATATGTAGAGATATAATAGAGGGGATCATGATTTAAGGCCAGCTTGGGCCACATAGCAAGACCCTGTGTTAAAACACCAAGACACAAACACATACAAAATATTTGCTCAGTACATGTTGCGTAGGTAAGGGCCTTCATGCTGAAAATCCCCGACCTCTACTTGTGAGAATCAGCTCTCCACTGGAATACAATTATTTATGCCAACACACCCACTGTCAAATGTCCTAATCATAACCTACTCCAACAACCTCAACCTCCATTCCTAAATTATTGGCCTTTCCTGTATGGTCTAATTTCCTGTGTGTTCTAAAGTAGCTTTGCAATTTAGTATTTATCTGATATTTGCCAAATAGACAGTAAACTTCCTAAAGTCAAGGACTAAGTCTCACTGAATTTGCCACGAGATCATAAGAATTACATGCCATTTGGGCTGGAGACATAGCTCAAATAGTACAGTACCTACCTAGTAAACACAAAGCCCCAAGTTTAAACTGAAGTGAGGAATAGATGGGGGAGGGGAGTGGGAAGGGGGGGGGAGGAAGAGAAGAAAAGAGCTGCATGTTCAATAAATAACCCAACTAATAATATGTAAATATTTCACAGTAGTGAATTCTATTTCAATCTCAAAAAAATATAGAACAGAAAAACAGGAAAGTGGACTGTATAGCAGAGAAGGCAAAAATAACATTCACTTTTCCATTAAAGCTTGTTCTTTTCTCCCCACTACATTTTCTTTCTTCCAACAAACAAGCTAAAAGAACCTAATACTATGAAACTGTACTGCAGGTAAAATGTAATGACCTGAGCAGTGTAAGTTATTCAGTATCTACAAGGAGACCAAGACAATCTATTGCAAAACAATCAACATGAACAGTTTCACCCAGAAGTGAAAGTTAAACCTAAGAGTAAAAAAGCTGCCAGCTGTAGCTACCCAAGACCAGAAGGGGGCAGCAAAGATCCACCCAAATCCAAGTCCACTGAAAGTTTTAATACATAAATAAGTTATCAATTGGACTTTGGGGCAGGCAAGTCAAGAGATGACTGCTTCCATAGTGCAGGTGAGACTATAGGTATAGAATAACAACTGGGATAAAGGAGAGAAAGCTCCCAGGACAATGAGATGTTTAAGGAGTAAAACCAAATCCAGGGTGAAAAAGCCTTCAGGGAAGTAGCTCAAAGAGAAAGAAAGAATAAACCTCTGTGTGTCTTGGGTAAGCAGACAGAAGCAGAAAAAAAAAGACAGATACCATACCAGAAGTACAGAACAAATGATACATATAAAGTCCATTAACAAACCAGAAGGGAAAAGCCAAGCTTGCAAATAAAACATGAATTGCACATCACAGTATAGTTAATCCTTGAAAACAGTGGTATGGACAGAAACTGACCATGAAGCAATAAGATCTTTGTATGTTCTGCTTTTCTTTATATATAACCTTTAAAGTAGAGCTCTTATTCTATTCTAGGGAACAGAACATCTTAGAAGCAATCGCTGTAATAACTCTTACTGTGATGTTAATCTCAGGGAATAACATTTGTTTCTACAGTTTTTACCAAACACAATGGATAACCAAAGACAAAAAAAAAAGTTAACCATGTACAGATCTAGGTTACTGTTTTCAACAAACCTATTACTTAATTGTATGAACCATCTTTTATTCTTAAAATACTGTCTTGCATTTAAGTAATTTTCACTGTTCTGCTATTACAAAGATGTCATGAATATTCTTTAACATATGTGTAATTTGGCATGCACTGAAATATCCATGAAACTAAACATAGCAAAATTGCTGGTTCAAAGGGTATGTGATTTCTTTTCTTTTCTTTCTTTGCTAGATGGTGTTCTGGCTTAATGTCTTTAATCCAAGTATGGCAGATGAAAATAGGTAGGATGGTAGTTTGAAGCCATCCTAGGCAAAAAGTTAGCAAGACTCCACTTCAACCAATAGCTAGCTAGGTTTTATGGCACATTCCTGTCATGCTTGTTATTCAGGAAACATAATATAGGAGGATCATGGTTTAGGCATAACCCATCCCAAAACAGGTTGAGAGCATGGCTTGAGTGGAAGAACTCCTGCCTAGCAATCTGAAGCCCAGAGTTCAACCGCCAGTACCACAAAAAACAAAAACACCACAAATATTTGGATATTTCAAAATTGTCTCATAAAAGTCTGAACTTTTTGTCTCCAGCCAAGAGTAAATGAAAATAGTTACCTCTGGTGTGGAAAACATCAATCTTTATTCGAAGGACTCTCCTCAGAAAGAAAAGATAACCCTAGAGATACAGAAGCAAGACAAATACTAGAGCAAGAGAAACCGTGAAGCTGACCTGTCAGTATACTCTGGGCAACCATGTTTCATTATCCAATTTTCAGTTCTTCTTTTTTTTTTTTTCTTTATTGGTCGTGGGGCCTGAACTCTGGGCCTGGGTGCTGTCCCTCAGCTCTTCAGCTCAAGGCTAGTGCTCTCTACCACTTGAGCCACAGCACCACTTCCAGCCTTTTTTGCTTATGTGGTGCTGAGGAATAAACCCAGGGCTTCGTGCATGCAAGCCAAGCACTCTACCACTGAGCCACCTTCCCAGCCCCTTCAGTTCTTTTATAATGCCTCTTAATTCCCTGAGAGCTCGTTGATTCATTAAATGCAATAACCTAGGAACTAGGTCCAAAACATAACACAAAAGACTCAAGAGACCAGTAAGAAGGGTAACAGCTAATGAAAGATGATGACCAACAGGACTTGGGCCATAAAATTAGCTAGGAAAGTAAGCCTCAGGAACACACACCAAGGCAGTGCTTCCGTTAAGAAGATCAAGGGGGGCTGGGAAGGTGGCTCAGTGGTAGAGTGCTTGCCTTGCATGCATGAGGCCCTGGGTTCTATTCCTCAGCACCACATAAGCAAAAAGAAAAAAAGCCGGAAGTGGCGCTGTGGCTCAAGTGGTAGAATGCTAGCCTTGAGCTGAAGAGCTGAGGGACAGCACGCAGGCCCAGAGTTCAGGCCCCACGACCGGAAAAAAAAAAAAAAAAAGAAGATCAAGGGCTAAAATCATTAAGAAATGAGCATTGAAGGCTGGGAATGTGGCTTGGTGGTAGAGTGTTTGGTTACCATGTATGAAGCCCTGGGTTCAATTTCTCAGTATCACAAAAGTAGAAAAAGCTAGAAGTGGCATTGGCTCAAGTAGTAAAGTGTTAAACCCAGGAACAATGTCTAGGCCCTGAGTTCAAGCCCCAGGCTTGAAGTAGAAAAGAAAAAAAGAGCATTGAAGGAAAATGTAACCTGAAAACATTGAAATGAATTATATTTGCTTCAAGAAAATAAAAGATGGTGTAAATACTGATTAAGAAACAAAAGTATATTAGCTCTTCATTTGGAGGAGACAATGAAAAAGAAGTAACTGAAAAAGTGAATGAGGAGATCTTAAAATATTTGAGCTGGCAGAACACAAGTGCTCATGCCTTTAATCCTAGCTACTCAGGAGGCTGAGATCTGAAGACTGAGGTTCCAAACCAGCCCAACCAGGAAGGTCCATGAGATTCTTATCTCCAATTTACCATCAAAAAGCTAGATGTGGAGGCATGGCTCAAGTAGTAGAGAGTCAGTTTTGAGCAAAAATGTTTAAGGATAGCATCCAGGCTCTGAGTTAAGACTTAGTATCCACGTGCACAAACATGTACACACCCACAGTCACAATTAGAGATGCAAGAAAACATTAGATATTATCTTAGTGGATCAGACAACACAAACACCTTGCTATTTCCACTGTGTAAAATGAGGAACAGACTTTCTCTAGAGAATCCTGGTACACATCATATGCCTGCATAATTAGTAACTTCCTCAAGATGACACAGAGTTCTAACATCCTACATTTGTGAAATATGATTAGCTCTGTGAAAACCAGCTATACCTCTCAGTAGCTTTCATCCATGATACATGTTTAAGAGCCTACCTAACCTGAGCGGTTTCACAGACATTTATGCCATATGGCAGCACATCTCCCCCCATAAACCTTGTAGCCCCCTGCCTATTGTATGGATCTTTCTAGACTTTCTCACAACAGAAGGAAATATATTGCATGAGGGGAATTCTAATCTGCACCACAAAGAGAAATCATAACCTCAAATAAAAATCCTTAAAGTACTAAATCTCTTTGTGGAGCAAAGATAAAATTTAAGTTCCTATAGGAAGCCTATATCCTCCTTGCTGGGTATACCTGTTATAACAATATTTTCAAAAAAAAAAAAGTAAAATAAACTTAGAAGGTAACAATACGTTTAAGATATTTCTAGCAAACCATATAAGTGAAAATCTATTTAAAAATAGCTTTGTCACATGATATTATATGGAAATAAATTCAAGGTAGACCAGAAAGAAAATCTAGGTACATATCTGAATAGAAACAGATTTCCTAATCATAAAAGCAATGTGAAAATTTCAAAGGAATACACGAATAAATTATATCCCTCAAATGATTTTAAATTTCCTTCAATGAAAAAATATCATTAAAAATTAAGAGCCAAGTGGAAAATTCTTTGCAACTTCTTTGCCAGGTGCTGGTGACCCATGCCTGTAATCCTAGCTACTCTGAGATCTGAGGAACGAGGTTCAAAGCCAGACTGCGCAGGAAAAGTCCTTGAGACTCTTATGTCCAATTAACCACCAGAGAACTGGAAGTGGAGCTGTGGATCAAAGTGGTAGAGCGCTAGCCTTGCACAAAGAGCTCAGGGACAGTATCCTGAATTAAAGCTCCATAAATAACAATAACAAAACAAAACAAAAGATAGGCCATGAGGGATTTCCCAAGAAGAAAATGTGCAAAAAGACACAAGCAAGAACAGGGGTTGGCAAGGTGGCTCAGTGGTAGAGTGCTAGCCTTGCATGTATGAGGCCCTGAGTTTGATTCCTCAGCACCACATGAGCAGAAAAAGCTGGAAGGGCGCTATGGCTCAAGTGTTAGAGCGCTAGCCTTGAGCTGAAGAGCTAAGGGACAGCACCCAGGCCCAGAGTTCAGACCCCACAACAGAAAGAAAGAAAGAAAGGAAAGAAAGGAAGGAAGGAAGAGAGAGAGAGAAAGAAAAAGAACGAAGGAAAGAAAGAAGGAAAGGAAGGAAGGAAGGAAGGAAGGAAGGAAGGAAGGAAGGAAGGAAGGAAGGAAGGAAGGAAGGAAAGAAGGAATGACACAACAAAAACTCAAATCAACAACAAAAACTCAATACAAATGACTAATAAACAACTGAAAATTTAGAAAAATCTCAAAAAATATTAAAAGACACCATTTCTTAGTAACCATGGTAATATTCAATAGTATCAAAGTAAAACAAGGCTCTTATAACATAGATAGAAGCAAAAATAGATGCATATGAGTGTACAAAATATAGATATAAAAGCCAGGTGCTGGTGGCTCATACCTGTAATCCTAGCTACTCAGGAGGCTGAGATCTGAGGATCACGGTTCAAAGCCAGCCCGGGCAAGAAAGGCTGGGAGACTCTAATCTCCAATAAACCACCAGAAAACTGGAAGTGGCGCTGTAGCTCAAGTGGTAGAGTGCTTGCCTTGAGCTGAAGAGCTGAGGGACAGCTCCCAAGCCCCTCAATGGACAAAAAAATATAGAGATATGAAAGGATACAAAGACTGTTCAAATCCATATTAAAAGATTAACTGAATTATATCGAAATACAGCGCAACTGTAAATATGGGGCATAAGGAACTTGAATGAAAGCTATTGATCAATTGATCGGGTGAGTAGAGGAAGAAAAAGCAATGAAGATGACTATTCTCAGCAAACAATATACATTTGAAATACTATAGTGAAACTCCTTGATCTAATATACACTAAAAAAATGAAAGACAAGAAGGTAAATGGGAGGTAATGGGAGGATATTAGTGAGATAGGAGGAAGTGGTTAATAAAGCCAGTGAATGAAAGAATGTAGTAGAAAGTTTTTTTGAGTGCATGAAAACATAACAATGAGGGCTGGGATGTAGCTCAGTGGCAAAGTACTTGCATAGCAAATCCAAGGTCCTGGGTTCAATCCCCAGTACCAAAAAAGAAAAGACAGAGAGGAATACAGTTTTAAAAAACATACTAAAATTGTTACTTGAATACACTATGAAATAAAAACAACAGAAAATAGAATAATGAAACCTGCTGAAATTGTATTAAGAGGGGAGAAGGAAAGCCCAAGTGCTGGAACTATTCAGGGCCAGCCTCAGCACCTGTTGTGAGCAAAATTGGTGAGGGAGAATTTGAATATGTGAGTTCAAATCCCCTAACCAGCATACATACAAAAATAAATAAAAAAAATAAAAAGGGGAGAAAATGATAGAATGGGGGAGGTTGATCAGTATTGTTTACATTTACAGAAATGTCACAATAAAACCCCCTTTGTAAACTAATGTATGCTAATAATTTTTGCAAGTCCATATCCTTAGACTATTAATTTACTAAGATAATTATTAGTATTTATTTAATTACTTAAGTAATTACTATGTGGGCTCAAGAAGAATCTCTCAGTTCTGTGTCCCCAAGATTGTGTATCATAGAATCCTCAAATCAGAACAATATGAATGAAACAAACTAGAAATAAACCTTCAGAAATATGATCAAGTGACTTTCCACAAGGCTATCAAGATCATTCAATGAAGAAAGAACAGTGTTTTCCAACATCTTATAGATGGTTCACAAGTATGAGAATGATATTGGATGCTTTCTTTATAAAGCATACAAAAATAATTAAAAATAGGTCAAAGACATAAGCTGTGTTAAAACATTTAGAAGGAAAAAAAAAGCAACAACAGAGAAAAAGCATTATGTCTTTGCAGATGTCAGTGATTTCTTGGATATGACACCAAAAAAAACAAAGGTAACAAATGAATGAGCAAATTGATTACATCAAAATTAAACATTTCTACGCAAAGTAAACAATAAATAATATGAAAGGGTAATCTACAGAATAGGAGTGGATATATGCAAGTCATGTTAAATAAGGGATTATTTTCCAGAATACATAAAAGACTGCCTATAAAACAGCAACAACAGCTGGGCACTGGTGGCTCATGCCTGTAATCCAGCTTAGCTACTCAGGAGGCTGAGATCTGAGGATCATGGTACAAAGCCAGCCTGGGCAGGAAAGGCTGTCAGACTCTTATCTCCAATTAACCAACACCAGAAAACCAACCAGAAGTGGTGCTGTGGCTCAAAGGGGCAAAGCGCTAACCTTGAGCTGAAGAGTTGAGGGATAGAGCTCAGGCCCAGAGTTCAAGTCCCACAACTGACAAAATAAAATAAAAACAGCAAAAACAACAACAAAAGACAAAAATGACAAAACTCCAAAGAAGATAGCATACACACAAACATTAATCATTAGGAAAATGTAACAAACTCAATGAAATAATCACTCCACACACTTTAGGATGGCTACCATCAAAACCAAAAACATTATGAAATGGCAACTCCTCTGTACAATACCTTAATAACAATGAAATTATATTTAAAACAAAAATAGAGAAAGCCAGGTGCTACAAAGGATGTGAAGAAATTGAAGTATTTTTGTGCTGTTGGAAATGGAAGATGATACTGATACTGTGAAAAAATGGTATAGCAGTGCTCAAAAATAAAACAGACTCGATACTGGTACCAGACAGCAATAACCTTAGCTACTTAGGAGGCTAAGATCTGAGAACTGAATTTTGCAGCCAGTCCAAGCAGAAAAATCCAAGAGACTCTCCAATTAAACAGCAAAATGGTAGACAAGAAGCATGGTTCAAGCCAGGCACCAGTAATCCCAGCTACTCAGGAGGCTGAGATCTGAGGATTGCAGTTCAAAGCCAGCTGGGGCAGGAAAGTCCGTGAGACTCTTATCTCCAATAAACCACTAGAAAACTGGAAGTGGTGCTGCAGCTCAAATGGTAGAGTGCTTGCCTTTTGGTGAAGAGCTCAGGAACAGTGCCTAAGCTCAGAGTTCAAGCCCCATGACTGACAAAAAAAAAGGTCATTTCACTAAATAATTTAGGGATGGCCAATAACCATTAAAAAAAAAAAGATATTCAGCAACATTAGTTACTAAAGGAATGAAATAAAACTAAAATGTCACTTCACACTCACTAGAATAGCTAAGCACGTTGTGGTAAAACTGTCAATTCGTCAAACTGTGAAATAATAATCTATCTTGTGACCAAGCAAACAAAAATATATACACAAATGTTCATGGCAGCATTGTTCAGAATCTTCACAGAATGGAAACCACCTATATGTTCATCAACTGGTAACTGAATAAACAAAATGTATTTTTTTCATACAATGGAATATTAGTCACCCATTAAATGGAATTTTGTGTTTGTATGTGTGTGCGCACGTGCACTAGTACTGGGGCTTAAACTCAAAGCCTGGGGCTCTTGCTTGGCTTTTTTACTCAAGGCTTGTGTTTGACCCCTACTTCTGGCTTTTTGCTGGTTAATTAGAAGTGAGAGTCTCTCAGATTTGTGTCCCCCAGACTGTGTGTCCTAGAATCCTCAAATCTCAGCCTCCTGACTAGTTAAGATTACAGATGTGAGCTGCCAATGCCTGGCTTAGAATATTGATTTAAAATATAATGTTGTACAATTCCATTTGTATGAAATGTGTAGACCAGGCACATCCGTATATACAAAAAGATCAATAGATGTTAGGAATCGAGGAAATGAGTAATGGGAAATAAAAGCTACTAGTACAGGTTTATGGGAGGAGGATAAAACTGTTCTAAAATTAGGCGACAGAAACAATGTACAGTTCTTTGAAAATACTGAAAACCCAATGAAATATATGCTTTATAAAGAGATGAATTATGGAGCTTATGATTGTCTGAATCATGGAGTATATGAATTATCTGAATAAAGCTATTAAAATTTCAAAGCATGTTTTATGATATTATAGGTACTAATAAATCATGTTGCTAATTATGTTACTCAAATTCTCTTTATCTTTATTTTTTCTCCTACTGTGATGGACAGACTGTCAGGTAGCTATTAATGAGTCAATGCTCTTGTGTAATCCCCTCCCACTAAGTACAAGTAAAACCTGTGACTTGTTTCTAACCAGAAGAGTATGGTAAAGGTATGGAATATCACTTTTTTTAATTTAGTTATACATTAGTTAGACAGAGGTAGATTTCATCCAAAGAGGGAATGTCCTTTCTGTGATTACATTTCATTTTATAAGGCAACATCTTAGCTTACTTGAAGATACTGTCCTACTGATCTAGAAGAAGCAAATCAGTTGTGAACTGCTTATAAAAATGACCACATGAGCAGAACTGCTAACAGTTTCTAGGACCATGACAGGCTGGAAGCAAGCAAGCGCTTGAATCCTGGGTCACTCAGCCATGAGGAAACAGAATTTCCCAAGAATATCCATGAGCTGAGTAGAAACAACTAATCAAGACTAGATGAGAATTCACCCTGGCCCACAATTTGACCTTAGCCTAAGTCCCTAAGCAGAGTATTCCATTCAGCCATGCCTGTACTCCCTACCCACAGAAACCATGAACTAAACAGGTAGAGAGAGTAAAAACCCTTATTCCTGCAGTCTCTTTCATGTATACTCAGTTTTCTTGGTGGTATGGTTTTCTTATAAATAAAATCATTTATTTCAAAAAAAAGAAAAAAAGAAACCATAAACTAATAATATAAGTGTATTGTAAACAGCCTCACTTTTTATAACCTGCATGTAGAAATAGAAAACAGGCACACATAGTATAAACTAACTTCTTCAAAGGTATTACTGGAAAGGGTATTTTGGTGAATGCCTGTAATTCCAACTTCTTTGAAGGTAGAGAGAGAAGGATCAAAGTTTGAAACTTGTCCAGGCAAACATCAGTGAGACCTTTTCTCCACAAAGAAGCCAGGTATGCTATCTCAACAAGCAAGCCAGGTATGATATTACACTTCTGTAAACCTAGCTACTTGGAAGTCAGAGATAGATAGATGTTCAAGCAAGCTCAGGCACATGATAACTGAAAAATAACTAAAGTCAAAAGGACTGGGTATATGACTCAAGGGGTAGAGTTCTTACCTAGAAAGTACAAATAAACCCTGGTTCAAATATCAGTAATACCAAAAAAATTATATATCCCTTCTTCTCCAGCATCTGTATACCTCTGGCAGTTGTACTTCTGTCCATTTCTTTGGCAAATGTTTAAAAGTAAAAAAAAAAACAAATGTTTTTTCCTTTGCTCTCATCCTACAATAATCAACACAAGACTTCTCAAAAGGTGAATTCTCTCCACTAGCATGTAGACAATGCTACTATAAGTGGCTCCAGTGGCTCCTGCTTGTAATCCTAGCTACTCAGGAAGTAGAGATCTAAGGATGATAGTTGAAGCCAGCCCTGGTAGAGAAGGCCATGAGACTTTTATCTCCAATTAACCAGCAAAAAGTCAGAAATAGAGCTGTGGCTCAAGTGATAGAATGCCAGCTTTGAGCAAAAATATTAAGAGACAGTGCCCAGGCCATGAATTTTTGTGCCCAAGTTTCAACACAAATTTTTTCTTTTTTAAAGAAAAGCCACAACAGCCAAACAACAATGCAGCAGCTAACACCATCTAAGTGTCCTTCACTTCAATTCTAACACTATCACTGGGGACCACCTTCACACCCCAAAGGCTTAAGGCTCAGTCACCTGATCCCTACCATACACACATATAGACATACTTTAGATACTAATTCCAAGTACTAGTTTGTGATCGGTCTTTCTAAACAAGCCAATATAAACTAGGGTTCCCATAATCCTCTCTTCAGGTTTAAGCAGCTCACAAGAGAAATACTTCTGCTTTACCAAGTTATGATAAAGGATACATAAAGGATACAGATGAAAAGATGCATAAAGTAGGGCTGGGAAGTTGGCTCAGTGGTAGAGTGCTTGCCTTGCATGCCTGAGGCCCTGGGTTCGATTCCTCAGCACCACATAAGCAAAAAGAAAAAAGCCGGAAGTGGCGCTGTGGCTCAAGTGGTAGAGCGCTAGCCTTGAGCTGAAGAGCTGAGGGACAGCGCCCAGGCCCAGAGTTCAGGCCCCACATCTGGACCCCCCAAAAAAATTTTTTTTTAAATTTACTTTCTATATTAGGCTAGTAGAGCTTTCTCTACCAAGGACAATCAAAGGACTTCAAGCCTTTTTTTTTTTTTTTTTTCTGTGGGGCTTGAACTCTGGGCCTGGGCGCTGTCCCTCAGCTTTTCAGCTCAAGGCTAGCATGCTACAGCTTGAGCCACAATGCCACTTCCAGCTTTTTCTGTTTATGTGGTGCTGAGGAATAGAACCCAGGGCCTCATGAATGCACTCTACCACTGAGCCACCTTCCCAGCCCAAGGAATTCAATACACATGTCCCTAAAAAGCCATCTGTAAAGCAGTTTTTGTATATTTAATTTCTTGTTCCATAACCAGTACCATTTGAGGATGCTTGAAAATTCAGTCTGTAATTACTATCAGAAATTTATTATCTTCTCAATTAAAAATGATAGAAGCTGGATGCTGGTGGCTTATATCTATAATCCTAACTACTTAGGAGGCTGGGATCTGAGGAATAGGAGTCTCACAGAGAGACTCCTATTACCAAAAAGAAAAAAGAAAAGATGTGCTGTGGTAGAGTGCTAGCCTTGAGGAAAAAGAATCTCAAGAATCTCAGGGACAACACCAGGCCCTGAATTCAGGCCCCAGGAATGGCACACACACGCACGCACGCACGCACGCACACACACACGCACGCACGCACACATGCACATACAAGACTGGCACATACACATACACAAAAAGAGTAGCTAGGTGCTGGTGATTCATGCCAGTACTCACAGGAACTCAGAAGGCTGACATCTAAGCAATGGGGTACAAAGCCAACCCTGGCAGGAAAGTCCATAAGACTGTTGTCTCCAATTAATGACCAAAAAACTAAATATGGAGCTGTGACTCAAGTGGTAGAGCACTACCCTTGAGCACAAAAGCTCAGGGACAGTGCTTAGGCCCTAAGTTCAAATCCCAGGACCAACCCAAGACAGACAGACAGACAGAATTGTAGACCTGGAATAAACTTTACATGCCATCTAACCCAAAGTTAACTAATTTACATTTCTTACATACCAACCTATATATTGTAACTACCCTGGAAAACCATGCTGAAGAAGGTTCTGAGACTGTCAATCAGTAGAAAAGACTATAATGACCCATTAGTGTTATCTGCCAGGGGATTAAAGGGGAGAAAAAGAAGCCTGTATACCACAAATCTATTATCCTTGTTCTAACCCGAAAGCCACTATTGCATGCAACCTATTCTTCCCACACCCCCATACCTTCTACCATACACATACACACACACACATGCACACCTATGCACATGCACACATATACAGGCAACCACTCTAAATGCAAAACAGAATTATTATCAGGACAAAAAAAGGAGTTCTGGCTTCTGCTAAATAGCCATAAACTTTCCATGAGAAGTCACATTTGATCTACCTTGTTTCCTAGTATGTTAAACAAGTTATAATAGCCTTTATAAATAAGAAATTACTTGAAAAGCAGAAACTAAAGTGTAGTACTCATTCCAAATTACAACACTTAGAAGGCCAAAATTCAATTATGTGTTTTTCATTGAAATATAGATTACATCTAAAAAAAACTTCATAATTGTTTGATTAAAAAAAACCTCATTCCAAATACATAAGAAAATTAACAACTGAAGATACTATTTTAACATGCAAAGTGTGAATCAGCTAATTTTTAATGAATTCACTGATGTGGATGTTTTAAATATAGAATCTAGGCATAACAACTATACTAAGCACCAATCGTGATAGGTAAGAAGCTATCATGAAACCACACACACACACACACACACACACACACACACACACACACAATATCCCCTTTCCACCTGGATATAGATGCTAAATTCCAATCTCAGTAACACCACTTATACCACTAGCTAGTATGTAATGACACAGCATATTATTCAATTAATCTAACAGTTTCTTCATCCTCTTTAAATGTGGGAAGTAATAGTACCCACACTTAGGCAGGTAAGATTTAATGCTTAGTATTACTGTATTTTATTTATTTATTTTTTTTGGGGGGGGGGGTTGGTCATGGGCCTGAACTCTGGGCCTGGGCACTGTTCCTCAGTTCTTCAGCTCAAGGCTAGTGCTCCACCACTTGAGCCATAGCACCACTTCTGGCTTTTTTTTTGCTTATGTGGTGCTGAAGAATCCAACCCAAGGCCTCATGCATGCAAGGCAAGCACTCTACCACTGAGCCACCTTCCCAGCCCCTACTGTAGTATTCTTGTTATCATTCATAAATGTGATTGTGGCTATTCCTATTTAACAGATAAGAAAACCCCACATGCTTTAGGAAGTCATATGGTTAAGCAGGTAGGATTTTTGAAACACTGACTCTAAAGCACATTTCCTTTCCATGTTTGTTTCTGGGGTTATTTCACAGGTCAATGAGGTGTTTGAAGCATATTTCCTTACTGAGCTTCAGTGTGGTCTGACATAAGACCTAAATTATCCACTTTAGAAACTTTAAAACCAAGATTATTTGCATGTTTATAATTTCTGAGTATATATGTTTTATGCATACACATATCCTGTCCACCAAATATTGTTTGGAAAGATAAAAATATTCCACAGAAATATAATTTTTAAGCCCCATTAACACCAGAATTCCAATTGCTATCTTCTCTACAGAAAGAAATTAAAAGTTATACTGAATTTTATTTATAATTAATATGTACTTTTTAAAAGATAAAATGAAAAGACCAGGGTAAAAGGATTTATGTAATCATAGGCTATTTTTCTATTAACCAGTAGTAAAATTCCCACCTTCCATGAAGAAGGCAATCTGTAGGCATTATACAAAGCTGCAAAGGCTCCTTTTTCCCAAGTAAAATGGACTTGAGAAAAGGCATTTAATCTGAATTATCATTTATATGACACATAAACAGTACAAGCTACCCTGAAAAAGTGTATAACTGAGGCTACAAATTAATCTGTCTTGCCAGAGGAAGTAATCTACTTTTTTCAAATTATTTAGTATTTTACCTCATAGATCAGACCTATTCTCTATGTCAAGCTTGTTCTCACAGGGAAAATGTGTCTTTACTCAAGATAACATCTGCTTAGATGGGTTAAAGATGCTATAATATTTACTTTCTTTATTATACTTCTTTGTGTGTGTGCTCTGGTCCTGGGTTGAACTCTGGGTCTGGGTATTGTTCCTGAGCTTTTCTGCTCAATGCTAAAGCTCTACCATTTGAGTCACAGTTCCACTTCCAGCTTTTTGGTGGTTAACTGCACATAAGAGTCTCATAACTGGCTGGGAAGGTGGCTCAGTGGTAGAGCACTTGTCTTGCATGCTTGAAGCCCTGGGTTCGATTCCTCAGCACCACATAAGCAAAAAAGAAAAAAGCCGGAAGTAGCGCTGTGACTCAAGTGGTAGAGTGCTAGCCTTGAGGTGAAGAGCTGAGGGACAACGCCCAGGCCCAGAGTTCAGAGTTCAGGCCCCATGACCAGACCCCCCCCCCAATTAAAAAAAAAAGAGTCTCATAACTTTCCTTCTCTAGCTGGCTTCAAACCACAATCTCAGATCTCAGCACTGTAAATAACTAAGGATTACAGATGTGAGCCACTGACACCCAGCTTATACTTAATCTTTTAAGTATTCCTATATGACCAGTATATTACATAACATTTCTTATAAAGAAGTACAGAACTGGGTGCCAGTGGCTCACGCCTATAATCCTAGCTACTTAGAGACCTGAGGATCACAGTTCAAAGCCAGCCCCAGCAGGAAAGTCCATGAGACTCTTATCTCCAATTAACTACCAGAAAACCAGAAGTGGTGCTGTGGCAAGTAGGAGAGCACTTGCTGTGAGCTGAAGAGCTCAGGGACAGTGCCCAGGCCCAGAGTTCAAGCCCTCCTGACCAACCAAAAACAAAAAAAAGAAGCAGGGATATGATATGAAGGAGGGAAGGGATGTCATGGCAGAGCGGCCTGACTACTTAGATTAACAAATTGTTATAATAGCTATTCATGATTATATGGTTAATAATAGTAATGAATCAGAAGAACTGAGCCCAAAAGGACCTGGTAAGAAAGACTGAAAATACTGCCCACCAACTAATCTCTAGGGTCTCCACAATTTGTTTCAATCTTAGTTGTGCTACTTGTCAACTGTGTAATCTTAGACAAATTAATCTGTGTCTAAAATTCCTAACATACAAAATGGAAGTAAGGCAGTCCCTATTTGAAAAGGTGTTGTGACTTACCTGCTTTAAAAGGTAAACTTTCCCCAATACTTCTCTACCTTTCCTCTGCTTTATTGTTTTTTATAATACAAGCAGCCAATTAATAATAGATATAAATTATTGTCTCACCTCTCCCCTTGTGGAAAGCATGCTCTATAGAGCAAACAACTCGCCAGGTGCTGGTGGATCATGCCTATAATCCTAGCTACTCAGGAGGCTGAGATCTGAAGATCGTGGTTTGAAGCCACTGTGGGCAGAAAAGTTCATGAGACTTTTCTTGTTTTTTGTCGGTTGTGAAGCCTGAACTTTGGGCCTGGGCACTGTTCCTTAGCTCTTCAGCTCAAGGCTAGCACTCTACCATTTGAGCCACAGCACCACTTCCAGCTTTTTCTGCTTATGTGGTGCTGAGGAATCGAACCCAGGGCCTCATGCATGCAAGGTAAGCACTCTACCACTGAGCCATCTTCCCAGCCCCTCCATGAGAGTTTTTTTAATTAATAAGTTGTTTTTTATTGTGAAAATACCGTTCAGAGGGGTTACAATTACATGAGCAAGGTAATGAATACGTTTCTTCTTATTAAGCATTGTGCCTCCTCCTTTGTTTCTGCTTACCATCCCTGTCCTCCCATTCCCCCTCCCACCCCCTGCCTCCAAGAGACTCTTATCTCCAATAAACCACACAGAAAAAGCCAGAAGTGGTGTTGTAGCTCCAAATGACAGTGTGCTAGACTTGAGCACAAAGAAGCTCAGAGGCAGCACTCAGGCTGAGTTCAAGCCCCAAAGAACCAGTAAAGAAGAAGAAAAAAAGCAAATAACTCTGTTTTGTGCAATGAACTGTCCCCAATACCTGGAACAATTCTTAGCATAAAAATGCTCGAATATATAATAAATTTAAAAGTTTCTACCTGGAAATTATGCACTATGAGTCTTTAACTGAACATTTTAAAAAGACCAAAAAAGAAAAAAAATCAAAGCAACTAAATGAACATTAAAAATATAAGGCAAGCGAGGCACAAAACAAACAAATGTGTGTGTGTGTGGGCCGGAGGGGGGGGGGGCAGGCTACAGTAAGTCACACCTGCTATCCTAGCTATCCAATTGGGAGGCTGAGACCTGGAAGATCATGGTTTGAAACCAACCCAAGCAGTAAAATCCATGAGACGCCATCTCTAAAACTACACAAAGAGGTAGGCTGAAAGTGTGGCTCAAGTGGTAAAGAACCAGCTGTGAAGAAGTATGAGTAAGAATGATGTCCTAGAGCCGGGCGCTGGTGGCTCACGCCTGTAATCTTGGCTACTCAGGAGGCTGAGATCTGAGGATCACGGTTCAAAGCCAGCCTGGGCAGGAAAGACCGTGAGACTCCTATCTCCAATAAACCACCAGAAAAAATGGAAGTGGCGCTGTAGCTCAAGTGGTAGAGCGCTCGCCTTGAGCTGAAGAGCTGAGGGACAGCGCCCAGGCCCAGAGTTCAGGCCCCACGACTGACAAAAAAAAAAAAAAGAATGATGTCCTAGAGTCTAAGTTCTGGTACCAGCATACACACACACACACACACACACACATATACACACTTCTAGAAGGCTTGGGTGAAATGTTATGTCCAACATAAATGAAAAATATTAGTTTGCAACTTACAAGATATTACTTAATTAAAGATCTAGAGTCAGCCCCTTCCACCACTATAGACTGAAATTGGTACAACAATAACAGAGAAAGTTGGGAGACAGGCAAAATTGAGGATTTGGGAATTTGCCACTGCTACTGAAAATGAAAAGGTAAGATCTAACAAACTTGTTCTCTTTCATTCTCTCTTTCACTCTCTCTGTTCTCTCTGTCTCTCTCTCTCTCTCTGTCTCTCCCCTTGCTTATTACCCTATATCCACTGAAGTCATACATGAATTAATTAGAAGTAAGGAGGGCTGGGAAGGTGGCTCAGTGGTAGAGTGCTTGCCTCGTATACATGAGGCCCTGGGTTTGATTTCTTAAGCACCATATAAACAGAAAAAAGCCGAAGTGGCACTGTGGCTCGAGTGGTAGAGTGCTAGCCTTAAGCTGAAGAGCTCAGGAACAGCGCCCAGGCCCAGAGTTCAAGCCCCACAACCAACAAAAAAAGTAAGGAAATTTAAGAATAATTAATAAATAATAAGAGACTTTAGAATGCTATAGGCCTACACTCACAGTAAAATCGAGTCGAACAAAGCTTACAAGGACAGTGTGATCAGACAAAACAAAGAAAGCCATTTGGAAAATCCCAATTATCAACCAACTTGTTTTTTGTTACTGTTGTCACCATCAGTCATGGGGCTTGAACTCAGGGCCTGGGAGCTGTCCCTGAGCTCTTTTGCTCAAGGCTGGTGCTCTGCTGCTTTGAACCACAGCTCCACTACCAGTTTTTGAATGCTTAATTGGAGATAAAAAGTCTCATGGGGATTTTCTGCCTGGACTGGCTTCTAACTGTGATCAGCTAAGATTATAGGCATGAGCCACCAGTACCCAGCTTTCAACCAACTTCTTCATCTAGCTAGCTGCAGTATAATGAGGGAAGAGGTTCTTTATTTTATTGTTTTGGTAGGTCATGGGGCTCGAACTCAGGGCCTGAGCGCTGACTGCTTCTAGTCTGAATAGAGGGAAACTGAAAATAAACTACTGGCTTCATCAGCAAGCATCAGAGTAATTCCAGAATTGATGTACTTTGTTCAAGAGGGAGGGGCAAAAGAGGGAAGGAAAGTACAATCGAACAAAGTGAGCTAGCTTTAGATAACTAATAGACCCTCCAGAACATTCCCTACAGTAGCAGCTGGAGTGGCTTGAAGGAATCTTTTTTTTTTTTTTGGTTGGTTGTGGGGCTGGAACTCAGGGCT
The DNA here is from genome assembly GCF_000151885.1 of Dipodomys ordii. Taxonomy (NCBI): domain Eukaryota; kingdom Metazoa; phylum Chordata; class Mammalia; order Rodentia; family Heteromyidae; genus Dipodomys; species Dipodomys ordii. Next base: position 4,801,192 of record NW_012267311.1, read on the forward strand.
TAGATGCTGTCCCTGAGCTGTTTTGCTAAAGGTGAAAGAACTACCACTTTGAGCCATAGCACCACTTCCATTTTTCTGGTGGTTAATTGGAGATAAGAATCATGATCTCAGACTTTCCTGCCCAGACTGTCTTTGAACTGTGGTTCCCAGATCTCAGCTTCTTGAGTAGTAGGATTACAGGTATGAGCCACCAGTGCCAGGCTAGGACGAGGTTCTTGATCAAAACAAGAGAGATGGGGGGAGGCTGGGAAGGGAGGTGAAGGGTAAACAAAGGAGGAGGCTGCAATGCTTGGTAAGAAATGTATGCATTATCCTGCCCATGTAATTGTAACCCCTCTGTACAGTATGTGCACAAATAAAATAAAATAAAAAAATAAAAAAAACAAGAGAGATTAAAATTGCTTGGACTGGTCTGCACTGGGAATTACCAAAGGAGGCAGTGATACATTTCTGCATAAAAGACACAGGAAATAAGAGGTAAACCTCTGGAAATCGATGGTGGACAAGACTAAATTTAAGGCAATCCACCACCACCAGCCAGATGTGCCAAATCGGCTAGCACACGGGTTGGACCATCAAGGCTAATGATGAGTACTGGAACCCCCCCAATACCAAGTCTCTTTAGAAATAAAAAGAATAAGCCAGGCACCAGTGGCTCACACCTGTAATCCTAGCTACTCAGGAGGCTGAGATCTCAGGATCACGGTTTAAAGCCAGCCTGGGCAGGCAAGTCTGTGAGATTCTTATCTTCAATTAACCACCAGAAAACTGGAAGTGGTGCCGTGGTTCAAGTGGTAGAACATTCACCTTAAGCTGAAGAGCTGAGGGACAGCACCAGACCCAAGTCCCATGACCGGGGGTAGGGGTGGAGGTGGAATAGAAGTGAGCCAGGCACTGGTAGTTCAGGTCTGTAATACTAGATATTCAGGGACTGAGATCTGAGGATCATAATTCAAAGCCAGCTCAGACAAGAAAGTCCATGAGACTCTTATTAACCAATAATAAGCTGGAAGTGGAGCTATGGCTCAAGGGATTGAACCCTAGCTTTGAGCAAAAAAGCTCAGGGACAGTATCCAATCTTAAGTTCAAGTCCCAGGACTAGCACCCCACACACACCAAAAAAAAAAGAACAGAAGCAAAATTCAATACAATGAAACAAAACCATTAACAGTTTAGACATAATTTAAAAAACAAAACCAAACTCAGGCCTAAAGCAGGCTTTACCCTACCCTACTCTCTACCATCCATGAATCAAACAGGTTACATTCTCAATCCCCAAGATTTAATCTGTGTTTTGGAAACAGTAAAAAAATGTGAAAAAGATAACACATAAGAAGACATAATTTAATACATTATTCAGCTACAAAAATGAACCAAATTGGACTGTCCACAATATAACCAACTAGAAAGAAATACAAGTTGCTGAGATAACTACATTTGGAAAACACATGTTCATATATTAAAATCTATATTGTGCAAGGAAGGAAAGAAATGGAAATAGGGAAATGGAGGACTAATTAAGAGTCCAATCTACTTTTTCCTGAGAGAATTATCCTTAGATTTGGGAAACAGTCCAATAATCGACACGCAAACCTATAAGGTCTTCTGCACTTGAATACTGAACCCAGCAAATCACACTCCTGGCTCTAGGTCCAGAGTTATGCAAGTGAATCCAGTAATATAAGGATGGCATGCATTTTCATCAACATGGACCTCACCTTGTCACTGTCATCATGACAAATGTGGTCGTGATGGATGGATTGGCACTGAAAAGAAGCACCAACACTACCTACAAGAAAAAAGGAGGAAATGTTAATATGCAATAATTCCTTAGATTTGAACTGTTTTCCCAATTAAAATGCTTTTACAACCATTATTCCATTTAATCCTCAAAAATAATATTAAATATGGGAGATGGATTATTTTTTTAAGCAGGAAAAAACTTGTTTATTAACACAGAGCAAGCCCTTTTTAAAGCAAAAAAGATCGGGTGGCATGGCAGGGGAGGAAAAGGAACCAATCACTGTCAAGGTCACACTCTATCATGCACCTAAGCTTCCATGGGCTGGTTACGCACTGAACGTAAAGCAAATTGGGCTCTGCCCACTTAACTCCCTCTCAGCGCCATCTTTGCTGCCCATGTGCTCTACAGATTCCCCCTTTTTTGTTTTAATGGCAGACCCACCTTCCAGTTAGTTATCCTTTTCCCTCCTATGTAAAGGTTATTTTAACAGGATTACATTGGTAAGGATAGCATTGGCTACGCAGGGGGTTCGAGGCACCAGACAAGGATAGGGAGGGCCCTTGTACATGATCCAACTGATGGATTATTTTTATTTTGTCAGTATTAGGGTCTGAACTCAGGGCTTCACATTTGGCTAGTCAGGTGGCTCTTGCTTGAGCCAAGCCTCCAGCCCTTTCTACTCTGACTATATTTGAGGTAGGGTCTTGTTTTGTTTTTGCCCAGGACAGCCTGGACAGCAATCTTCCTGTTAATATTTCCCACTGTAGTTGAAATGACCAGTGTGTGTCACCATGTCCAGTGTTCTCTGTTGAGATGGAGTCTCAACCAAGTTTTTCCTTGGCTGGCCTTGAACCATAGTCTTCCCAATTAGCTTACCAAGTAGCTAAGATTACAGATATGAGCAGCTGGCAACAGGATGGATTATTATTCATACTTTTTTTTTTTGGGGTCCGGTCATGGGGCCTGAACTCTGGGCCTGGGCGCTGTCCCTCAGCTCTTCAGCTCAAGGCTAGAGCTCTACCACTTGAGCTACAGCGCCACTTCTGGCTTTTTTCTTTTTGCTTATGTGGTACTGAGGAATCGAACCCAGGGCCTCATGCATGCAAGGCAAGCACTCTACCACTGAGCCACCTTCCCAGTCCCTACTCATACTTTTTAACAGAAGAAAAAATAAACTGAAACATACAAAGTAGCAGTCAGTAAAGTGGGAGATCTGAAACTAAAAACCTCTTACTAAAACCTTGACTCACTATTTTCTGCTAGATCAAGTGATCTACTTTTATTTAACTGCAATCAACCATCAAAAAGCTGAAAAGTGGCCGGGTGCTGGTGGCTCACACCTGTAATCCTAGCTACTCAGGAGGCTAAGATCTGAGAATCACAGTTCAAAGCCAGCCCGGGCAAAAAAGTCCATGAGACTCTTATCTCCAATAAACCACCAGAAAACCCAGAAGTGGTGCTGTGGCTCAAGGGTAATGTGATAAGCCTTGAGCTGAAGAGCTGAGGGACAATGCTCAGGCCCAGAGCTCAAGCCCCACAACCAACAAAAAAAAGCTGAAAGTGGAACTGTGACACAAATGGTAGAACACTAATCTTGAGCAAAAAAGTAGAGGGACAGTGCCCAGGCCTTGAGTACAAGCCCTAAGACAGGTGAAAGAAAAGACAAAAAAAAAAAAGAGATATAGGAAATAAACTCCAGGAAATGGAAACAAGGCTTTTTCTTTGTTGCTGTTTTTGTTTCCTTTCTGTCTAGTTTGTTCATCATATGTCTTTAGGAGGATGGTGGGGGGTGGGAGAGGCACAGAAATGGAAGAACAAAGGGTGAACAAATGCAGCAAGACACTATGCTGAAAATGAACTATACAACTTGGTGGGAAAGGAGAGAAAAACTGGGAGACAGGGAGGGAAGGGTTGACATTGTCAAAAAGAAATGTATCCTTTACTTGACTTATATAACTGTAATCCCTCTGTATAACACTTTTATATTAAGAATTTTTTAAAAAGAAAAAGAAAAAGGGAAGGAAAGGAGGGAGGGAGGCAGGCAGGCAAGCAAGCAAAAAGAAAAAGAAAAAGGAAAAAGATGAGAGACATTACTACTTGAGCCACACCTTTGCTTCAGTTCTTTTGTTGGTTAACTGGAGACAGTCTACCAGACTTGTCTACCCTGGTTGGTTCTCAACTGAAATTCTCAGATCTCAGCCTCCTGAGTAGCTAGGATTACAGGCCTGAACCACACCAGCCCCCAGAGCTTGGAAATTTTCTCTTTTTGTTTAACTGTATTTTCTAATTTTCCATGATGAACACAGAAAAAAAAGGGGGGGGCTAGCTTCCAAACCAAAATTCCTAGAACACTAGATCTGATGAGACAAGCAACCTCAAGAAAGAAGACAGAGGGCTGGGAAGATGGCTCAGTGGTATAGTGCTTGTCTTGTATGCCTGAGGCCCTGGGTTTGATTCCTCAGCACCACATAAGCAAAAAGAAAAGCCAGAAGTGGCGCTGTGGCTCAAGTGGTAGAGTGCTAGCCTTGAGCTGAAGAGCTGAGGGACAGCGCCCAGGCCCAGAAAGAAGACAGAGGATTCCAAGAGCACCCCATGGCAATAAGCACAATCCCGAGACTAAGGATCCAGTTACGTTTTTTCTCCACTTTAAGAACTCCCCCCCTTAAAATTATTTTGTGATAATTAGTACTCCATTAGAATGTAACTATTAACAAAGACAAGAGATATTTTGACCCCATTAATTTTTGTTATTAAGCTCCAGTTTAAATCACTAATGACTTTTGACAATAGTATCTTTGGAGAAAGCCAGTCCATTAAACTCTTCAGAACCACATTGACTTTTGCCCCTCCCTCCCCCCTCCTCCCATCTCTCTCCTACCCTTTCCCAACACACACAGATATTAGGGAACAAATTTACTGTCATGGATTGGCACTCAAATAGTAAAAATGGCTCAACTTTATGATGATCAAGGCTTGGACCAAGTACTGTCAGTATACCAAAGTGGTTAACTTGGAGGCATATGAGGGACAAGGCAGAAGTCATATATCTTAGACTAGGTCATCCTGACAAATCCAAAGGCAAAATAGGCAAAGTGAAATTAACCATATATTGCTATCACAATGGGTTTGTAAATTCCCTCAGGCTAATACAGATGTTTAGATAGATCTCTCTCTCTCCCTCCCTCCCTGCCCCCCCCCACACGTTGGGAAACTGGAACAAATCCTTCAACACAGTACGTATTCTATACAAATATGTTAAACCAGTATGAATTCTACTCCTGTTTTCTAAGGTAGTAACAACCCTGCCCAAATCAATCTTTTCAAAGTGTAATTAGTCTGCCAGTTACCATAATCCAAATAATAGGTGCTAATCCATACTGTAAGTGTTAAAATGCTCTTAAGCTTAATCAATAATATTTTTAAAAAGGAATTATCCAATCACTTTCTTTAAATTCTATAATAACAATAACAAGTAGACTTTAAAAAATCCAGTCCTGCCAGGCGCTGGTGGCTCACGCCTGTAATCTTGGCTACTCAGGAGGCTGAGATCTGAGGAT